>NC_056733.1:990556452-990627946 GCF_019279795.1 Protopterus annectens
GGCTGTGTGAACTGCCTTACCCTCATCAATGGCCTTGGTGACTGTTTCAAAAAAGTCAACCAAGTTCAAGAAGCATGATCTGCCCTTGACAAAGCCGAATTGGGTAGGATCCAATGTCTGTAGGTCCCCTATGTCTTTATTTATGAGTTCCATTATGATCCTTTCCATAGCTTTGCAGACCAGGCTTGTTAAGCTTATGGGGCGGTAATTACCAGGGTCCATAGAAGCACCGCCTTTGTGGAATGGGACCACAGTTGCCATACGCCACTCTTTGGGTACATATCCTGTGGTAAGGATAAGATTAAACAGCAGCCTTATGTGTGGGTTTAGTTCCTCATTGAGTTCGTGTAGCACACAGCCGGGGACACCATCCGTGTCTTCAACTCAAAAAGGATAAGGTCATAATGCTATCTCTCCAGAACACCATTATACCAGTTCCTATCAGGCTATGTCCTTTCTGCACAATGTCATTCAATGCTGCTTGTGTTAAAACAATTGGCATTCTGTATTCTCAGTAATGCTGTGAACATCTCAGTCTGATTACTGCCCCATGACCTGTCACTCAAGCTCACAGGCTTTTATTTATTTATTTATTTTGACTTGTTAAACACTCAGTATCAATCTGTACAGTTTTAAATTACTCTTTTTAATAATAGTTAAGCAGAAATATAATTAAAGAATAAATAATTAAATGCTCAAACAACTACAGCACTTTTTTTAAAGTCAGTATCACATGCATGTTTCCACTTGACCTTTTTATTAGTTTACGTTGTTAGCGGAGCTTCTTATCAAAAGAAAAGACCAGATCCTAGTGTTGTGCACCGTAGGAAACTTGTTATTACACCAGCGTGTCTGCTTGCTACATAACTCACCTGTTGTTCTAAGCTCCTGTTAAACAGGTAAGCCATCCTCCTCTTTACAGTATAATCTCAGGTACCTTAACGGAAGCTAAATTGTGTTTGTGTGCTTTTTTATAGATTTGCATAATGTGGCCAAAAACTTAACTCTTGCCTGCATAGCTGAGTAAGGCACTGCACAGAATATAAGACTACTTGCTGTCCTTTTTTCATTGTATTTTTATTGCTATTTCATTCTTTGGGATCTCAGTAAGTACCCACACTTGTTCCTGTCTGCTTCTCTTTGAACGTTGTAGGCTCTACACTAAAGAGGATGTGCCTTTTGACTTATAGAGGTCTTATTCTTCAGAACATGCACAATAATATAAAATTTCCCTCTTATTCAGTCACTTTTTAAGTGCAAAGTAAGTAGCAGTAATTGGAACTGCACATAATTTATCACCTTTGTCTCTACGCTTGTCTTGAGTTAAAAAATTAAACAGGCAGAACACTATTGTTCTCCACACTAGTTATTATCAAGGAAAAATTTACTGTCATTGAAAAATAATAGATGAGATGATCAACAGCTGGTCCTCAGTGCTATCACAAATATGCAGCCATATAGGTTCAGGTTATAAGTAATGGTATGACATCTAGATCCAGTGAAGTCGTCACGCCCATGCACTCATCCTTCATCAGACACCTCACTAAGTATAATGCCCCCTTTGCTATGTACCTGACCATGCACATGCAACAACCATAATGCCCACAGAGTTCCTCACAAAAAATAATACAGGGAGTAAACACAACGTCCTGTGCAGATCACCTCAAAGCCCTATCTCTGTACTCTACTTCTTAAAGATTGCTGACAGGAGATTTGTATCTGGAAAACAAAGGATCCTTGGATCCCGCTCTGATGGACCTTTTGCACATCTGTAGTATAAACAACATCAGAACTACTAGATCTAACACTTTAAATTTTGCTTGTGACTTAAGCAGAACATGTTGAAGGGACAGGTATGCATCTCAGAGAATCCTCATTCTCTGAAATATGCTTCCCCTTTATGGAAACAGAGCCCTTCACTTACCCCAGCCAATAGATAGGAAATCAGAAAATCACCCCTGGTCTGATGCCTATATCTCTGATGGACAGATGCAACTGTTAAATCATGTCCTAACTAGAATTGTGCCCATTAAAATAACCTCTAAGACACCACTCATGGAATACATTTGGGATGCATGGCTAGGCTTATAAAGGCCCCAGTGTTTGTTAGTCTAGCATACACCTATGAATGTATGAATCTATATAAGTAGAAACACATACTCTTAAACCTGTATTGTTGTGAACAAACATACCACACAGTTACACAGCATAAAAACATTTTTGCAGACAGACAGGCCTCCCTGTACCCCACTTACTTTGTTATATTCACTCTGAGATCATTCCACCTTGGAGAAGGAGCAATAAGTGATATTAAAAACATTTCATTGTTTCTCCAGGAGAGTATGATCTTGAGAAACATACAAAAATACAGTCTGAGTATCAGCATATTGCTCTTATATATAATGTGCTGTAATATATGTGCAGGTGTTCCTTGGTGCAGTAATGTTTGAATGACTGTAATATGAACAACCTCATAGTCAGCAATGGCAGGTAAGTTATAAAGTGTGGGTGGTGACTGTTACAGAAATCTACACAATGTGTGATATCTAGTCTACATGCCATGTAGGTTAGACAAATTCCTTTCTGAACCAATGTGAGATTTCAACAGGAAAATGTGGTTGGTCCTTCATAATCTGTAGCATGGAAACAGGTGAAAATGAAAAAAATGTATTGAAGGGTTTCATAGGTTCATAGGTTGGTCCTTCATAATCTGTAGCATGGAAACAGGTGAAAATGAAAAAAATGTATTGAAGGGTTTCATAGGTTCATAGGTTCATAGGTTGGTACTAGGCTATCAGCCCTAGGGCCTATACAAGCCTGGCCATAACAATTCCCTGGCTATTTCTTCTTTACTATTTACTTCCCTGAACCCCTGTCTAACAGGGCGACTGATGTGATCCCTGGGGTGAATTTCCTTTTTCCCATCCAGTCACCAAGGTTCCTTTTGAAGAGGGCCAAAGAGGTGCCCTGCTTGACATGTATGGGACATCTGTTCCAGAGTCTGGGGAGGCTCTGGGTCAGGAACCTATCCCTCCAGCATGTTTTGTTTATTGCGATGACAAGGTTTAGATCCCTGGAGCGTGTTGCTCTGAGGGATTGGGATTTCTTTAAGTGTAGCATGTCCAACAGCTCTGGGTTTGACATGGCTTTGTATGTTAAGCAGAGATCGCCTCTGAGTAGACGATATGCAACAGAGTACCGCTGGAGTTTTTTAAGGTGGTCAGCATAGGGCAACTGCTTTAGGCCTGTGATTCTTTTAGTGGGGTATTTCTGCGGCCTTTCCAGTTGTTGCAGATGTCTTCAGAGGTACATGCCAAATGGGGAATTGTATTCTATAATGGGTCTAATGAGGGATGAGTTCAGTGGGACAATGACCTCCTTTTTTCTGGATGAAAAGCCCTTAGTGATGAGGTGTGCCACATAGAAGACTGTTGTGGCGATGTGGTTATCGACGGTGAGACCACTGTCCACCTGTGTTCCTAAGTCTCTTATCACACTTTTGGTGTTCAGTGTACTGCCACCTATATGGTAATTCATGGATACATGTTTTTTCCCAAAGGGGATAACTATACATTTCTTGGCATTACCCTACATGTCAGTGATACTACATGCAGAAAAAATAATTTTGCAATGAAGTAAATTACATTAAAAGGCGTCAGTCTCTTCATCCCAGATATCTGCCATATAGGTAGGCGGTCACTGTGCTAAGTGGCTGGAACATCTGAAGGAGCAGGGTCTAATCTAGGTCTTGTCACATATCTCAGCCCCCCTCCCACACACAGATGGAACCCCCCACCCCCGTAGTGTTTCCATTATGGCAGTCTCCAAATAGCCTGTGTATATATTACATCAGTCATTAATAAGATGGATGAACTTGATGCATGATTTTCTGTGCACTGCCCATAGGTTATTGAAATTGCTCAAACATGGGTCAGATGTGAGCCACTCATCCTTAGCAGCTATGAAGTCAAATACAGCTTTCATATGCAGACACACACTGGCAGGCCTGATACTGGAATTATGGGCCACATGTTTGAATTATAGTTTTAACAATGATGCAAGTGACACATCCCACACTGATGAACCTTGTAGTCCTAAGTGGGTCATTTGTGAGGTTACACTGGGAAGTCATGTTATTGTCCCCTTCATACTCTGCTATCCTCGCAACTACCTACCTCATCTACACTTTACAAACGTATACAGATTCAGATCCTGGTGGTCTAGAAATAATACTAACCTTGATGGCTTTCTTTGTATCTCATTTGAGGCTTGCACAGCTAAACCCAAGCATTCTCTATTTGTTGATCAAGTTACCAGGCCCAGTTAACACACACATATATATATATATATATATATATATATATATATATATATATATATATATATATCTCGATCTATGTATATATGTATATATGTATGTGTGTGTGGTGTGTATGTGTGTGTGTGTGTGTGTGTGTGTGTGTGTGTGTGTGTGTGTGTGTGTGTGTGTGTGTGTGTATACATATATACATTGATATACTGGTAGATAAATAGAGCTATAGGTAGATGGGCCAGGTAAACAATAAAGCCAATATACACAAATATTTCCTTCAGGATAGAGTTGCCACAAACCAGTGTGCAGTTAATGAGCTGAGGGAGGTATAAAGAACCACACTCTGGACATAGGTCATTCTGTATTTCATTTGCCTTCCAAAGAAATTTGCAACAAAAATAGCCACAAGTGTTTGAGGGCCTAGCATTGCTGAGGGAGTAAACGCTCAGTTTTAAATGAGTCTATGTACTTCTTTTTCTTTAGTCAAACATTGAAAAGAGTACAGTGAATTGTGATGTTAAATGATATACATATCACTGTTTTAGGTAATCATTCTAATGATTGCAGTGACTTTGAATACAGTGAATTGTGATGTTAAATGATATACATATCACTGTTTTAGGTAATCATTCTAATGATTGCAGTGACTTTGAATACAGTGAATTGTGATGTTAACTGATATATAGATCACTGTTTTAGGTAATCATTCTAATGATTGCAGTGACTTTGAATACAGTGAATTGTGATGTTAAATGATATACATATCACTGTTTTAGGTAATCATTCTAATGATTGCAGTGACTTTGAATACAGTGAATTGTGATGTTAAATGATATACACATCACTGTTTTAGGCAATCATTCTAATGATTGCAGTGACTTTGAATACAGTGAATTGTGACATTAAATGATATACATATCACTGTTTTAGGTAATCATTCTAATGATTGCAGTGACTTTGAATACAGTGAATTGTGATGTTAAATGACATATAGATCTCTGTTTTAGGTAACCATTCTAATGATTGCAGTGACTTTGAATACAGTGAATTGTGATGTTAAATGATATACATATCACTGTATTAGGTAATCATTCTAATGATTGCAGTGACTTTGAATATAGTGAATTGTGATGTTAACTGATATATAGATCTCTGTTTTAGGTAATCATTCTAATGATTGCAGTGAGTTTGAATATAGTGAATTGTGATGTTAAATGATATACATATCACTGTTTTAGGTAATCATTCTAAGGATTGCAGTGACTTTGACTACAGTGAATTGTGATGTTAAATGATATACATATCACTGTTTTAGGTAATCATTCTAATGATTGCAGTGACATTGAAATCAGTGAATTGTGATGTTAACTGATATATAGATCACTGTTTTAGGTAATCATTCTAATGACTGCAGTGACTTTGAATATGGTGTATCTATGTATATCATGGTCAGTAATTCTTTTAAACAATAAATGTGGGTATAAGACAGTTACAGAAAGGATGAAGACATTTGTAGCAGTAGTTTGCTGGATCAAACAAACTTTTTCCTTGTTAGACTTTTTATAAGGCCTATGAGAATGTATTTTACCTTTTTTCCTTTTTAAAAGTTATTTCATTATGGTTTGGTGCTTGAATGATAATTACCTAAAGTGAGGCTTACACACCAAAGGGACATTTTCTCCAACAGAGACTCTAAGGGGTTTCACAGAATAATGACATATCACAATCGACAGCAGCTATTTATTCACAGTGAACCTGTTATTGATTCTGCTTGTAATCTGCAAGAACCATAATTTAAAAATTCCCATGTTTGTGAATGAAATTGAAATTATCTGAAATTAAGGCTCCAGAGCCAGAAGTGTAACGTACAAAGTCATCATCACTATTACTGCTCTGAAATGAATGGATCTAAAATAATAACTGGAACAAAAAGGGGCTGAGGCTGGCTGGAACGCAGTTAATGAGAGAATAAACATTGTCTTTAAGGAGGTATAATATCTTACATTAGGCTGCTTGTCTCTGTTTTATCTCAGCTCTTGCTTTACATAAGTGACTGATTTTTTAATTGTCAAATCAACAGTAATATTGCAGGCAATGTAGCTTTACAAAGAACCTCCAGCATCTACTCCAATACTAAATTCCATCTCTGCACCCCAGTATGACATTACACCAGTGGCTGGGAGGGGACAGAATACTCCTTGCACTATCCAATGTTATACCAGTACATCACCTGTGTAGTGCACCTCTTAGGTCTGGAGCAGGTAAAGAGATTCACTTACATTCACCCCTGATAAACCACATTACCTCTTCCTGGTATAATTTAACAATTTCATAAAGCAGAAAACAATGAAAGTGAATCCAGCATGACTCAGAAACACATAAAAATTTTAATAAAACACCAAGTAAGTGCTTTCACATCTACTACAGATGCTTCATCAGACCTTAGTAGATGTGAAAGATCTTACCCCGTGTTTTATTAAATGTTTTATGTGTTTCTGAGTTGTGTTGCATTCTCTTTCATTGTTTTATGCTGCATATTAGTATTTTTATGAGAGGGTTTGCTTTCCCTACCAGTGGTGATTTTATTTCTGAAGATAATTTAACAATGGCTAAGCCTATCACATAACCAGTGAAAATACCCAAAGCCAACCGCTCCTATATCTCTACCTTATGTGAGTACTGTTAGTGCAGTACTTAAGCCTGCCTGCAGTACCAGCTCTGACATACAGGTGGAGCTGTTGAACTCAGACACCAGCTGAACCATAGAGCCACCTGAATGTCAGCTGTAACAATGCATGACGGAAAAGTACAAATTCTGTTCTGCATGCACTTGAAGATCCAATACTACAGCGACAGCATGCTGTGGTACCGCATTGACAAAGCACAGTTTAAACTTGTAAAAAATAGAAAGCTTGGAGCCATTCCCTTTGTACAAAGGGCATGTCTCCAGTGCTACAGTACTGTGTATGCTCACTTTCCTCATCTGGCTCCCCACCACTCCTTTTCTTCATTGAACCAGTGTCCCCTGTATGTCACACCCGGTACTGCAGCTATTAAAGATATCCATACAGTGCATGCAGCATCAGATTCATCATACAGGTCTGAATGGAAAGATGATAAAATCAGCAAGCAAAGGAGAGCAGTATTTCTGGAGCTGAAGTCATCCTCAAGTCTTGTTGAGTACCTTCACAAGGTGGACCTTGTTTTTACAAAACTTCACCAAGAGAACACTGATATATAGACTGTATTTTATACAGCATATACCATGGACAGAAGCAGGTTAAAACAATTAAAAAGGCAGCTGGGTGCACAAGTCCCAGGATAAAAAAAGTGCCCAGTCCTGGTAGGTGCACTAATGCCAGGATTGGAAAAAATGACAGTGTAGAATCCTCAAGACATGGAAACATTCCTACAATGGGGTTAGGCCAGGTTCATGGGGAGGATGCCCCCTCCCCTTTGTAGAAGGACGTATTACTCCACAAAAAACTCAGACATTGACAGGTCTAAAAAGAGTCATAATAATGATAGCGTGAACTATTGAGGGTTATAAAGAAATGATGTATTGTTACTATTATGCAAGAAACCCAGAATTTCCAGACAGAAGATACACAAAAACAGTAAGAGAGAAATTAGAGGAAAGAAAAATACTTACACAAGAAAAACTGTCAAAACTTCTAATGCAAATTTGCATTAATTAATACAACAGATTCATGAAAACGTCATATAGAACAAGAAACCTTGAAACAGAAGCAATTGAGGAGGTGCAAAAATATAAAGAACAAAATCTAGAGATTTTTGAAAAGTATAAAAAAGAAACATGGATATGGGAAAGAAAGAGAGACCTGATATAATGAAATATTTATGCAAAAGAGAAAGCCACCTAATTAATACGTAAAAGCAACTCCAAAGCTATTTGAAGATAAATACAGGCAAAGGCACCCAGATATAGAGAATTTCACAATACAAAAATAAGATCGCAAAGGAGAAACTTAGAACAGAAGATTAGTAAAGCAGAAGTTAAAATAAATAGAAGCTGAAGTTATGGAGAACCTACAAAGTGAAGGGTTTAGTGTAGAAGGTCTAACACAGGTTATACCACAGCACGATGGAACAACGAGTCCCCGAAGTAAAGAGAAACAGGAGGAGCAGGTGGGAGATGAAATATGGACATGGGAAAGAAAAAGAGATTTAATATGGATCAATATTTATACAAAGTAAACAGCAAAACTAACCAGTACAAAAAGGCAGAACCGAAGGTATGAAGAGAAATACAGGCAAATGAATTCTGAAAATGGACAATTTTACAATACAAAAAGATAAGAAAACAAATGGGGAAAATAGAAAACATGGCTAATAATGGAGAACTTAAAGGAAATAGAAACTGCAGTTATGGATTACCTGGATTAGTGTAGTAATTCTATAACATCACAGTATGGCAGAACAATGTGTCCCCAAATTAAGGAGAAACCACTGGAGCAGGAAGCATTTCATCAGTTGCCATATGAAGATACTTTGGAGCCTTCTGTAGGAAACCAGTACATACATTCAGTTGGAGGTGCACAGCAAGAGAAAGAACAAGAAACTCTGGCAATGCTGACAGTCAGAGAAATTGAAACAAAATTAAGAAAAGATCCTAAATGGAAAACCCCAGACCTAAATATAGTACCCAACTTCTGGTTAAAAGTATTTACATCTTTACATGAAGGTTTAGTCCTGAGTGAAACTATTTATATGTACACCTTAGAACAGATGCCAACCTGGTTAACAACAGAAAAAAATGATACACCTCGTTAAGACTGAACCTGCAAGGTTTCCTAAAAACTGTAGCCCAATAACTTCCCTCTCAGCGATGCATATACTATATACTGGAATGAATGCTGACAGAGTTTATAGTCATTTAAAAAACTCAGTCATGGCAATAGAGCAAAAGGGTAACAGAAGAAAGTCATATGGAACAAAGGATAATTTGTTGTTAAATAAAGCCATAACAGAGAATTGTTAAAAAGGGAAAAACCTAAGTATGGCATGGATAGACTACAAAAAAGCATTTGACAGAATCCCACAGTCATGACTTACAGTGACCATAAAACAGTGGCAAACCACTTTGCAGTTAAGCCACGATAAAGGACAAATTATTACCCCAGGGATAAAAATTCAAAGGGGTATATTCCAGGGTGACTCCTTGTCACCACTTCTCTTTTGTCCTGCCCTTAACCCATTAAGCTGTCTACTTAGCAAATTTTGGCATGGTTACAATTTGGCTCCCAGAAAACACAAAGTGTAAAGACTTCTCATCTTCTTTTTGTGGATGATTTCAAATTGTATAGTTCACCAGATGAGGAACTGAAAGCACAACTGCAAATCTTCAAAACTTTCTCAGTTGATGTAGGAATGTCATTTGGTTTTGATAAATGTGCAAATGCAACCTTTAAAGCAGGAAAGCTGTAGCACCAAGAATGTGACATAAAGGAACTTGAGCAGTAGGGAGTGTATAAATATTTGGGAACACTGATGAAGGATCAACAATAAAACAAACAAATGTGAATAAAACTTAGTAAGGAATATTTTAGAAGACTAAAATTAATACTGAAAACCGTCCTGACATCTAGGAACACAGCTCAGGTTATAAACCAATTGGCTCTTCCTGTTCTACCCTTCAGTTTTGGGGTGATTGTCTGGCCCCAAATGACAGTGGAACAGCTGAACTAGACAATAAGAAAATTGCTGTATGCTTATCAAATGATTTATAAAAGTCAGTGTGTGTACCAAGATTATATATTCCCTGTTCTGAAGGAGGTATGGGCCTCCTCAAAATTGATTACATCTATATATTTGCAATCATGGGACTGCATACATATCTGCTGACCTCACAAGATCCAAACATAGTAAAAGTTTTGAAACATGAGGAGAAAAAATCTAAAATGACTTCCCTGCTTAGTTTAGTGGAAGCATATCGGTGTCAAGCAGGAATGGAAATCAAACTGAAAGTAGATAAAAATCAGGCAGCAACTGAATGTGCCAAGAAACAAAAGAAAGAATATAAGGTGAAAGATCAGATGAGAAGACAAGAATGTGGAAAAAACATAAATATAGTTGCAAGTACGGAAAACTCCTGGAATAATTTCATGATGATCAGGATCTAATACAGGAATGGTTAAGGAGAGATGAATGTTGAATATAGATGGTCCGGGATAGTGGACTACATACATATTGCTTTAAAAAGTATATTAAACATGCAGGTTTTGCAAAATAGAATTGGAAAAAGACAAACTTCTTGTTGCTGGGTGTGATAGACTAATGGCAGAAGGACTGTATACTAAAAGGCATAATAATGCAGCAAGACTGTTGCACTGGGGTTGTGCAAACATTATAATACTGAAGTAGCTGAGAAGCATTGAAAAATGACCTACAAGGCATTATAGAGGATCGTGAAGTTGATATCACATGGGATCACCCATTACCAACAGCTCAAAAAATAGATGTGAGAAAGCCAGATATAGTGGTCCTTAAAAAGAAGATACGAGTAGCATTGATTATCAAAACTGCTACACCCGGTGATTAGTGTCTTACTACAGAGAGAAACAAATAATGGGGGAACAGAGGCATAAAAATTTGGACAGCTTTTAAACATTGATCTTATAAAATTAGAAATGCCCAAAATGGGACATTTTTACATAAATGTGAGGTTTTGCAGGACAGACCACACCAATAATCAATGCAGAGCAGTGGACTATACTTTTTCCTGGAATAAAAAAAATCCTTATTGTAAATATGTATTTATTATTTATTTATTTATTGCAGTTGGTTTACCAGGATAGTCCATTGGGCCTTGAAGAACCCGTTTTCAATGGTGTCCCGGGGAGAAAAGCTCCAAAAAAGAAATAAATGTACATTAACATTTGACAGTAATATCTAGGTACATGCTAGCAAAAGAACATAAGCAAAACATAAATGTACATTAACATTTGACAGTAACAGTCTTGGTACATGCTATCAAAGGAACAAAAGCAAAACATAAACGCAGATTAACGAATAAACATAGTAGATGAATAAAGTAGATTATGATATTACAGGGCATTAAGTAGAGTTGGTTATGTGGGGTGGATGCAAGAGCATTCCCATTGAGATGCTAGGTGTAAGAAAAGTGACTTCTTGAAGGTAGAGTGGTTAGAGGTAATGCAGATGTTTGGTGGTAGAGAGTTCCAGAGGCAAGCAAGGCTAAATGAAAGAAGGTTTTTGCCTGGGGGATGAGTAGGTTTGTGCATTTCTAGTAGATTTTGATTATTAGACCTTAGAACTCTGTTTGGTAGGTGCATTTTAAGGGCAGAGGAAAGGGAGGGACAGTTGGAGGGGTTTAGAATAAGCTTGTGGGCTAGAGTTAGTTGAGTGTAAGTAAGATAGTTGGGAAGCTCTAACCATTTTAGTTTATGGAGGGAGAGACAGTGGTGAGTGGAAGACTTATGAGCGGTGGCGAATTTAGCAATTTTGTTATAGCAAGAGGTGAGCTGTTTTTTTTAACAAGGACTGAAGATTAGTAAGTAGTGGGGCACCATAGAGAAGGGAGGGGATAAGGAAGGAAGTAGCTAGAGTGATTTTAGTGGTGGATGTGAGGTAGGCATTTTGTCTATACAGCATGCCAAGTTTTTGATGTGTTTTTTTGATGGTTTTTTGTAGGTGGGAATTAAATTTTAGTTGGTTGTCAATGTGGACCCCAAGTAGTTTGGTCTCTGACACTATTTTGAGAGGTGAGTTATTTTGACTAGTAACTAAGAATGAGTTCATGTTGGGAGGAGTGAGTTTGGAGGGAGTAAATAACATTAATTTGGTCTTGGTGGCATTGAGAGCTAGATGATTGCTTAGCATCCATTGCTCTGTGGAAGAGAAGGCGTCTTGAGTAAGTTTTTGTAGTGTGGAGATAGAAGAGGCAGAGCAGATGATAGTAGAATCATCTGCATATTGGATGATGCTAGAGAAAGGGATAAATTTGTGGAAGTCGTTAATAAAGATATTGAAGAGTAGAGGACCCAGTATGGAGCCTTGTGGAACTCCGGTAGGGGTACTTAGGAAGGAGGAAGTTGCTTTTTTCCATTTTACAGCTTGATTTCTGTTGGATAGATAGCTAGAGAACCAGTTCAGAGAGGAGGAGGATAGGTAGAGTTTGGAGAGTTTAGTTAAGAGCAGGCTGTGAGAGATAGTATCGAAGGCTTTGGAAAGATCAAGGAGTAAGGTGGAAACGATTTGTCCAGAGTTGCGGGCTTTATTGACAATTTCAAGGAAGGAGAGAAGGGCAGTCATGGTGCTATGATTAGGTCTGAAACCATGCTGTGTGGGGGTTATAAGATTGTTGTCTAGGAGATGACGAAGGAGTTGGAGTTGCACACATTTTTCAAGGATTTTTGAAATGGGGGACAGGATGGCTATGGGACGGAAATTAGTAATGCTGTTATTGTTACCACCTTTGTGTAATGGTATAATAAAGGCTTGTTTCCAAATTTGGGGAACTGTGCCTTCTTGTAGGGAGCGGTTAATTAAGATGCTAATGGGGTAGGCAAGACTTTTAGCAGCAATGCTAAGAAAGTAAGAAGGGATATTATCAGGAGCATTGGTACATGGTTTCAATTTCTGAAGGAGTTTCTTAATAGTAGCAGTAGGAATGGGATTTAAAGTGAAGAGAGTGCAGTTGGGGGGCATTGAATTTTGGGGTGGTATAGATGAGGATAGAATTTGTGTAGAAGAGGGGGTAGTGGAATTAGTGGGTTGGGAGTAGGGAGTGGATGTAGAGATTATGGGGGTGGGTGAAGGGGTATTAGATGATGGGGAGGAGATAGAGAATGAGGAGGTCAGTTTGGAAATAGAGTCAATAAAGAAGGAATTAAATTGGGTGGCTAAATCTAGTTCTGGAGCATTTGGATCTGGGGTAGGAGTATCTGGTTTGCTGGGGTGGAGGAGAGTGGAGATTCCTTTCCAGAATTTTTGAGGGGTGTTTTTGTTTTGGTTTTGGAGTGTAGAGAAATAGTTTTGTCGATCCAAAGAGATGTGTTTCTTAACTTTATTGCGGAACATTTTGTATTCGTTAAGGAGTGGGGTTGCCTTATGTTTTTGGTAGCGTGCCCACACTTTGTCTCTTTGTCTCATGGTAGAAAGAGTAGTTTTAGATAGCCAAGGGGCTGATTTAGTTTTTATTCTCTTTGTCCGTAGGGAACTTGGGAGTCAAGTAATTTTAAGAATGTTGAGTTGAAGTATGAGACTGCATTGTCTAGAGGTAGTGTTTTTAGACAAGTCCAATTTACTGCTTTTAGTGAGTTTGAAAAGGTTATTGGGTTGAAGTTTTTTTGGTCACGGATCATAATGAAGTTGTGGGTCCGTTGAAGGATAGTGGGAAGTCGGTGGGTAAAGGTGGGTAAGTGGTCACCTAGTGGGTCGGGAAGGATGCCACTGTTGGTGAAATAGTGGGGATGAGAGACTAGAATCCAATCCAATATACTCCCATTTGAGGGGTTTTTGGCTGGGTGAGTAGGCAAGTTGATCAGTTGTGATAAATTGTAGAGGTTGATATTAGTGGTGTTTGCAGGAGCCTGGATAAGGGCCCAGTTAATGTTTACATCTCCAAGGATTACGGTTTCATTACTAATGTTACTGGATAGCCAAGAAAGGATAAGTTCAAGTGTAGAGATATTATCCCCTGGGGGGATATAGAGGGAAGCTATACATAGGTGTTTGTAATTATTGATTTGTAGTAGAGTAAGGAGAAGTTCAGCGTTGTTAAAGTGTGGGATAGGTTTGTTGTAGGGAGAAACTACTAGGGAGGAGGAATATATAAGGGCTACTCCTCCACCTTTTTTGAGAGGTCTGTCTTTTCTTATGATGGAGTAGTTTGGGGGAACTATTTCAGAGTCCTTAATATGAGGTTTTAACCAGGTTTCAGAAATAGTCAAGATGTCAGGTTTATTGTGTATAAGCCAAGCATGAAGGTTTGGGACTTTGTTAAAGATACTTTGCGAGTTTAAGGAAGTGAATAATAAGGATTTAGTTGTGGTGGTTATAGGGGCAGGGCCTGGGTTGGGATGGATGTCACCTGATATGAGAGTACTAATCAGGTGTGGTATATAATAGTTTAGGTGAATAGATAGCAAGGTGGTGAGATTGGGGTTTATTGTGAAATGGAGGGATTTGCTAGTAGTTATAGGAATGGAGATTGTGTGATGGGAGATAAGTTTGTATCGAAAAAGAAGGAGGTTGTCTGAGGGGTATAAATAGAGGGAAATAAGAGAGTATGATTGTGATGGAGGTGAGTTGTGCTGGTTAGTTATATGAAAGGATTGGAAGTTGAAGGAAATAGTGGGCTGGGAGAGATGGTGGAAATAAAATAAGGAGAGGAGAAGTAGTAGTGAAAGGAAGATGGAGGAGTATTTAGAGAGCATGTTGTAAAAGAGTAACAGTAGAACAGTAATAGAATAGTGTTGTTTGGTATATAGGAGACAGTTTTATATAGAGGAAGTGTATGTGATCTTAGAAGTGAGGAGAGTAGTATTAGTTATAGAGGGGTGTGGTCAAGAAGAGGGAATGGAGTAGGATTGGTTAATAAGATGAAAGTGGGGAGTAGAGTGAAAGTTGGTTTTGGTGGGAAAAAAGGAAGGTGTGTTAGGAGGTATGAATACTGATTGGAGAAGAGTGGAAGTGGGAGTGGTTGTTGGAGGGATAAATGTAGACGTGCTGGTGGCGGGTGGGAATTGGGGGCAGGGTAGGGGAGCGGAGTGAGCCTGCAGGGCGAACGGAGCGGGTTGAGCCCAAGAGCAGAAGAGGAGCGAGAGACTATCAGAGGAGCAGTATTAGTGAAGTGTAAGTAGTAGAAGGTTAAGTGGAGAGGGTCTGGACAAGGTGTGAGGAGTGGGCTAAAGGTATTAGGAGAAGAGTGAGGGACAGAGATGTGGGAACTGAGAGACAGAAGGAGAGAGTTGTTAGGTTCACTTCTTATCCTAGCACAAAGGAGAGTTGTAAGTTAAAGTTTTAAGCTCAAAATCAATGGAGAAGGGATGTTCTCTAGTGGACAATGCAGGAATGCAATGGCTCACCAGGGAATACTTGGGCTGATGGGATAGAGGGAGAAGGGAGCAATAGTAACAAAGAACAGTGTGAGGTATGGAAGATAGAGGAGAGGAGTTGAGTGGGTTAGGCTGCTGGCAATCCTGAGTATACTGCTACTGCTAGGAGAGCAAGAGTACAGTAGTTCTAGCTTAGCAGATGAATGTACTTTAAGTTCTTTTAGAGTCTCTTGGGTATACTTTTCTTCGAAAGGAGTTGAAGCAGCAGAGAGTATTGCTTTGGCAATAGGGAGTACAGCTCTAGTTAGGTCCAAATATCCACCCAGGCAAGAACACAGGGGGAAAAGATTCAGGGCAAGAAAGAGAGCGACACGCTCACAGCTGAGGATGCACAGCAGCCAGGAATGGGCAAGATTAAAAAAATCTTGAGCTGTTTCTTTTTCATATAATATTAAGAGATTTTCAGACACAAACTAGTTGTTTTCTGTGACTATTAAAGAAATGTCTGAAAACAGTAACTGTTCTAAAATCACAAGATATTTGACATTTTTCATGTTTTTCACAAGGCACAATGTCCCAAACAGGGACAGTCCTGCATAACGTGAGACAATAGCACCTTTGACTTCAATGGGCTACACCACTCTTAGAGTTTTTACACTGGTGCTTAACTCCAATGTAAAACTTGTAAGTGTTGAGGTAGAGTGAATTCAATTCCTCTTTCTGAACTGGCCATAATGTCCTGGAAATCCTTATTAGTTGATGCAGTTTGAGGCCTCCTGGAGCACGTTACAGAATCGGGAGAGTGTACATAATTGGGAATACCAGAGCTCATACTACTGAACTGGGAGCAGTGAGTTACACAAGAGCACATGTTACAGAAACAGGAGTAGTGTAACCATGTAGGGTAACACTACTGCACAATTTACAGAATCAGGAGTTGTGTAAACACTTGGACAAACATCAGAGCATTTGTTACAGAATCAGGTGCAATGTAAACATTTGGGGTAACACAGGAGCACATGTTATAGAACTGGGAGTAGTATAAGCATTTGGAGTAACAGCAGAAAATATGTTACATAACCAGGATTAGTGTATGCCTTGGTGTAACACCAGAGCATATATTTCAGAATTTGGATTATTGTACGCATTTGGGGTAATACTGTATTTTGAGCTAAAAAAAGCGTATGTTACAGAATTGAAAGTAGTATAGCCTATTGGAGTGACACCATAACATGTGTTGCAGAACTGGGAGTTGTGTAAGCTGTTGGGGTAAGATCAGAGAACGTTACAGAATCTGAAGTTGTGTAAGTTCTTGGGGTAACACCAGAGCACATGTAGAAGATTCAGAGGTAGTATATGCACTTGGGGTATAACAATAGAGAATATGTTACAGAACTGGGAGTAGTGTAATCACTTTTGGTAACACCAGACAATATGTTACAGAAACAGGAGTAGTGTAAGCATTTGAGGTAATGCCAGAGCGCATGTTACGGAATCAGGAATACAGTAAGCCTTGAGCTGACATCAGAGCACATGTTACAGAGGGGGCAATACAAGCACTTTGGGAAACATTAAAACACGTTATAAAAGCAGCAGTAGTCTAAGTCTAGAGTAACATACTATGTGAAGTGTAAGTTATTTTGGAATCTACTGCTATGAAAATTAGGGAAAGCAAGCATTTCAGGGCATCCAAACATATGATTGTCTTCACTGTGTCACTTTCTCGCTTTCTTGTAGTCATAGAAAAAAAAAAGAAAAATAAACAAACGAAACAAAAATAATGAACTTGAAAGTGAATGAAATGTATGTGAATCTGTAGTCGGGCACATAAATTGCATGTTTTCAGGAGAAAATAAGTTCATCAGAATAGCTGGAGTTCTTGGAAAATGAAGGTATCTGATATGTGAAAACATTACAATACAGCTGCTTCATTGTCAAACAAGCAGAACTTTACTGTTATCTAAATCTAACAAATGGCTTCATAATCCCTTACAAAGAGTAATATTGCTGCAATCCTGCTTTTCACTGAGACATTACATAAAAGAGTTTCATAAAGTAATGCAACAAATACCAGGGACACAGCTTTAACATCCCAAAAGTTTTCCTAAGCATGGATTTAGCAGGTACTGGCAAAACATATGCAGACTTGACCTGTTGTGAGTTTGTGGCAGTTGCTGCATGTTGTATTTGTTTTCCCAGATTAAGTTATTTCCCCCTTCCCACTCAAGACAGACAAAACCTAGAAGATTGTTTCATTATATACTCACCGGTTTCTTGCACACAGCTCACACTCATTGCCATAGGTTTCCCCATCTGTGCCACAAACAGGCAAAAACACAATTGGGCACGCTCTTGACTGGTAAGGAAGACAGTTAGGCTAGAAAAATAACAGAATATGAGTAATTAGACATCAGCTAAACAATATCATAAAAAAGATATATCCTTTGCTGGAATATGGTCATTTTGAAAACTGAGAGATTAAAATGCTTTATTTGTGAAAAAATGTATCTTAAAAAATAAGCTTTTGTTTATTAGAAGCCTCTTAACATAGCAGTACATACTGAGAAGTTAAATTGCAGGAACTTTTGTTTAGGAAGAGTTACATGTTTAGTGATTGTCAAAAATATTACTTACTTCATTCTATAAGCTCAAAGTCTGGACAGACAACCGTAGAGTCACTGAACAGTCAGTCTTTCTGCAGACCACCCTTATGATGAGACAGTAAAACATGGAAGTGATGCATAATAGCAAGCAAGCAGATTTTGAGAAGCTCCAATCAGCACAACCTGCCTATTGGCTCCATAAACCAGGAACTATGAAGTGAGTTTCCTAACGGCATTAATATATGACCTCAAACCTGGCAGCCTTCACTTATTAATGTCACGTGTAGTCATACACATCCCTTCGCACACACGCACGCACGCACACACTCACACACGCATGCACAAAAAACATTATGCAATGTCACTAATGAAACATTAGTTCAGAGGGCTATGACAGCTAGCTGTTACCAGACCCATACTGCAGATGTAGGTTTAATTCCTTTCATATCCTCTTACAGTAATGTGTGATTTAAGCAAGTGTTTCAAACAGAATAAACCATCCGAGTCAACCTTAATAAAAGTGTTTCATGTTTAGAAAATCCTACTTGGTTATAAAAGGCCATAAGTAAACATTTATATATCTCATACAGAAGTTTATTGTGACTCTTTGCTTTTGATCAATACTTAGAGTAAATAATCAATTTTCCTGATGTCCATGCTTCCCTTTCACATAGTTTGGATTTTTAGGACTGTATACCAGGGTCTGTCTTTCCCCTGCTTTGGGTATTTGTAAGGAAGATTAGTACAGAAAAAGAAAATTATTATGTACTCATGGTGATGTTTGTGGGAGAATTACCTGTGCACATTCCCATGAACTTATTTTAGTCTGCTCTGAAGTTTTGCCTGATGTTAAGAGATTTAAAAGTTTGTGAGCTTCCTTCTTTGACAGTTTTTGCTGATTGTTTTTTTTTTTTTATATGTGCGCAAGAATTCTGGACAAAAACAAAATAGCAGATGGACAAAGGACTAAAACCAGGAAAAGACTTTAAATATTAAGCATATAAAGTTAGCTGCTAAAATAACAGTTTCTTAAGAGCATGCAATTTATTAAGGGTATAAAGTCTGAAACTCAAATGTCTGTCATTATTTAGAGACTTCAGTACTCAATGATTTGTGGGAAAAAAAACACAGAAATTTTATGAAGAATAGACCAAAATATGAGGCAAAAAGCTAGATGTGTGAAGATCTGGATAAGTAAGAGCTATAGATTGCGTTTTTAGCAAAATACTACCCTGATTTTAATTAAAACAAACATAAATGCAGCCACTGCTGTATGTAAGAAGTACAAAATTATCTCTTTATTTAGGTCAATACATTTTCAACGCACTGTACTTCTGCATGCTTAGATTATACACGTACATACACATATCAAGAAATACACCTACACGTGTGCATGTAGAGGTGTATAGTCAGGCAGACCCACACACCATCAGGTGTATAGTCTCACACACACACACACACACACACACACACACACACACACACACACACACACACACACACACACACACACACACAGATACACACACACACTGTACATCTGCATTCTTAGGTGATCCACGTACATACACATGTCAAGACATACACATACATGTGTGCCTATAGAGGTGTATAGCCAGACACACACACACACACACACACACACACACACACACACACACACACACACACACACACACACACACACACACACACTGTACATCAGCATTCTTAGGTGATACACGTGCATACACATGTCAAGACATACACATACATGTGTGCCTGTAGAGGTATATAGTCAGGCAGACACACACACCATCAGGTGTATAGTCTGTCAAACACACACACACACACACACACACACACACACACACACACACACACACACACACACACACACACACACACACTCACATACACACACAAACACACACACACATGTACACATTGTACATCAGCATTCTTAGGTGATACACGTACATACACATGTCAAGACATACACATACATGTGTGCCTGTAGAGGTGTATGGTCAGGTAGGCACACACACACCATCAGGTGTATAGTCTGACACACACACACACACACACACACACACACACACACACACACACACACACACACACACACACACACACACACACACACACACACACACACACACACACTGTACATCTGCATTCTTAGGTGATACACGTACATACACTTACATATGTGCCTGTAGAGGTGTATAGTCTGACAGACACACACACCATCAGGTGTATAGTCTGACAAACACACACACACACACACACACACACACACACACACACACACACACACACACACACACACACACACACACACACACACAGTGTACAACTGCATTCTTAGGTGATACACGTACATACACATGTCAAGACATACACATACATATGTGCCTGTAGAGGTGTATAGTCTGACAGATGCACACACCATCAGGTGTATAGTCTGACAAACACACACACACACACACACACACACTGGACATCTGCATTCTTACGTGATACAAGTATATACACGTCAAGATATACACATACTTGTTAGCACTATTAAACCATAAGCACTACTTACTCTTATACTCTCTACGATTACCCTGTCCTCTATTGGTCCGTCTTAAATTCAGTTTCCCTATTACTCTAGCATGTCCAAAGGTCAGTCAATGGTTTCCTCTCCAGTCCAGCTGGTGAATCTGGGAATTTTGAGGCAATGTTACAACTGTCTCATGTACACGGACAACCCTCTCCTCCTCCAAACAGGTTCAAATATATGTGAGAGATGCAACTATTTAGCCAAACTGGAGGCTGAGCTCACTCATCTCAAAACTGGTGTAACCAGTCAGGAGGAGAAGGTAACCTCATACAACACAATTCCAGTATCACATAGTCCCACCACATCAGTGAACCAAACACATAAATACACAAAAACATACTCAGAGGCTCTAAATAAAAATCTACCTAAGCAACAGAGACCTCCAAAGCAGACATCCAAGCAAACGCTACCTCAAAACAAAACACACATGACACATAACCCACAAAGTCAGTGTGCCAAGCAGCCACAGCCCTTAAGGCTGAATAACACACCTGATACTCTTGTTATAAGTGACTCTATTGTCAGACACACTGACGTCCCGCTCACCAGGCTGAATAAAGAGAAGGTCACAGTGAGCTGCCTGTCGGGTGCTAGGATCCGACACATAACGCAAGCACTCAGGTCACTCCAAAGCAAATACAAATATGACTCAGTCATTGTACATGCTGGTGTGAATGACCTGAGACGTACCTCCCTGGACTACATGAAAAGAGACATAGTGGAGCTCTCTGATCATGTAGCCCAGGCTGGTATGACCCTGACCTTGAGCAGCATCTTACCCTCACCTAGAATGATGCCACAGTACAAAGACAAAATGATCGATTTTAACAATTGGCTAAAATTTTGGTGTCATTCAAAGGGGATCCAGTGTCTGTCAGCCTGGGATGACATGCTCGACAAGTCACGTTCGCTAGGGACAGCTTGCACCTGTCACCACTGGGCTTCGGATATTGGCAAAGGCTCTTGCCACCCCATAGTGCCTTTTTTAGGCAAGGCTCAAAAGTCAAACCCACCCCCATAGACAGCACAAGGAACAAGAAACTAAGGGTAATGCTGCTAAATGCTAGAAGTCTTAACCTCAAGATGCACGCACTCAAAGCTCTCCTCAGTATGGAGAACATTGATATCTGTGCAGTGACAGAAACCTGGTTCAAGACTCCAGAGAGCACCCCAGCACTACCAGGCTATACCTCATATCATGCTTTTTGGCCCCAAAACCCAGACTGAACCACAAAAGGAGGGGGAGTTTCCATATTTATCAAGGATATCCACACCTCCAGGTTAGTGGCATTGCACGAAGTATCGGAGACCATCCATGTGCAACTAACAGTGGGAAAGACTGCTTTTCAGTTTATAGCATCCTACAGACCACCCTCTCAAAGTCAGGAATCCCATTCGGCTTTCCTGAAAACATTGGAGAACATGAAGATCTCTCCGAACACCATTATATTGGGCAACTTCAACTACCCAAACATTGACAGGGAGCACTACTCAAGCCCCAGCACCTTAGCCCAAAGATTCCTGGAAATTATAAACTCAAATGCTATGGAACAACTAGTCACCACTCCCACAAGAGGAGACAACATACTAGACCTGATCATTACCAACATGGGGACTCTATGCTCCACACCAGAAGTATATCCCTCATTGGTAAGATCAGACCATAAATTAATTTCACTGGATGTCCACATCCCGACCCCACCCTCAGCCCAGAAAACCACAGTGAAAAACTTCTCAAAAGCGAACTTCTCACTTCTCAAAACCAAAGTGGAATCCTTCAAGGCCCCAAGGCCAGTGGAAACTACAGCCCAAACTGCAGAATCCTATATAAATGCATTCTACGGACATCTCCAGGAATGCATGGATCATACTATCCCAAACAAAACCAAGACCCAATCATCCAAAGGCAGGCATCCAGTCTGGTGGACCCCTGCCATAAATAAACTGTACAACAGAAGGAGGAAGCTACTACATGATAGAGCAAAATCCCTAATAGGGAAGGCATCTCTGATCAGTACTAGCAAAAAATTACAATCCCTCATAAAATCCTCCAAGGCCAGCTTCGAGAGAAAAATTGCACAGGACGCCAAAGACAATCATAAGGCTTTTTTCAGTTATGTTAGAAACCTGGGATGCAACTCCCAGACTTGTTCTGAGTTGATTCTAAACGACAAAAAAATACACTGAACCCACAGACATCGTCAATATCCTGGCAGTCAGGTTCAGTGCAAACTTCTCCACCCCCTCCCCACCAAAAGAGCAAGTATCTATCCCGACAGAGGGCTGCCTCCCAAACATCTCAGATGCTCAGGTGAAGGCTGCCCTCTCCAAAGCAAAAAACACTGCTTCCATGGGACCAGATGGCGTCCCAGGTTGCATCCTACATGAACTACAAGAGGAACTAATCCCTCAAATAAAACAGCTATACAATTTCAGCCTCACTACAGGATATGTGCCCACAGAATGGCGTACAGCAACAGTGGTCCCACTCCACAAGGGTGGAGCCTCTACGGACCCTGGAAACTATTGCCCCATAAGCCTGACTAGCTTATTCTGCAAGGCTATGGAGAGGATCATCATGGAGCTCATAAACAAAGACATTGGGGACCTACAGACACTAGATCCTACCCAGTTCGGCTTTTTCAAGGGCAGATCCTGCCTTTTGAACCTGGTTGACTTCTTTGAAACAGTCAGTCCACACAGCCTATCTGGACCTTGCAAAGGCATTTGACACAATACCCCACTCGGGTATCATAGATAAGCTATCCAGCATAAATATAAACCCCTATGTCACAAGATGGGTCGCAAACTGGCTCAAAGACAGAACCCACAGAGTGAGAGTTGCTGGAGCCATGTCAGACTCGAAACTGGTCACAAGTGGCGTCCCACAGGGTTCTGTCCTGGGACCACTCTTGTTCGGTATATACTTTTCCGAGGTACAGGTAAACGTGGGAGGACTATGGCTAAACAAGTTCGCAGACGACTGCAAACCGGGCGCCATAATCAACTCTCCAGCTGACACAAACATCCTTCAAAAAGGTCTCACAGAGACAGATAACTGGTGCCAGCGCCATGGTTTAAAGCTAAATGCCAAAAAATGTATAGTCATACCCTTTGGCAAAAACAATGTGCCCACAAATTACCACATAGGCGAAACATTAAGTACAGAGAAAGTTATTAGGGACCTGGGGACCCAAGTTGATAGCAATCTCTCCTTTGAAAACCACATTGCCAAAGTGGATAGAAAGACTTTCTACATAGCCCACCTCATCACGAAGGGTTTCACATCTAGATCAAGAGAGGTAATCGTGCCCCTTTATTCACCCCTCATCAGGCCCATCATAGAATACAATGCCCCATTTTGGGATGTACCTTACCCGACACCTGCAGCAATTAGAAAGACCCCAAAAGTATCTCACCAAGAGGATCAAGGGTCTCAAACAGATGCCATATGCTGCTCGGTTAAAAAAAACTCCAGCTCTACTCAGTTGCATACTGCCTACTTCAAGGCAATCTATGCCTGACGTACAAAGCTATGTCAAATCCAGAATTAATGGACATGCTCCACCTCAGTAAATCTAAATCCCTTAGAGCCACATGCTCGAGGGACTTGAACCTCTGCACAGAAATAAATAGAACTTGCTGGAGGGACAGGTTCATAACCCAGAGGCTCCCTTCGCTCTGGAATAAAATTCCAGTTCATGTGAGGCAGAGCACCTCACTGAATCTCTTCAAGAAGAATCTCGATAAGTGGATGGGGGATCGTAGGTTTGTCCCAGGGATTACTCCCGTGTCACTATTAGACAGAGGTACAGTAAACTAAACCTTAAAAAGGGCACCGTATACTCAAATCAAGGGGTGGCGTAAGCCATACAGAATTGGGCTAGGCTTATAATTGCCCCAGGGCAGATAGCCTAGTATGAACGTATGAACCTATGCCTGTAGAGGTATATAGTCTGACAGACAAACACACACATTGTACTTCTGCTTTGTTAAGTAATGCACATGCATACACATGTCAAGGCATAAACTTACACATGTGCCTGAAGAGGTGTATAGTCAGACACACACACACACACACACACACACACACACACACTGTACATCTTCTTTGTTAGGTAATGTACATGCATACACATCTCAAGACATACACCTACACATGTACCTGTAGAAATGTATAGTCAGACACACACACACACACACACACACACACACACACACACACACACACACACACACACACACACACACACTGTATATCTGCTTTGTTAGGTAATGCACATGCATACACATGTCAAGACATACACCTACACATGTACCTGTAGAGGTGTATAGTCAGACACACACAAACACACACACACACTGTACATCTGCTTTGTTAGGTAATGCACATGAATGCACATCTCAAGACATACACCTACACAAGTACCTGTAGAGGTGTATGGTCAGACACACACACACACACACACACACACACACACACACACACACACACACACACACACACACACACACTGTACATCTGCTTTGTTAGGTAATGCACATGCATACACATGTCAAGACATACACCTATACATGTGCCTGTAGAGGTGTATAGTCAGACACACACACACACACACACACACACACACACACACACACACACACACACACACACACACACACACACACACTGTATATCTGCTTTGTTAGGTAATGCACATGCATACACATGTCAAGACATACGCCTACACATGTACCTGTAGAGGTGTATAGTCAGACACACACACACACACACACACACACACACACACACACACACACACACACACACACACACACACACACTGTACATCTGCTTTGTTAGGTAATGCACATGCATACACATCTCATAACATACACCTACACATGTACCGGTAGAGGTGTATAGTCAGACACACACACACACACACACACACACACACACACACACACACACACACACACACACACACAGTACATCTGCTTTGTTAGGTAATGCACATGAATACACATCTCAAGACATACACCTACACATGTACCTGTAGAGGTGTATAGTCAGACACACACACACACACACACACACACACACACACACACACACACACACACACACACACACACACACACACACACACACACACACACACACACACTGTACATCTGCTTTGTTAGGTAATGTACATGCATACACATCTCAAGATATACACATGTACCTGTAGAGGTGTATAGTCAGACACGCACACACACACACACACACACACACACACACACACACACACACACACACACACACACACACACTGTACACCTGCTTTGTTAGGTAATGCACATGTCAAGACATACACATGTGGCTGTAGAGGTATATAGTCAGACAGACAAACACACATACACACACACAAGACAGACACACACACACAAGACAGACACACACACACACACACACACACACACACACACACACACACACACACACACACACACACACACACACACTGTACATCTGCTTTGTTAGGTAATGCACATGCATACACATCTCAAGACATACACCTACACATGTACCTGTAGAGGTGCATAGTCAGAGACACACACACACACACACACACACACACACACACACACACACACACACACACACACATACACACACACACACACACACACACTGTACTTCTGCTTTGTTAGGTAGTGCACATGCATACACATCAAGACATATACATACACAATTAGTTTCATAGGTTCATACGTAGGTACTAGGCTATCTGCCCAAAGGCATTTATAAGCCTGGCAGGAATATGTTGGCTTTCACCGCCCCCTTAGATTAGTTCCCTGTGCCTCTGTCCATCAGAGCTATTGAAGTGATCCCCAGGGTAAACTTTCTGTTTCCCATCCACTCGTCAAGGTTTCTATTGAAGAGTGTTAGCGAGGAGCTCTGCCTAATGTAGACTGGAATCTCTTTCCAGAGCATGGGAAGTCTCTGGGATAGGAATCTATCCCTCCAGCACATCCTATTTATTGTATACTTTGTTTTTTCCAAAGGGGATGACTATGCACTTTTTTTGCATTTAGCTTGAGGCCATGGCTTTGACACCAGGTATCTGTCTCAGTGAGATCCTTTTGGAGGATGTCTATGTCAGCCGGAGAGTCAATTATAGCCCCTAATTTACAGTCTTCTGTGAACTTGGTCAGCCATAGTCCTCCTGTGCTTGCCTGTACCCAGTTCAGTTTTGTTAAGAGCAGATCATGCCTCTTAAACCTGGTGGACTTCTTTGAGACAGTTACCAAGGCTATTGATGAGGGAAAGGTGGTCCACACAGCCTACCTAGACCTTGCAAAGGAAGGTCGAACAGGAGGGGTCCTAGGACTTAGCCCTGGGGAACACCACTTGTAACCAGTTTAGAGTGAGACCTAGCTCCCACGACTCTTACCATGTGGGTTCTGTCTGTGAGCCAGTTGACAACCCATCTCGTGACATAGGGGCTTATGTTCAGGCTGGTGAGCTTGTATATAATACCAGAATGGGGATGGTGTCGAAGGCCTTTGCAAGGTCTAGGTAGGCTGTGTGGACCACCTTTCCCTCATCAATAGCCTTGGTAACTGTCTCAAAGAAGTCCACCAGGTTTAAGAGGCATGATCTGCTCTTAACAAAGCTGAACTAGGTAGGGTCCAGTGTTTGGAGGTTCCCAATGTCTCTGTTAATGATATTCATGATGATGCGCTTCATAGCTTTGCAGACCAAGCTAGTAGAGGTGTATAATCAGACAGACAGATGCACATACACACACACGCACACACACACACACACACACACACACACACACACACACACACACACACACACACACACACACACACGCATGCACACACAGACACACATACACACACACACACACACGCACACACACGCCCACACACACATACACACACAGAGGGAGAGAGAGAGGGAGAGAGAACAGCTGTTCTTCATTTCAACTGTAGAAAGATTTGAACACAAGATGAAACCTGGCTGTACCTTTGGTTGCAAAGGAAATAAAATGGACCAGATAAATAAATAAATAAATCTATTGTGAAAAAAAAACATCTAAAACACGTACACTGTCCTACTGTTGCCAAAGTAAAGTATCTGCCCATGAGCGTGGCAGACCAGGTTTGAATTATAGCCAAAGTGTCAGAGAATTGTCTTGGGGGTGAGCTGAACAGTAGTTAGTTACACTTTCCTAGAGGAGGAGGTAGGAGACTGGACTGGTATCACAAATATTCCCCGACATGGTCACACAACCATTGGCTTCCTAGCTATTAGGTCTCAGATGCCTGACAGATATCAACAAGGTAGGCATCAGGCAGCTACTTGGAAGCCATTTGAACTGGCGATGCTATTTAGATTGATAACAAAAAGATGAGTGGGCAGGAATTAGAGGCTTAGTAGAAAATTTAGACAAATAACTGAATTGAAAGGCATACATCATGCAATACTGTCATAGTTGTCCCAGTTTGTAAACTGTGTCAACGTTTGTTTAAAGAATAACATCTGCAGAGTATAAGGATCCTCTGACCACTGCAGAGACATTCTAGTCAAAGGAGTCTGTAGACCCGAAAGATATTCAGGTACCTGATGACCATTGCATTTAGTGACACATTATCTGTATGGCAAGTGGAAGTAACACTAGATTTACCAAAGGACACTCTGCTGCTTTTCTTGGTGTTAAGGGTGAGTGCAGAATTAGTGCACCAAGCATTTGTTTTGCCCAGACCTTGATGGAGAGTCTTGAGTATTAGAATGGGATTTGATAACTGAACCCAGTTAGCAATCATGTTACCCATAGTCCCTTGATAACAACATTTATGCTAGAGAACTATATACCAAAGAGGAAGGGTTAAGGAGAGATCCCTGTGGGTTGCCACTAGTGATGCTTTTCTGTCCACAGAAACTTCCCTGACCTTAACTTTATGATTTCTGACAGATAGCCTGTTACTTATCCAGAAAAACTCTGTATGGATTAATGTTGACATGAGAGTGTTTGGCAATAATTACAGCAGGGGACATAGTATCAAAGGTCTTGGTAATGTCTAGGTAATAACCTGGACTGTATACTCCTTATCATTGTCTTAGTAAGCCTTGGAAGAAAAGCAGATGTGACCTACATTTTACAAAGACAGACTGGTGTGGATCCAGGGATTTAAAGTAATCTGTGTCATTTTGTATTACTCCAGTTTTAATAGATGCCATAACCGTGCATATAATAATAGAGAGACTAATAGGCCTGTATTTCCCAGGGTCTTGGGGTGCAGATGGGGAGGTGATTGAGTAAAGCTAGGGAGATAAACAGGAGGATGACTGGTAAAGGTAAACAGATACACACTAGACACACACATTCCATGTTTATTGCAGAGCTCGTGTGTCATGGAAGTACCTCACACTAAAGCTGCCTTCTTTCTGAATAATTTAATACATAATAAGAAGGTACAAGGCATTAGCAGTTTTTAACATAGGAAACCTGACGCCATATTAAATATTGTCAGATGGAAGAATGGCCTCAGCATCTCTGGAATTTATTCCTCCTGAAATTCTTCTTAATGAACATTCAGTAAATCATGTTGATTCAGTGGTTAAGGATATTCATGGGTCTGGAGTTCAATTCTGGCTTTCTGTAACTTTTTGTAAATACTTTGTAAGGATTTTCTCTGCATAAACTGGTTTCCTCCCAGAAGCATGTTATTTGACTGGTGTCTTGAACTGTCAGTGTATATTACATTTAGTCTTGCATTTGTGGCTTAAAAAATGTGTTTGAAGGACCAGTTTACTTAACTGGTGAACAAACCAATTAAACTATACAGTGGCATTAACGATGAATAGGTAACATGGGGGTGTCTAGATTTACAGGTACCATCTGCCATGTATTAAATACAGGCCAAAGGCATTTCAGCTGCAGAAATTAGAAAGGCTTAAGTACATTGTGCAGCTCTGTAAATGAAAGAAATAACAGATATATCAGGATGTTGGTCAGAATTCAAAGAAATGCTAAAAGAAAGGGTCATGAGATACAGACAAAAGGATATAACAGATGACTAGTGGAGTCAGAGCTCTTCTTGAGAGAAAATAGAAAAGACAGAAGGGGCATAATTATAGGTACTCAGGATCATGCTGGAGATATAGGAACAGGTTATTCTGAATAAGAAAGAGGAAGAACAGGGGGCATAGACATCACACTGTAGGGACTAACTTCTCACTAGTCTGTGTAAGTACTTTTTCACAGAGAGGGTGGTGGATCAATGAAATGGATTAATGAAATGGATAGTAGAATAAGAATCCACAGAGGTCCTGATGAGTGCCTGGGACAGATGAGGGAAGGGTAAATTAGATAATAGGGATGAATGGGAGGTAGAAAGTTAAATGCACTCAAAAAGTAAACAGATTCATTCAAAGAGCAGACTACATAGTTTTATCTCCTTCTGCCAAAATACAAATGTAATGCAGTATGCCTCTTTTCCACTGTTTGCAGTTATTTTTTTATGTATGGATATTTGTGTTTATGGGTCCGCTTCTAAATCTTGAAAGCTCATAATCTTGAAATTCAAAATACTGAAGCCAAAATCCTGAAAGTTCAAAATACTGAAAACTCAAAATACTGAATTTCATAATATTGAAAAAACAGAGTACACCAACACTTACAATATTCCAACACCACTACATAACAAAACATATTACTCTTCTCCAACTATAAGCAGATGGCAGGCCCCCTGCACCCCCATGTGGGGGGCTGTGCCCCCCACACCTCCTACTACTTAAATATATCAACTCTGAGATTACACTCCACAGAACAAAATGGCAAGCATACCATTATGTTCTTCATGACTGCCTGTACTAACCTTAGTCATGTTCCCTTTTAATTTGCTATAGTACAACATAATTCATCTTAGTGTAGCAAAGTGCGATCTTGGAGTTGATATATTTAAGTAACAGGGGTGTAGAGAGTGCAGGGGGGTTTGCCCCTTGCTAATAGTTGGAGTAAACTAATATGCGTTATCTTTTATTTGTTTCTCTATGTACTTCTGCTGGAGTATAGTAAGTGTTAGTATCCTGTAGTTTTTTTTTCGATATTATGAAATTCAGTATTTGGAGTTTTCAGTATTTTGAACTTTCACGATTTTGGCTTCAGAATTTTGAATTTCAAGATTATGACCTTTCAAGATTTAGAGGCGGACCCATGTTTATAAATCGCTGTATAGTTGGGATGAAGCCCATTTTCAAAAGCCAAAGGGAAAAAAAAACTTATCTTACAAAAATATACAATTTAACAGAGTATAAGGACATTATAAGCAAATTATAAAGAGCATATAGAAGCAAGATAAAGTAAACTATATGTGAAATGTATTATATTTTAAAAGAGAATTTTAGGTTTCTAAGAAGTCATAAAACTGTCTAAACTGCTTAGTATTAAGTTTCACACAGTAAAAGTGAGGCTCCTATGTCAGAGACGCAAGTGGATACCAGGTACGTGAAAGTTTAATGGCAGTAAGTTAAAAATGTCGGTGAAGTACAGGGGAGAAACAGGACAAGGGGGTCATGGCATTTGTTTTTGCATAAACAGGTGTTATTAAGTAATAAGGAAAAGTGTTCCATCATTTATGAAAACTCTTTTATTAGAAGTGCTTCTGAAGTACGATGGGAGTTTGCTCCAAAAGTTGGAGTAGCAACTCAGGAAATGAACAGCAGGGCAGGGGATGGAACTGAGAGGCCAAAACCTGCTCATCCATTCCAGGAAGGTTTTTGTTAGACAATCACCATTGCACAAATGAAGGCCTGCATGGCATTGATAACAGATGGACTGAGTAGGCTATCTCGGCACTGCTGAGCAGGTGACGGTAACCTTCATTATCATATGTGCAGTAGTGTAGAGAAGGTCTACCATGCCTTCATAATCACATGTGTGGTAGTGTAGGGAAGGTGTAGCATGCCATTATTATTGCATGTGTGGTAGTGTAGGGAAGGTGAACATGCCTTCATTATCATGTGTGGTAGTGTAGGGAAAGTGTAGCATGCCTTCGTTATCACATGTGTAGTAGTGTAGGGAAGGTGTAGTATGCCTTCATTATCACATGTGTGGTAGTGTAGGGAAGGTGTAACATGCCTTCATTATCACATGTGTGGTAATGTAGATAGATGTGAGATACCAGCCACGAAATATGAATACAAATGTTCTCAATGCAGAAACACATAGCATACACAAATGAAATCCAACTGCTGCAGAGTATCCAATACGTTTTATTAGAAGAACAGAAATGAGCGCTTTCGCATGGTCCATCCACGCTTCATCAGATAATAGTTATTAATTAACTATTGTACATTTATATATCCGCTTGCGCGGGAAACTCTCAATTAAAATAGTCAATTAAAATAATTCATTAGTATAATTAAAACATCATTAAAATATGCGTTCATCATGAGTCATATATTTGTTAAAGCTTTTACCGCTAAGTATAGAAAGTTTATGTGAACCATAAAAAAGCAAATGCTTAGTTATTTCATATGTCATCAAAATGTGTTATCAAATCACTCCGTATATATCAGGCTGCCTAGGTGAAGTCTCCTAGTAGATCTACCTCTATGTCTATTTAATTTACAGTGTATGTGTATAATTATATATGTCAATACCTTATATATACATATAATACATGTTGTACATCATCTTGAAAATAAATAAACATGTGAATATATTCCTATACGATATATATTTATTTCCATATATCTCTATGTCAGTTTACTGTCGAATATACTTTCACTTGATTACTCTGATATACTGCACGCATAACTAAATGTATAAATGAAATATTCAAAATATAGGTTATATGTAATTTATGTAAGATGTATTTTAAAAATTTTTTTTAAAATAAAAAGTATAGAATAGATTCATGCCTAGCTGAAAATATAGCTAAATTGGAGATAATATATTATTGATATATGTAATATATAAATAAATATTTTCTCATGGGAATCAGCATAGATCAATGATTTGATAATTTAATTATTAGTGTAGCATGCCTTCATTATCACATGTGTGGTAGTGTAGGGAAGGTGTAACATGCCTTCATTATCACATGTGTGGTAGTGTAGGGAAAGTGTAGCATGCTTTCATTATCACATGTGTGGTAGTGTAGGGAAAGTGTAGCATGCCGTTATTATTGCATGTGTGGTAGTATAGAAAAGGTGTAGCATGCCTTCATTATCACATGTTTGGTAGTGTAGGGAAGGTGTAGCATGCCGTTATTATTGCATGTGTGGTAGTATAGAAAAGGTGTAGCATGCCTTCATTATCACATGTTTGGTAGTATAGGAAAGGTGTAGTATGCCTTCATCATCACATGTTTGGTAGTATAGGAAAGGTGTAGTATGCCTTCATCATCACATGTGTGGTAGTGTAGGGAAGGTGTAGTATGCCTTCATCATCACATGTGTGATAGTGTAGGGAAGGTGTAGTATGCCTTCATTATCTCATTATCACCATCAACATAATTGGATGCTACTTCCCACCTGGCCAAAACATCCCTCCACTAGAAAACCTCCTCAGCTGGTCTACCCACCATCTCCCCCAAGAAACTATCATCTTAGGTGATTTCAATATTGACTGGCAATCCTGTTCTGGCAACAATCCAAACCATCATGTACACCTTCATGGCTTCACCCAACTAGTCCAGTCACCAACAAGGATAAATAAAAACTCCAGCAAGCACACTACCCTGGATTGGATACTAGTCAGTAAGAACCCCCAGTCATATATAACAGGCTGCTTATCAGATAGCCTCAGTGATCACTCCCCAACATTCCTACTCAAAAAATACCTGTACCAAGCTAAACCTGTCATCTATCATCAAATACGTAAAAAAATAAACTTTAACCCACTCACATTCATCTCATCCCTCAAAGAATGTAACTGGCATGCTCTAAAATACCTCAGTCTAGATGATGTAGTTGAATTTTTTAATACTACCTTCCTGAACATCCTTAATTACCATGCCCCCATAAGATTTTCCAGAACCAAAGCACAACCCTCCCCATGGCTACAGAAAACCACTAAGTCAGAAATGAAAAACATGGATAAAGCCTGGGAGCACTGGCGCAAAACCAAACCCCCAGCAGCTAGACAGGAATTCCTAGATCTACACAATAGAGTCAAAAAGCTAATAAAATGGGACAAAGTCCAATACTACCAGTCTGCCCTAGACTCCTCACAAAACAGCCCCAAACAATTCTGGTCCTCCATAAACTCCATCCTCCACCCAGGTAAAGTCAGTACCCCTCCTCCTAACATCCCTCACTCCTCAGAAAATATTGCTACCTCATTCAACCACACTTTACCCAAACCATACTATCACTAGCTAAACAACACAACCCCCCTCCCCTCCAACCCACACATACAACTAGTAATCTCCCCCACTGCCTTCTCTTTTTCTCCTGTACCTACCTCCAACATAAAAAAACTCTTAACTAAACTTAAACCCACCAAATTAGCAGCAGACGACCTCCCAAGTGAATACCTACAAATCGCAGCTGATGCTCTGGCCTACCCAGTATCCATCTTGATTAACCGATCTCTGTCAGAAAGTTACGTTCCCACATTGTGGAAAGTCTCACATATAATTCCCCTCCACAAAGGCGGACCATCTGCAGAACTAACCAATTACTGCCCCATAGCTATTCTCTCTCCACTCTCCAAATACTAGAGAGATGCATACACTCTCAGGTCTCACACTACCTCTTTACTAACAACCTCCTTTCCAGTACTCAGCATGGTTTCCGACCAAACCATAGCACCACCACTGCCTTACTCTCCTTTACTAACACTATCCGTCAGCATAAAAACAATGGCTATCTCCCCTCTGCTACTTTCCTAGACCTATCTAAAGCATTTGACATGCTCCCACACAAACAACTTATCTCTGTCCTCAATAATCTATCCTTCTCACAATCAGTCACCAACTGGTTTCAGAGTTACCTGTCTGACCGCCAACAATCCGTTGTATGGCAGAATGACATATCTTCCCAACTACCTGTCTCCATAAGGGTTCCCCAAGGATCCATCCTTGGACCCCTACTTTTCTCTGTTTACACCAATAATCTAGCCTCTGCCACCAAACATGGCACACTCATCCAATACGCAGATGACTCAACCATCATCTGCTCAGCCCAGTCCCTACCCAAACTGCAAAATGTCACACAGGAAGCCTTTTCCTCTGTTGAAACATGGTTATCTGATGCCCAATTAATACTCAACCCAAACAAAACTAAACTACTCATCTTCCAACCCACCAAACATACTCAAAACAACTCTCACTTTAACATCAAAGCAAAAGACAACACCACTATATACCCAACTGAACACACCAAATTGCTAGGAGTGGAAATAGACAATAAACTAAAATTTGACATTCACATATCCATGACCATAAAAAAGTCCACAAAAAACTAGGAGCATTATACAGAAATAAACAATTTCTCACCAAAGCAGCAAAGATTTCAATAGCAAATTCCCACCTTATCTCCACCCTACTTTATGCCTCTCCAGTATTTACCAACCTAAGGCAATGTGATCTAAACAAGCTAGAGACCTGCTACAACAAAATCACCACATTCGCCACAGGGGCATCCTACCGTAGTCACCACTGTCTCTCACTTGCTGAACTGGGCTGGCTTGAACTCCCTCACCTCCTTCAGTGGTATCAACTCTCACTCGCCCACAAACTAGTAAACCATCCACTAAATGTCCCATCCCTCCAGAATCTACTCCAACCCTATCGCACCACCAGACCACTAAGATCCAGCAACAAAAATCACTTGCAGATCACTAAAGCCAATAACTCTGCTGGTGAAGCACTATTCTCTTGCTCCATAGCCAAATTATGGAACTCACTCCCACCCACAATTACCTCCGCATCATCATGCACCAACTTCAAAACTTTATTAAAAGCGCACCTAAAACATGCTGGCTATGCCCTTGCAACTCCCACTCTAATATCATCCACCCCATCCAACTACTACCTTTCTTTCACCTCCACTAACTACCTTGATGATAGCAAGCTCAGATGCTCATAAGCCTAGTACTTATTATACAGCAGGAACTTCTCATTGTTACATTTGTTAATGCCTGTTATGTACTTCACAGATAAAGATTCCAGTTGTCTACTGATGTACTATGTTCTTCATCTGTAAATATGTTGTAAGTAATTTCTATGTTAAGTTGTTAATCACTATGTAATCCAATGTAACTACTGTCTGTTTATTTTACTGTGGAGCTTTTCTCCCCGGGCCTCCGCTGAAAATGGACCCACATCCAGTCGGACACTCCCAGTCAACACATTTAAATAAAATAATAAAATAAATAAATAAAAATGTGTGGTAGTATAGGAAAGGTGTAGCATGCCATCATTATCACATGTGTGGTAGTTTAGGAAAGGTGTAGTATGCCTTCATCATCACATGTGTGATAGTGTAGGGAAAGTGTAGCATGCCTTCATCATCACATGCTTGGTAGTATATGAAAGGTGTAGCATGCCTTCATTATCACATGTGTGGTAGTGTAGGGAAGGTGTAGGATGCCTTCATAATTACATGTGTGGTAGTGTCAGGATAGTGTAGCATGCCTTCATTACCACATGTGTGGTAGTGTAAGGAAGATGTAGCATGCCTTCATAATCACATGTGTAGTAATGTAGGGAAAGTGTAGGGAAAGTGCCTTTATTATCACATGTGTAGTAGTGCAGGGAAAGTGTAGCATGCCTTCATTATCACATGTGTGGTAGTATAGGAAAAGTGTAGCATGCCTTCATTATCACATGTGTGGCGGTGTAAGGAAAATGTAGCATGCCTTCATTATCACATGTCTGGTAGTGAAGGGAAAATGTAGCATGCCTTCATTATCACATGTGTTGTAGTATATAAAAGGTGTAGCATGCCTTCATTATAACATGTGTGGCAGTGTATGGAAGGTGTAACATGCCTTCATTATCACATGTGTGGTAGTGTAGGGAAAGTGTAGCATGCCTTCATTATCACATATGTGGTGGTGTAAGGAATGTGTAGCATTCCTTCTTTATCACATGTATGGTAATGTAGGGAAAGTGTAGTATACCTTCATTATCACATGTGTGGTAGTATAGGGAAGGTGTATCATGCCTTCATTATCACATGTGTGGTAGTGTAAGGAAAGTGCAGCATGCCTTCATTATCACATGTCTGGTAGTGTAGGGAAGGTGTAGCATGCCTTCATTATAACATGTGTGGCAGTGTATGGAAGGTGTAACATGCCTTCATTATCACATGTGTGGTAGTGTAGGGAAAGTGTAGCATGCCTTCATTATCACATATGTGGTGGTGTAAGGAATGTGTAGCATTCCTTCTTTATCACATGTATGGTAATGTAGGGAAAGTGTAGTATACCTTCATTATCACATGTGTGGTAGTGTAGGGAAGGTGTATCATGCCTTCATTATCACATGTGTGGTAGTGTAAGGAAAGTGCAGCATGCCTTCATTATCACATGTGTGGTAGTGTAGGGTAAGTGCAGCATGCTATCATTTTCACATGTGTGGTGATGTAAGGAAAGTTTAGCATGCTTTCATTATCACATGTTTGGTAGTATACGAAAGGTGTAGCATGACTTTATTATCACATTTTTGGTAGTGTAGGGAAGGTGTGGGATGCCTTCATAATTATATGTGTGGTAGTGTCGAGATAGTGTAGCATGCCTTCATTATCACATGTGTGGTAGTGTAGGGAAGGTGTAGCATGCCTTCATAATCACATGTGTAGTAGTGTAGCGAAAGTGTAGGGAATTCATTATCGCATGTGTGGTAGTGTAGGGAAGGTGTAGCATGCCTTCATAATCACATGTGTAGTAGTGTAGCAAAAGTGTAGGGAATTCATTATCACATGTGTGGTAGTGTAGGGAAAGTGCATCATGCCTTCATTATCACATGTGTGGTAGTATAGGAAAGGTGTAGCATGCCTTCATTATCACATGTGTGGCAGTGCAGGGAAGGTGTAGCATGCCTTCATTATCACATGTGTGGTGGTGTAAGGAAAGTGTAGCATGCCTTCATTATCACATGTGTGGTAGTGAAGGGAAAGTGTAGCATGCCTTCATAATCACATGTGTGGTAGTGTAGGGAAGGTGTAACATGCCTTCATTATCACATGTGTGGTAGTGTACAGAAACTGTAGCATGCCTTCATTATCATATGTGTGGTGGTGTAAGGAAAGTTTAGCATGCCGTTTTTATCACATGTGTGGTAGTGTAGGGAAAGTGTAGTATACCTTCATTATCACATGTGTGGTTGTGTAGGGAAGGTGTAGCATGCCTTCATTATCACATGTGTGGTAGTGTAGGGAAGGCGTAGCATGCCTTCATTATCACAAGTGTGGTACTATAGGGAAGGTCTAGCATGCCTTCATTATCACTTGTGTGGTAATGTAGAGAAGGTGTAGCATGCCTTCAATATCACATGTGTGGTAGTGCAGGGAAGGTGTAGCATGCCTTCATTATCACATGTGTGGTAGTGTAGGGGAAGTGCAACATGCCTTCATTATCACATGTGTGGTAGTGTAGGGAAAGTGTAGCATGCCTTCATTATCACATTTGTAGTAGTGTAGGGAAAGTGTAGCATGCTTTCATTATCACATTGTGGTAGTATAGGAAAGGTGTAGCATGCCTTTATCATCACATGTGTGGTGGTGTAAGGAAAGTTTAGCATGCCTTCATTATCACATGTGTGGTAGTGTCGGGAAAGTGTAGCATGCCTTCATTATCACATGTGTGGTAGTGTAGGGAAAGTGTAGCATGCTTTCATTATCACATGTGTGGTAGTATAGGAAAGGTGTAACATGTCTTTCTTATCACGTGTGGTAGTGTAGGGAAGGTGTAGCATGCCTTCACTATCACATATGTGGTAGTGTAAGCAAGGTGTAGCATGCCTTCATTATCACATGTGTGGTAGTGTCGGGACGGTGTAACATGCCTTCATTATCACATGTGTGGCAGTGTAGGGAAAGTGTAGCATGCCTTCATTATCACATGTGTGGTAGTATCGGAAAGGTGTAGCATGCCTTCATTATCACATGTGTGGTAGTGAAGGGAATGTGTAGCATGCCTTCAATATCACATGTGTGGTAGTGTAGGGAAGGTGTAGCATCCCTTCAATATCACATGTGTGGTAGTGCAGGGAAGGTGTAGCATGCCTTCATTATCACATGTGTGGTAGTGTAGGGAAGGTGTAGCATGTCTTCATTATCACATGTGTGGTAGTGTAGAGAAGGTGTAGCATGCCTTCATTATCACATGTGTGGTAGTGTAGGGAAAGTGTAGCATGCCTTCATTATCACATTTGTAGTAGTGTAGGGAAAGTGTAGCATGCCTTCATTATCACATGTGTGGTAGTGCAGGAAAGGTGTAGCATGCTTTTATCATCACATGTGTGGTAGTGTAGGGAAAGTGCAGCATGCCTTCATTTTCACATGTGTGGTGGTGTAAGGAAAATTTAGCATGCCTTCATTATCACAGGTCTGGTGGTGTAAAGAAAGTGTAGCATGCCTTCATTATCACATGTGTGGTAGTGTAGGGAAAGTGTAGCATGCTTTCATTAGCACATGTGTGGTTGTATATGAAAGGTGTTGCATGCCTTTATTATCACATGTGTGGTAGTGTAGGGAAAGTGCAGCATGCCCTAATTTTCACATGTGTGGTGGTGTAAGGAAAGTTTAGCATGCCTTCGTTATCACATGTGTGGTAGTGTAGGAAAAGTGTAGCATGCCTTCATTATCACAGGTCTGGTGGTGTAAAGAAGGTGTAGCATGCCTTCATTATCACATGTGTGGTAGTGTAGGGAAAGTGTAGCATGCTTTCATTATCACATGTGTGGTAGTATAGGAAAGGTGTAACATGTCTTTATTATCACATGTATGGTAGTGTAGGGACGGTGTAACATGCCTTCACTATCACATGTGTGGCAGTGTAGGGAAAGTGTAGCATGCCTTCATTATCACATGTGTGGTAGTATCGGAAAGGTGTAGCATGCCTTCATTATCACATGTGTGGTAGTGAAGGGAAGGTGTAGCATGCCTTTAATATCACATGTGTGGTAGTGTAGGGAAGGTGTAGCATCCCTTCAATATCACATGTGTGGTAGTGCAGGGAAGGTGTAGCATGCCTTCATTATCTCATGTGTGGTAGTGTAGGGAAGGTGTAGCATGTCTTCATTATCACATGTGTGGTAGTGTAGGGAAGGTGTAGCATGCCTTCATTATCACATGTGTGGTAGTGTAGGGAAAGTGTAGCATGCCTTCATTATCACATTTGTAGTAGTGTAGGGAAAGTGTAGCATGCCTTCATTATCACATGTGTGGTAGTGCAAGAAAGGTGTAGCATGCTTTTATCATCACATGTGTGGTAGTGTAGGGAAAGTGCAGCATGCCTTCATTTTCATATGTGTGGTGGTGTAAGGAAAATTTAGCATGCCTTCATTATCACAGGTCTGGTGGTGTAAAGAAAGTGTAGCATGCCTTCATTATCACATGTGTGGTAGTATAGGGAAAGTGTAGCATGTTTTCATTAGCACATGTGTGGTTGTATAGGAAAGGTGTTGCATGCCTTTATTATCACATGTGTGGTAGTGTAGGGAAAGTGCAGCATGCCTTAATTTTCACATGTGTGGTGGTGTAAGGAAAGTTTAGCATGCCTTCATTATCACATGTGTGGTAGTGTAGGAAAAGTGTAGCATGCCTTCATTATCACAGGTCTGGTGGTGTAAAGAAAGTGTAGCATGCCTTCATTATCACATGTGTGGTAGTGTAGGGAAAGTGTAGCATGCTTCCATTATCACATGTGTGGTAGTATAGGAAAGGTGTAACATGTCTTTATTATCACATGTATGGTAGTGTAGGGAAGGTGTAGCATGCCTTAATTATCACATGCATGGTAGTACGGGAAAGGTGTAGCATGCCTTCATTATAACATGTGTGGCAGTCTAGGTAAAGTGTAGCATGCCTTCATTATCACATGTGTGGTAGTGTAGGAACGGTGTAACATGCCTTCATTATCACATGTGTGGTAGTGTAGGGAAAGTGTAGCATGCCTTCATTATCACATGTGTGGTAGTATAGGAGAGGTGTGGCATGCCTTCATTATCACATGTGTGGTAGTATAGAAAAGGTGTAGCATGCCTTCTTTATCACATGTGTGGTAGTATAGAAAAGGTGTAGCATGCCTTCTTTATCACATGTGTGGTAATGTAGGGAAGGTGTAGCATGCCTTCATTATCACATGTGTGGTAGTGTAGGGAAAGTGTAGCATGCCTTCATTATCACATGTGTGGTAGTATAGGAAAGGTGTAGCATGCCTTCATTATCACGTCTGGTAGTGTAGGGAAGGTGTAGCATGCCTTCATTATTGCATGTGTTTAGTATAAGAAAGGTGTAGCATGCCTTCATTATCACATGTGTGGTATTGTAGGGAAGGTGTAGCATGCCTTCATTATCACATGTGTGGTAGTATAGGGAAGGTGTAGCATGCCTTCATTATCACAGGTATGCTAGTTTAGGGAAGGTGTATAATGTTTGCATTATTACATGTGTCATAGTGTAGGGAAAGTATAGCATGCCACCATTATCACACGTATTTAGTATAAGGAAGGTGTAGCATGCCTTCATTATCACATGTGTGATAGTGTAGGAAAAGTATAGCATGCCATCATTATTACATGTGAAACCACTACGAGTGCACCGATAAGTGCTCTCACCCCCAACAGTATATGTATAAAACTGAAGGCAACGAAATGTACACATATACTCCCAATTTATTAGAACAGCGGTTAAAAACAGCGTTTTACATAACAATATAATCACATGGATAGAGGTTAAGCGCTTTCACGCAGCATATCAGGGCTTCTTCAGAACTAATGACATGGTTCATTACAGGTGTTTTAAGCCTTTTCTGGTGCCAAAATTCAAAACTTGAAAATTAAAGTGATAGTTACTTCTAAACAGTATAACTTGTTGCTGGTATCAAACAAATGTATGCATGACATAAGCCAGAACCATAATTTATACAAAATCACTAACAAATGCAGTACATATTTTAATGATATATTAGCTATGATAAAAAGTGAATGTGATACTTAAGACAACTGTGATTATATGGTGAACCATTGTAAAACATAGTAGATACCAATAAATATCATGTATATAAAATATTAATATGTAATAATGTAAAAATCTTTTAAAAGATAATTATAAAATGTAAAATATTCCCTAAGTAAAATCTTAAATTCTAAATATAAATAGTTGTAGTGGTTTCACTTTTTTATTTTTTGTTGTTCACATCGGTGATTCAGTTGTTGTCGTTTACCATGGAGCACACCGGTGCATCACCCGCTAGAGGAGAAACATCTCCACAGCACTTGGAAACAGAGGATTTTTCCCATATTCGAGATGACATCATCGGACTAAGGGGTGAACTGAACAGTCTTACCCTTTTAGTCAAACAACTTTTGCAGAACGGCTATCCAGTTCCTGTATCCCAATTGCCAGGTTCTATCAAGAATTGTGGTGCGCTGGTTGAACCTACCAATTTTGCTAATATAGAGACTTCTGTTTCTCTAGGACACAACCATCAAAGAGTATCTGATGATAAAACAGGTGATGTGGACACTGTGTACAGGAACAATACGGAATCTAATGTGCGTGAAGAAGTTGTTTCTTCAGACAGTTTAGAGATACCATACAGACAAGGAGAATGTGTAAGGAGGGGGTTAAATACCTTGGATATTAATGAATCTTATAATCATAGTAAAATCAATCTCTCTGATTTTACATTTGATTTTTCATTATATGACATAAACAATGAGGCTATCAGAACTGGAGCCAAACCTAAAAGAGTTTTGCCTGCACAAACATATTCAACTGTTGCTGGTCGATCTACACAACAAGATAAAGGTACTGTTAAATCTTCTTCTAGTACAGTATATCCCGCTACACAAAAGCATTTGGTTGGAGAAGACAACACATTTAATGAGTTTTTGTTATTTAATCACAGTACAGATGATTTTAAAAGTGCAGACAATATTTTAAGAAAGGACAATATAGAGTACGATAATCTAAAGACTATGATTTTTTCACTTGGTAAAATGTTAAAAAATATCAACGGTATAAAAATTGACAATGCTTATTTGTCTAGAAACTTGGAAATGAACATGGTACCTAAGGGCCTTAGGTTTTTTAAGTTGCCCCTAGGTCTTGATTTTACTGCAAATATGGAAAAAGAGTTTAACAGTTTTTTTGACAACTGCGGTTTTGATTTTATGCTTCTATTAATTAAATATAACGACGAAAAATTGAGCAAACTTATATCTGAAGCTGAAAAATTGAATAATAATATTCTCAATGATTTATTATTCTCCCAATGGGAGAATTTGTATAATAAACAGTATTTGGAAGCCAAAAAATGGGTTTCCAATATTACACAGAGAAAGACAAAAAAAAATAAATAGAGATTGTGAGCAATACATCAACAATAAAGCATATATTTGGCCTAATATGCATCCTACGAAACACTTTAATGATGATTTTAGTGTATATACACAGCAGAATGATGACAGAGGGAGTTTAGACTATCAGGGGGGATATGGTGATTCTCACCCTAATAGACAATATACTCACAAAAGGGATTTTCAGAGGGTAGGAAAACAATACACACAACCTTACAAAAGTGGATACCAGAAATATATGGGAATGAGAGGGTAGTAGATTATAAAAAAGTTTCAACTTCTGAATTTGTTTTTAATAATAGTAATATTTATTCAAATGTGATTGAAATTAAAGGAAAAGTACATACATTTAACAATTTTAATATTTTTAATTATACTGATTTGAATATTGACAAATTACATTTTGATTTATTTACTAAGGGAATGAAATTTATCCCAAATCCTAAATTTGATTTAGTAGATACTATAAGTGAATTTAAAAAATACATTAGGAAAGTTAATTTAGATATTTATTTTAATAATTTGAATAAGTATGAGAATGATAATTATGTCTATGGAGGACATTTTAGTATACCTTTTAAGAAAGCTAGTAGCTTTGTTCCACCTAGTCACCCCGCTATTGAAACGTTTGAGAACATTATCATTAGGGAATTGCATTATGGGTCGAAGAAACTGAAACAATTCACTTCTATTAACAATTTAACATAAGAAGAAGAAAAATTATTGTGTGATCATAGAGATAACATGAACATTAGAGTAACGAAACCAGACAAGGGGGGAGGAGTTGTTTTATATGATAGTACGGAATATACTAAAAAGTTATATGACTTATTGCATTATTCTGGTAATTATACACCCATTTCCATTAATGAACTTAATATTGCTTATCAAAGAATTGATTCTTATATAGAAGAATATTATTTAGATGGGAGAATTACCAAAGAGACATACGACTTTTTAATTGTTAAATTTCCTAGGTTGGCCACCCTCATTAGTATACCCAAGGTTCACAAGGATGTTTACGACCCACCTTTTCGACCAATAGTCTTAGGTAGCAAATCTAAGACCTTCCCTATAGGTAAATATATTGATTTTAAATTAAAATTTTTATATGAAAAAGTTCCTCATATGGTAAAGGATTCCTGGTTTTTTTTGAGCAATTATCCTATCGATATGAACTTTGATCATATCACATTTCTTACCATAGATGTAATAGATTTATTCTCCTGCATCCCAAAGGATAAAGGGCTTGAAGCATTCAGTGCCAGCATTTTTAAATATTCCAATCTGGAATGGGATGAAATCAGATTATTAGAAGAGATGATGTCCATCGTGTTGGATAATAATTACATTTACTTCGAAGGTGAATACTTCAAGCAAATTAAAGGGGTAGCGATTGGAGCCGCTTGTGCTCCCATCTATGCTGATTTACTGGGAGGACTCGATATTATGTACTACTGAATATTATAAGCATGTGAAATATTATTCCAGGTTTTTGGATGATATATATATTTTATGGGATGCAGACGATAAGACCCTGAAATCTTTTATTAATTTTTTGAATTCGAGTAGTGAAAACTTGAAGTTCACCTATGCTCATAATAATACAGGTTTACTTTATCTGGATACTTTTATTCAGTACCAAACTAAACTACTTACATCTTCCATATACAGGAAAGATACCTTTTCTAACAATTATTTACATTTTACCAGTTGTCATCCCGAGCAAATGAAGAACAATATATTCAAAGGTCAATGTGTACGAGCAGCTCGTATGACATCTAATGATGAATTATTAAATACTGAATTGGACTTCATTAAGGAGTTATTTACACAAAGAGGATATCCCGTAAATATGATGGACCATACCATTCAATATATATTACAATTGAGGAATAGCAGATATCAACCATTACTGGGAAAGAAAGAGAGAAAGAAATATATTTTGACTACACATGAGGCAGTTACATCTCAAGATAACAATAAGACACCTGTTTTGAATGCGGATATATTCCAAAAGTCCTTCATTATACAATTTAATATAGCAGCGAGTTATATTAAGAAATTAATCTATGATTTTTGGTATCGTATATCTAAAGATACCCAGCTAACCAAAATTATAGGTTCTAAACCACAGTTTATATTTAAAATGGGAACCAATATTAAACAAATAGTCGAATATAAACACATAGGAGTAAAAGACAACAAGTTGATCTCAGTACGGAGCCCGAGATGTGGTACCTGTAGACAGTGCAATTTAATGTCCGACGAGACTATTATACATTTAAGCAACGGGCATAGAAGTACTGTTAACAGGAAGGCTGGGAATTGTAACACTAAGGTGGTGATATACCTGCACATTTGTCAGAAATGCGTAAGTTTTTATGTAGGAAAAACTGAAAGAAACCTCAGAAAAAGGATTTATGATCATATATACTGTATTAAGACCAAAGACAGTAATAACGCACTTTACAGACATATCAAAAGGGAAGGTGATGATCATCACTTTAAATTTATAGTACTGGAAGTGATTAAAATCGACCCTAAGGGGGGTGATATTAAAAGTTTACTTAGTTATAAAGAAGTATGGTGGCAAATATATTTAGATGCCACCAGACCCCCAGGTTTGAATGAATTTATTCCCATTAAACCTTTGTTAATGTTCTCCTACAAATAATTTTCAAACCATTATTTGTACATGATTTTAAAGAAATTTATTATTGGGACTATCTATACTCCATCTGCCATTTATTAGTTCATCATACAGACTTTAATTTTAATTTATTAAGGAAGATTTTAGTAAATATTTTTATATTTAAAATTTAAGATTCTACTTAGGGAATATTTTACATTTTATAATTATCTTTTAAAAGATTTTTACATTTTTACATATTAATATTTTATTTACATGATATTTATTGGTATGTACTATGTTTTACAATGGTTCACCATATAATCACAGTTGTCTTAAGTATCACATTCACTTTTTATCATAGCTAATATATCATTAAAATATGTACTGCATTTGTTAGTGATTTTGTATAAATTATGGTTCTGGCTTATGTCATGCATACATTTGTTTGATACCAGCAACAAGTTATACTGTTTAGAAGTAACTATCACTTTAATTTTCTAGTTTTGAATTTTGGCGCCAGAAAAGGCTTAAAACACTTGTAATGAACCATGTCATTAGTTCTGAAGAAGCCCTGATATGCTGGGTGAACGAGCTTAACCTCTATCCATGTGACTTTATTGTTATGTAAACCACTGCTTTTAACCACTGTTCTAATAAAGTGGGAGTATATGTGTACATTTCATTGCCTTCAGTTGTATACATATACTGTTAGGGTGTGAGAGCACTTATCGGTGTACTTGTAGTGGTTCCACTTTTTTATTTTTTGTTGTTCACATCGGTGATTCAATCATTATTACATGCGTTTAGTATAAAGAAGGTGTAGCATTCCTTCATTATCACATGTATGGTAGTGTAGGTAAAGTATAGCATGCCATCATTATCACATGTGTTTAGTATAAGGAAGGTGTAACATACCTTCATTATCACATGTGTGATAGTGTAGGTAAAGTATAGCATGCCATCATTATCACACGTGTTTAGTATAAGGAAGGTGTAGCATTCCTTCATTATACATGTATGGTAGTGTAGGTAAAGTATAGCATGCCATCATTATCACACGTGTTTAGTATAAGGAAGGTGTAGCATTCCTTCATTATACATGTATGGTAGTGTAGGTAAAGTATAGCATGCCATCATTATCACATGTGTTTAGTATAAGGAAGGTGTAGCATTCCTTCATTATACATGTATGGTAGTGTAGGTAAAGTATAGCATGCTTCCAGAGAGATATGGATGGTCACATCAGCCGCAAGGGTGTAGTATTAGGATCTAACAGAAGCACTGCTGGTTGGCTGTATTAATGAGGTCTTTCTTGTAGTCCTTTGGATGAATCAGGAATTAGCAGCATGGAGGGGGTGGTGAACAGTTTGGTGGACAGCTGGGCATAGGAAATTGTCTAATATTAATACCCTCTTTCCTTTGATATATTGATTTGCTAGCTAGGATGTGTATTGGGGGATTGCTAAATCATTCACTGGGAAATGGCATTAGGGATGGTTCCATGGTTATTTCCTTCCAGTCAACTCTTACCAGAGTCAGAGGTCATGTTATCATTGTCCTTGGAAAAGTACTGATGGCCAATGGGTGAGAAGGGAGGCAAAAAGCATGTAGAAACAAACTTAAGTTCCTGTAAGGGGTGTGTCATTTGGATTCATAGTGATTTACAGGTAGAACTGCCGCAAAACATAAATAAAGAAAAGTAAAGCTGACAGTGCACAGCATCAGCTTTTGCAAAATTACAAAACATGTACTTAAAGGAGCCAAGCTCCAAGCACTCCCCACTTAAGGCTATATCCCTCCATCCCTACCCCTCTAAATATTTCAACTCGAAAACTGTGCAGTCTTGAGCCCAAGAGACCCACCCCCTATTCTTCAAGTTAAGTGAGATTTGATGAAACATTTTGCAATTATCCCAAATATCCCCACCCATTCAATAAGCATGTTGTTTCCTGGATTTTGGTGTAAATGTTGGAAGGAGTATGTGTAAAGGCCTACAGTGACCCATACCTGGACCAGATTTAGAACAGTACTTGCCCCACTTGTCATACAGCTGTTCTAGTTCTCAGATATCATCTGATGTTGCTTAAATGGCAAAGCCATGGATCAGCCTAGAAAATGTGCAATGAATGAACAGCTTTATATCTAAGCAGGTTTTGTAAGATATGCTTAGAATATACAGACAGTGTTTAACAACCAGCTCCATTTTAGAAAACTGTAAGTCTTTCTTGTAAAACAGAGAAGTTGTCAGTGGCTTATGGGGTACTTTATGCATCTGACATGGTCAGTTTAATAACCTGAGAAGATTTGTGTGGTGATAAAATGGGTATGAATGGAGTGAAAAGGCTGCTGAATAAGACAGACTTACTCTTAGCCAAGATGAGGACAAGGAAAGACTGAGAAACTCTGCTCAGTGATACTAAAACCATGGTGTATGTGGGCTTTGACATATTTATGATGGTATTAATATTGCTTTTGTGACAGAGTCTAGATAGAGTGAAAACTGAGTGCCACCAAGGCATTCAGAGATGCTTTCATGAATGTTTGCATGATTCCTGTGGGGACCCAAAAAAAAATCTGTTAAGATCAGACAAATTGTTCTTACCTCCTGAATGTCATGAGATGCATCAACTCTTGCTTCAACATCTAGACAAAAAGAAAAACAAGAAACAGAATAAAGATCATTGAGTCAGCCAGGAGAACACAAAACTTTAGGGATTAAACTGAGATTATGATTCTAGAAACAAAAAGGTAAATGCATTTTTAAGATCAGCCTCACTGCATGGTACCAGAGAATTTGTAGATTATATTTGACATCCTGGATTACTGGGTGCTGCGGGGAATGAGTGGAGGGGGAGGGCAGGGTAGCTGGACAGTGACAGACAATGATCACTGCATTGTTGACCCCTGCAGGTATGCATCGGTGTTGTCACAGCAGGAAGCCTAGCATGCCCCTACTGCATAACATCAAACTTCTTTGCCATGAGGTTGTATATGCACTGGAGCTTGAGAAGCAGTGATTGGGAGGAGCACAAGTTCTGGACTGGATGAAGATAGGATAGTAGGAGTGATAGAATGGATTACTTCCTAACAGCCTCCTCTCACCTGCATCGTGGAAAACAACTGGCTATAAAAAAGTCTATCACAAGCTAGGTCTATTGTACAGAGGAAAAGCCTACCTCACTAACATAACCAGTCTCACAACTGTCCAAACCTGAGCAGTTATAATAAAATAGCAAATTTGCAGTAAACTACAACAACAGAACATACCACTGCCTAGACCTCACAGAGCTAAACTGATTTGAACTACCACATAATTTAGCTCTTTCTCAGCTAACTACAATACACAGGCTTCTCTATAAACCAGAAAAATTGTCCAGCTCTTAGCTTAATACAATACTACTCCTCCAGTAGAATTTTATACTGTACTAGAAAAAAAGTCACTAATCCCTATAACAAATTCATCTAGTCTTGAAGATGACTCTATAAATTCAAATAGTATAGCTAAACTGTAGAACCACATCCTGCTACCACTGAAATCCATTCAGAATGCAAACTCATATAAAACACAAGTAAAACTTCACATAACTTACCAAATCAAGGATTTGCCCTGCACATCTCCAGGATAAATATCACTGTTGTCTTCAGCTTGGCATGTTGTCAAACCATTTCTCTTCATTCAGAATCCTGTACCACACAAGCAGCCTCCACCACTACCTGAATAGTTTTAGTAGCATCTCCCATGTGTATTCATTATTTCGTGACACTGCTCATCCTCAACTCTGTACTTCTAATGCAAACCTTATGATAGACATACATACATATCTAATTGTCTCTGAACCTGCTTTAGACCTCACCTATTAAATACAATATCAACATTTTCTGCCCTACCTAGTTCATTTCCTCAGTTCCATTTCTTTGAATTTTAAACACTAATTGCATGATTAACGACAGAGCACACCAATGATCTATTATCTAACAGACTCACAAATAAACCTCTTCAAATGCTCAGTGTTAAACACCTACTAATGCATGTGTATCTTTTACACTGTAATAGCTGCCTCTGTATTCATACAATGTGATCTAATTAGCAACTGTATGTGTATTTGTTAATGTATTTTACTTAATGTCTAGCCATGCGTATTACTCAATGCCTGAGCTTTTTATTTATACTTAGTTGACTAGGTTAGTCTCAATAAGCTACTAGCCTCTTTTCAGGGAAGAGCCAAGGTGGTATATAACTGCTAGTGGAAATCTGACCAGGGCATCAGGGAGATTCCTCTACTCTTTCAGTAGCTACTGTGGGATCTTTTACATCCACATCAACTACTACCAATTCAAAGCAGATCGGACCTCGATTTAACATCTCATCCAAAAAAGGACACACTCAGGGGTGATGTACCTCCCTTGTACTACACTGCAGTATCAGACCTCGATTTAACATCTCATCCAAAAGAGGAAACACTCAGGGGTGCAGTACCTCCCTTGTACTACACTGCAGGATCAGACCTCGATTTAACATCTCATCCAAAGGAGGACACACTCAGGGGTGCAGTACCTCCCTTGTACTACACTGCAGTATCAGACCTCAATTTAACATCTCATCCGAAGAAGGAAACACTCAGTGGTGCAGTACCTCCTTGGTACTACACGGCAGATCAGACCTCAATTTAACATGTCATCCAAAGGAGGACACACTCAGGGGTGCTGTACCTCCCTTGTACTACACTGCAGTATCAGACCTCGATTTAACATCTGATCCAAAGGAGGACACACTCAGGGGTGCAGTACCTCCCTTGTACTACACTGCAGTATCAGACCTCGATTTAACATCTCATCCAAAGGAGGACACACTCAGGGGTGCTGTACCTACCTTGTACTACACTGCAGATCAGACCTCGATTTAACATCTCATCCAAAGGAGGGCACACTCAGGGGTGCAGTACCTACCTTGTACTACACTGCAGTATCAGACCTCGATTTAACATCTCATCCAAAGGAGGACACACTCGGGTTGCTGAACCTACCTTGTACTTCACTGCAGTATCAGTGATAGATCTACCAGGTGTGGTGATAGAACCCCCAGCTTTTTCAACAAAGGCAAGTGTGCTACCTGTGGCACTAGTACTGACACTGATTTTTTTCTTTGAATCTCCAGTGAAAGGTTTTTTTGACTAAACCCAGTCAGAAAAACTCAGTAAACAAAAGCAAAATAAAATAAAATTAATAAAAATAAATAAAATTTAAGGCTGTTGCTCTCATGGAAGAGTGAATGTGTCATTTGGATACAGGAAGTGGGAGCCACTGGATAAATGTTATGAGAAAGTAAAAAGAAAAAAAAAGACATACTAGCTTGCTATTAGTGCAGGGAATTTTATTTGGGAAATATATGTCAGTTAATGTCTTTCTGTACAATTTAAATTAAGCCCTAGCCAATATTTCTACAGAAAATGTTTGAAAAAAAATCATCTCATGGGCCCCTGTGCAGAATATCTTTAATGCAAATAAAAACTCTTCATTTCTGTGTGGGAGATTTGCCTAGCATGCCCTACACAGAGGATCTATACCCCCAGCACTCTAAATATTTTTGATAAACTCCAGTTTATGATTCTGTTGTTAAACTCATCAAATTTGACCAGAACATAGTAGTTTTCAACCATACATGTTTAGGAGTTCTGTCTTTAGCAGTCAGCATTGACTGGCTGTTCAACTCAAAAAGCTATATAAATTATGTTGGTTATAATTTTAACAGCCGTTTAAACTCTGTAGTTATGTTGATTCAAACACTTATGATAGCATCTAACTTTGTAATGCCATGTTATATTTCAGACATGTTTGCAGCCATGTGGCAATGGCCTTCATTTAGTGGGGACAAAATCTACTGTCTGTCCATTCACTGTATCTCCAGATAGTGGGCCTTCAGTTCTAGAAGCTCAGATTTTACCTCTGCTTACGAGACATCAGAACTCAGCTCTGACCTTAGTTTACCAGAGTTCAGTTAAACACCTCACCTTAGAGGCAGTCAAAACCATCCTTATACCTGGCTCCATCTAAAATAAATACAAAATAAAGGGTAGAAACCATCCTTATACCTGGCTCCATCTAAAATAAATACAAAATAAAGGGCTACAAACCATCCTTATACCTGGGTCCATCTAAAATAAATACAAAATAAAGGGCTACAAACCATCCTTATACCTGGTTCCATCTAAAATAAATACAAAATAAAGGGATAGAAACCATCCCTATACCTGGCTCCATCTAAAATAAATACAAAATAAAGGGCTAGAAACCATCCTTATACCTGGCTCCACCTAAAATAAATACAAAATAAAGGGATAGAAACCATCCTTATACCTGGCTCCATCTAAAATAAATACAAAATAAAGGGCTAGAAACCATCCTTATACCTGGCTCCATCTAAACTAAATAGAAAATAAAGTGCTTGAAACCATCCTTATACCTGGTTCCATCTAAAATAAATAGAAAATAAAGTGCTAGAAACCATCCTTATACCTGGGTCCATCTAAAATAAATACAAAATAAAGGGCTAGAAACCATCCTTATACCTGGCTCCATCTAAAATAAATACAAAATAAAGGGAATGAAACTTATTTTTATCTGGCTCCATCTAAAATCAATAGAAAATAAAGGGGGTAGAAAAGTACAGTTTTGTACACTTACCATAAATGTAGATGTTTGAGTGTATTCACTGTTGCAGTCATTACATTAGGGTTATCTGCTTGCAGGTAGCCCTCAGCCGGCCTGATTATCAAAGTCTTGGGTCCTGCATCGGTTGCTGTCTCTTCTTCCATGACGTCAGGTAGTTAGGGGTATAAAGCATGCAGCTAACGTCATTACATCAGTTTTTCTTGCCCCAGATGTCAGGTGCCCCCATAATGGGAAGCAATTATATACAAGTTTACACCTCCAATTATAAGCAAATACACCAGAAAGCTTAAATACAGTAAACAAGAAGAGAGGTATCGCAAATAGAAGTCAGGGGGCTGGTGGGATGGTAACCAGGACTGCAACAGTGAATACACTCGAACATCTACATTTATGGTAAGTGTACACAACTGTACTATGTTCTTCATGTTTCACTGCTGCAGTCATTACATTTGCTTAGATTCCCAAAGCTAAGGATGGGAGGAGGCAATTAGAGAGCATGAGGACCAGCTATTAGGCCCTGCAAGAATGCAGTGGCAAAACCAGCTCTGGATTTCGGGAAAATAGGCAAGTGGCAATGCTTGGTGAAGGAATTAACAGAACTCCAGGTAGCAGCTTCTAGGATGTCCCTGGTAGGCACACCTCTGAGAAAGGCTGTTGAAGTAGATGCAGCCCTGGTGGAATGTGATCTTATTCACTGTGGGGTAGGTTTTCCATAGTGCTTATAGCAGAAATGAATGCAATGGCCTATCCATTTAGAAATGGTTTGCTTTGAAATGGCCTTCCCCTCTGCCCCTGCAGCAAAGTCAACTAGAAGCTGTTCAGTTTTTCAGAGAGGCTTAGTCCTGTCCAAGTAAAATCTAAGTTGTATCTGCATGTCCAAAGAGTGCAGTATTCATTCTCCTTTGTTCTGTGGATTAGAAAATAAGGTTGGCAAATGAATGGACTGATTAAGGGCCACACTGGATACCACCTTGGGCAGAAAGCAAGGATTGGTCCCGAGGCATACCCTGGCAGCATGGAAGATGATGAAGGGCTCCACTTCCATGAGGGCCTGTAATTCAGACACTCTTCTTGCTGAAGTGATGGCTAGAAGGAAGGTTGTTTTCCAAGAAAGGAATTTCAACTCTGCAGTTGCAGCTGGCTAAAAGGGAGGTAGAGTGAGCTTTTCCAATGCAAAGTTAAGGTCCCAGGCTGGAGTAGGGGCTCTCCTGGGTGGTATTGCATTTTTGGCCCTGCGAGAGAAGAGGGGTGGCGCTGTATTACAATGTGCTGAAATGGCTGAGGCATGAATTTTAATAGAAGAGAAGGAAAGGCCCTTGTGAAGCATCTCTGTTAAGTATTGAAGAATATGCGGTAAACTGGACACTGTTGTGCCCATCTCCTGAGCTTGGCTACAGGAACAGAATCTTTTCCACTTTTCAGCATAGGATTTTCTAGTACTAGGGCCTCCTTGCCTCCAAAATTACATCCATCACTTGCTTACCGAGGGATGGTAATGGAGAGGTCAGGTAATTAGCCCGGCTGCCAGGTTCAGGGTTTGAAGCTGAGGGTACAGAATCTGGCCCTCCTGCTGGGACAGCAGGGCAGGGGTCTGAGGAAGGTGCCATGGTGCCAGCAGTGACACACTGCACAAGAGGGGGTACCAGTGTTGGCAAAGCCTGTCCATTGCAATCAGTATTGTCCTTGGTTTGTCCTGTGTAATCTTTAGTAGCACATTGGAGAGAAGAGGCGGAGAGGGAAAGGAATAAACTGATAGGTTTTGCCAGGTGAAGGACAGGGCATCCAATTTCAAGCCTTTTTGTGAAGAGTCCTTGTGCAGAACTTGTCCAACTGGTAGTTCTGATGGGAGGCAACCAGGTCTATCTCTGGGCTCCCCCATTTGTTTCTCAACATGTTGAATATCTTTGGTTTCAGTTTTCACTCGTGTGGGTCCATGAGCTTTCTGCTTAGGTCATCTGCCAGTGTATTTAGCTTTCCTGGCAGGAATTGAGCCTGTAGGTACACTTGGTAGCTCAAGGTTGTGTTCCACAGAGCCATGGCTAGTCTGCAGAGAGGGTATGAATGGGTTTCCCCCTGCTTGTTTATGTACCACAGAACAGTGGTACTGTCTGTCTTTACCACTAATTGTCCTAGATGAATGTGGTCCTTGAATGCTGCCAGAGCATTCTGTACAGCTAACATTTCTTTTTGATTGATATGTAGGTGCATTTTACTTGCCTTCCATTTGCCCTGAATGCACTGCCTTGCCAAGTGAGGCCCCCCCCCCATGCATAGTCTGATGCATCTGTTGTTAGGGGGTGGCTGGCAGGTGGTAGAGAGAATGGCAGTCCCTTGTTTTGGCGGCAGGCCTCTGCCCACCATAGGAACTCTATCTTTAGACCAGGTATGATAGGAATCATTGATTCTAGATCTTGAGAATGTTGACACCATAGGCTTTTTAGATACCATTGTAGTTTCCTCATATGCAGTCTTGCATATGGAATTAGTAGAATGCAAGAGGCCATAAACCCCAGTGCTTGCAGTATTTTCCTTGCAGATAGCTCGGTCTTTGTGGCCAGTAGATTGAAGTAGGCTGTCAAATTAATGTGTTTCTCTGGTGTGAGCTAGGCCATCTGGGAAGCTGTATTCAAGCTTGTTCCCAGGAATACAATTTGTTGGCAGGGTACAAGATTTGATTTATTTTCATTTATAGTGTACCCTAGAGAAGTTAGCAATTTCTTTACAAATGTCAGATGATTTAATAATATGTCCTGGCTTGCCTAAATTAGACAATCATCCATGTATGGGTATGTTTGAATATTTCTTTGCCTGAAAAATGCAATGACTGGAGCTAGGCACTTTGTGAATACCCTGGGCACAGTAGATAAGTCAAAGGATAGAGCAGAGAACTGATAGTGCATGTAGCCTGCTCTGAAGTGTAGGTATCTTCTGCAAGATTTCCTTATTGGGATGTGCAGGTAGACTTCCTTTAAATCCAGTGTTGCCAACCAGGCATCTTTGCCTAGCATGGGAAGCAACTGATCAAGAGTTAGCATCTGGAATTTTGGGATCACCAAAAATGTGTTTAGGATAGACAGGTCCAGGATAGGATGCCAGGAATTGTCTTTCCTGGGTACCAGCAAAAGTCTTGAATATAAACCTTGCCCCCATTCTTCTTCTGGGACAGGCTGATTAGCCATGATGCTTAAAAGAGAGAAAACCTGCTTTTGAGACTCTGCCCACTGATTTGGAGGTAGGTCTGGCCAACCATTTGGGGTTGGGAGGGAGTGGAATTGGAATCTCCATCCTTGGGTAGCTATATTTAGAACCCATTTGTCCTGGGTAATGAGTTTCCAATTTTTTGCATGCAGGGCGATCTTTCCCCCTAAAGGAACAGTCAGTTGAGCAGGGCTTGGAAGGTTTAAAGTTAAGTCATTGAGACAGTCTACCATAAGGGGGAGTCTTATTACTCCTTGCTTTGGAAGTGGAAGCCCCCCACTGCTTAGTCCTGTGAGCACCCTGGGACTGAAGCCTGGGTGTTCTGCTGGTTCTGGGTTTGGACTGAGAAGGCCTGAATGAGGAGGGGAAGGACCAATTCTTAGAAGGCCAATGCCTACTAAATCTGGGAGGCTGTACTTGCAGGAAATCTTTAACAATTTGCATAGATTTAGCTTTTTCCTCCATCTTTTAAAGTACTTCTTCTGCTTGTTGCCAAACAGGCGGTCTTGGTTTAAGGGAGCATCCAGTAATTTAGCTTTAACATGATCTGGCAAAGATTGCCCCTTAAGCCAAGCGTTCCTTCTAAGTACAGACCCAGTGACAGCAGCCCTGCAAAACGCCTCTAATGAATCAAAACCACATTGCAAAGTATGTTTTCGACCTTGTTCAGCAGAATGCATTAAATCCTGTAAATCCTTATTTTCAGCACAGTCAGGAATCAACATCATTTTCTGTTAAAGCAATACAATAATATGCTGCTGATATTTCAACATATGAAACTAGCAGTTTAAGGCCCTGATGGCTAACATTGCAGTAGTGTATACCTTCTTACCCCATCTATCTAGCACCCTGGAATCTCTATCAGAGGGGGTAGGATTTTTGGCAGTAGTGGCCTTAATCCCCTTGGGTCCCTGTGAATTGGCCTCAGGATCCGCAGTAGGACTTTTAAAAAAGAACTTGTGAGAGGCAGGTACCCGGTAATACCTATCAGATTTTCTGGGAGCAGGAGGTAAAGTGTCAGGGTCAGGCTAGATTCCTAGAAGGCATCATCTACAATGTCTAGTACAGGAAGGATAGCTAAAGGCTTGTGTTGAGGCAGGAGTAAGAATTCCCTAAGCCTCTTTTGGAGTCAGAGAAATCCTGGCTTTTCCAGTGGAAATGCTCCCTTAAGTATGCAAGGTTTCACCAGAAGAGAAATCCTCTGGAGGGGAAGCAGAGGGAATGGAGTTCTTTGCATCCAAATCCTCATAGGTAGATAAAGGCAAATCCTGGTCATCAGAAAAAATAGAAATGATAGAATCCTTATCAGAAGAATCTGAAGGAAAATCAGTTATAGGTCTCTTAGTGGGAGAAGGGTGGCTTCCCCTGATTAGAGTAATAAGGTCTTCAGCCATTCTTATCATTTGTTTTTTAGGCATAGGGGCCTGACCATGGGGTCTGGGCATCGGTTTTCTGGGCATGGATTGAGTTTTAGGCTTTGAAGAAGAAGATGGGGTTGGTTTAATATGCAAGTCAGTAGTCCTGGATACACCCTTAGAAGCCGGTGCCTGCACAGTGGCTCCGGACCCATCCAAGGTAGAGACATCCACATGTTCCACAGTCGAAGAAGCATCTCGCGGAATACCGGACTCCGAATAGGTGTCAACCTCTGAGAATCTGAAGTAGTGGGTATCAGGGGCTGCGAAAGCAACTCACTGAGTACCGGTGAACTGGTGACTAGCTTAGGAGAAGAATCGTCGGCAGCTTTGGACCTATGCGGTCTGTCTCTGTCTTTATCTTTACATTTTTTATTTTTTTGGAATATTTGTAGTCGGGTGGCTTACTGAAGCCATTTCTGGATAATTGAACCAAGTAACAAAATATTTAGACGTGAAAATGAACCTACGATGAAAAGTATGAGGATTGAATAAGGCACAAAACCGACAGCGAGATACGTCGTGGTCTGGGCCTAGGCAAGGAATGCAGTATGAATGAAAATCTTTATGAGGTATTTGTTTTCCACAAGAAATACAATTGTTAACTGTTACTGACATCAGTTTAGAGCAAGAAAAAGGTTCCCTAATGGGGTACTTAGCTTAGTTGAAAACTTCGGATCTGAAACTCGAAAACGAAAATTTCAGAAGTTGGCCAACCAGCACTTGCGAACTGCTTCTGCTTTGGGCACCGCACAGCAAGAAATACTGATAAAATGGCATCGGCTGCATACCTTATACCCCTGACTACCTGACGTCATGGAAGATGAGACAGTAACCAATGCAGGACCCAAGAATTTGATTATCAGGCCAGATAACCCCAAATGTGATGACTGCAACAATGAATCATGAAGAACATTCTTTTTTATATCTGGCTCCATCTAAAATAAGTAGAAATAAAGGGCTAGAAACCATCCTTATACCTGGCTCCATCTAAAATAAATAGAAAATAAAGGGATAGAAACCATCCTTATACCTGGCTCCATCTAAAATAAATACAAAATAAAGGGCTAGAAACCATCCTTATACCTGGCTCCATCTAAAATAAATACAAAATAAAGGGCTAGAAACCATCCTTATACCTGGCTCCATCTAAAATAAATATAAAATAAAGGGCTAGAAACCATCCTTATACCTGGCTCCATCTAAAATAAATACAAAATAAAGGGCTAGAAACCATCCTTATACCTGGCTCCATCTAAAATAAATACAAAATAAAGGGCTAGAAACCATCCTTATACCTGGCTCCATCTAAAATAAATACAAAATAAAGGTCTAGAAACCATCCTTATACCTGGCTCCATCTAAAATAAATACAAAATAAAGGGCTAGAAACCATCCTTATACCTGGCTCCATCTAAAATAAATACAAAATAAAGGGCTAGAAACCATCCTTATACCTGGCTCCATCTAAAATAAATACAAAATAAAGGGCTAGAAACCATCCTTGTACCTGGGTCCATCTAAAATAAATATAAAATAAAGGGCTAGAAACCATCCTTGTACCTGGCTCCATCTAAAATAAATACAAAATAAAGGGCTAGAAACCATCCTTGTACCTGGCTCCATCTAAAATAAATACAAAATAAAGGGCTAGAAACCATCCTTATACCTGGCTCCATCTAAAATAAATACAAAATAAAGGGCTAGAAACCATCCTTATACCTGGCTCCATCTAAAATAAATACAAAATAAAGGGATAGAAACCATCCTTATACCTGGCTCCATCTAAAATAAATACAAAATAAAGGGCTAGAAACCATCCTTATACCTGGGTCCATCTAAAATAAATACAAAATAAAAGGCTAGAAACCATCCTTATACCTGGCTCCATCTAAAATAAATACAAAATAAAGGGATAGAAACCATCCTTATACCTGGCTCCATCTAAAATAAATACAAAATAAAGGGCTAGAAACCATCCTTATACCTGGGTCCATCTAAAATAAATACAAAATAAAGGGCTAGAAACCATCCTTATACCTGGGTCCATCTAAAATAAATACAAAATAAAGGGTACAAACCATCCTTATACCTGGGTCCATCTAAAATAAATACAAAATAAAGGGCTAGAAACCATCCTTATACCTGGGTCCATCTAAAATAAATACAAAATAAAGGCTAGAAACCATCCTTATACCTGGCTCCATCTAAAATAAATACAAAATAAAGGGCTAGAAACCATCCTTATACCTGGCTCCATCTAAAATAAATACAAAATAAAGAGCTAGAAACCATCCTTATACCTGGGTCCATCTAAAATCAATAGAAATTAAAGGGCTAGAAAAGTACAGTTGTGTACACTTACCATAAATGAAGATGTTTGAGTGTATTCACTGTTGAGGTCATTACATTTGGGTTATCTGCTTGCAGGTAGCCCTCAGCCTGCCTGAATACCAGAGTCTTGGATTCCTGTGTCGGATGCTGTCTCTTCTTCCATGATGTCAGGTCATCAGAGGTATAAAAACATGCAGCCAACGCCATTACATCAGTTTTTCTTGCCACGGAGGTCAGGTGCCCCCACAATAGGAAGCAGTTATATGTTATGGTACATCTCCAACAAAAAGCAAATACACCAGAAAGCTTAAATACACCAAACAAGAAGGAAAGGTAGAGCCAAGAGAAGTCAGGGGGGCGGGACTGAGGGTAACCAGGACTGCAACAGTGAATACACTCGAACATCTACATCTATGGAAAGTGTACACAAAGTACAGTCGTGTACACTTTCCATAAATGTAGATGTTTGACTGTATTCACCGTTGCAGTCATTACATTTGGGTTATCTGCTTGCAGGTAGCCCTCAGCCGGCCTGAACAGTAAAGCCTTGAGTCCTGCATCGGTTGCTGTCTCTTCTTCCATGACGTCAGGTAGTCAGGGGTATAAAGCATACATCGACGCCATTACATCAGTTTTTCTCATCCTAGATGTCAGGTGCCCCCATAATAGGGAAGCAATTATATATATATACAAGGTTATACCTCCAACAAAATGCAAATACACCAAAAAGCTTAAATACAGTAGACAAGAAGAGAGGTGTAGCCAATAAAAGTGGGGGGGCTGGAGGAAGGGTAACTAGGACTGCAACAGTGAAAACACCCGAACATCTACATTTATGGTAAGTGTACACAACTGTACTATGTTCTTCGTGTTTCACTCTTGCAGTCACCACATTTGGGTTGATTCCCAAAACTAAGGAAGGGAGGAGGAAGCTAGAGAGCATTAGGGCCAGCTAAAAGGCCGTGCAAGACTGCAGTAGCAAAACCAGCTCTGGATTTAGAAAAATAGGCAAGTGGTAATGCTTGGTAAAGGTATGAACAGAACTCCAGGTAGCAGCTTCTAGGATGTTCCTTGTAGGAACACCTCTGAGAAAGGCTGTAGAGGTAGATGCAGCCCTGGTAGAATGTGATCTTATCCCCCGTGGGGTAGGTTTTCCATGGTGCTTATAGCAGAAATGAATGCAATGGCCTATCCTCTTAGAAAAGGGTTGCTTTGAAATGGCCTTCCCCTCTGCCCCTGCAGCAAAGTCAACTAGCAAGCTGTTTTCCTGAGAGGCTTAGTCCTATCCAAATAAAAGCTATGTTGGCTGTGCACGTACAAAGCGTGCAGTATTTATTCTCCTTTGTTCTGTGGATTAGAAAAGAAGGTTGGCAAATGAATGGACTAATTGAGGGCCGCACTGGATACCACCTTGGCCATAAAGGAAGGACTGGTCCTGAGGGACACCCTGTCAGCATGGAAGATGATGAAGGGCTCCACTGCCATGAGGGCTTGTAATTTAGACACTCTTCTTGCTGAAGTGATGGCTAGAAGGAGGGCTGTTCTCCAAGAAAGGAATTTCAACCCTGCAGTTGCAGCTGGCTCAAAGAAAGGTAGAGTGTGCTTTTCCAATACAAATTTAAGGTCCTAGGCTGGAGTGCGGGCTCCCCTGGGTGATCTTAAATTTTTGGCCCCTCTGAGGAATTGTTTCAGCAGGGGGTGAGAGAAGAGTGGTGGCTCCACATTAAAATGTGCTGAAATGGCTGAGGCATGAATTTTAATAGAAGAAAAGGAAAGGCCCTTGTGAAGCATCTCTGTTAAGTATTGAAGAATATGCAGTAAACTAAACACTGTTGTGCCCATCCCCTAAGTTTGGCTCCAGGAACAGAATCTTTTCCACTTTTCAGCTTAGGAATTTGTAGTACTAGGCCTCCTTGCCTCCAGAATGACATCCATCACTTGCTTACTGAGGGATGGTAATGGAGAGCTCAGGTAATTAGCCAGGCTTCAAGGTTTGAAGCTGGGGTGCAGAATCTGGCCCTCCTGTTGGAACAGCAGCGAAGGGGTCTGAGGCAGGTGCCATGGTTCCAGCAGTGACACACTGTGCAAGAGGGGGTACCAGTGTTGGCGTGGCCAGTCTGGTGCAATGAGTATTGTCCTTGGTTTGTCCTGTTTGATCTTTAGTAGAACTTTGGAGAGGAGAGGCAGAGGGGGAAAGGCATAAAATGAGAGGTTTTCCCAGGTGAAGGACAGGGCATCTACTTTCCAAGCTTGTCTGTGGGGAGTCCTTGTGCAGAATTTGTCCAATTAGTAGTTCTGAGGGGAGGCACACAGGTCTATCTCTGGGCTCCCTCATTTATTTCTCAACATGTTGAATATCTTTGGTTCCAGTTTCCACTCGTGTGGGTTCATGAGATTTCTACTTAGGTCATCTGCCAGTGTGTTCAGCTGCCTGGCATGAACTGAGCCTGTAGGTGCACTTGGTAGCTCAAGACTGTGTTCTGCAGAGCCATGGCTAGTCTGCAGAGACGGTAAGAGTGGGTTCCCCCCTGCTTGTTTATGTACCACATAGCAGTGGTGTTGTCTGTTTTTACCAATAATTGTCCTGGAATGATGTGGTCCTTGAAGGCTGTCAGACCATTCCGTATGGCTAACATTTCTTTTTGATTGATATGCAGGTGCATTTGACTCAGCTTCCATTTACCCTGAATGCACTGCCCTGCCAAGTTAGCCCCCCCATGCATAGTCTGGTGCATCTGTTATGGTTTTGGGGGCAGGGGGTAGACTGAATGGCAGTCCCTTGTTGTGGTAGCAGGCCTCTGTCTTTACACAAGGGATGATGGGAATCATTAATTCCAGGTACTGAGAATGTGGACTCCACAGGCTTTTTAGATACCATTGTAGTTTCCTCATGTGCAGCCTTTCATACGGAATTAGTAGGATGCAAGATGCCATGAACCCCAAAGCTTGCAGTATTTTCCTTGCAGTTAACTGGGTCTTTGTGGCCAGTAATTTGAAATAGGCTGTCAGATAATCTTTCTCTGGCATGAGGCAGGCCATCTGGGAAGTTGTGTTCAAGCTTGCTCCCAGGAATACAATTTGTTGGCAGGGTCCGAGGTGTGAATTATTTTCATTTTTGGTGTACCCTGGTGAGGTTAGCAGTTTCAAATTGTTTTATCATGGTGTGGATGGGAGGAGAAATGGCTAGGCATTATCCTGAAGGAACAGTATGCTAAGAGTGTTTTAGAGGTGAAAAGGGTGTCTGATAGAGTGATGTTTATGAAGCTGGAAATTGATGCTGTAATGATGAATGCTGTTAGTGCATATGCTCCACAAGTTGGGTGTGCGATGGATGAGAAAGAAAAATTTTGGAGTGAGTTGCATGAAGTGGTGATGACTGTACCCAAGGGTGAGAGACTGGTGATTGGATCAGATTTCAATGGGCATGTCGGTGAAGGGAACAGAGGGGATGAGGAAGTGATGGGTAGGTATGGTGTTAAGCAAAGGAATGCAGAAGGTCAGATGGTAGTGGATTTTGTGAAATGGATGGACATGGTTGTGATGAATACGTATTTTAACAAGAGGGAGGAGCATAGGGTGATATACAAGAGTGGAGGAAGATGCACACAGGTGGATTATATCTTATGTAGAAGGGTCAGTCTGAAGGAGATTGGAGACTGTAAAGTGGTGGCAGGGGAAAGTGTAGTTAGGCAGCATAGGATGGTGGTTTGTAGGATGACATTGGTAATGAAGAAGAGGAGGATGAGTGTGAGGGCAGCACCAAGGATCAAATGGTGGAAATTGAAAAAGGGTAACTGTGAGGTGAGGTTCAGGGAAGAGTTAAGACAGGCAGTGGGTGGCAGTGAAGAGTTACCGAATAGCTGGGTAACTACAGCAGAGCTAGTAAGAGAGATGGCTAGAAAGGTGCTTGGTGTGACATCTGGAAAGAGGAAGGAGGACAAGCAAACCTGGTGGTTGAATGAAGAAGTACAGGAGAGTATACAGACAAAGAAGTTGGCGAAGAAGACATGGGATTGTCAAAGAGATGAAGAAAGTAGACAAGAGTTTAAGGAGATGAGGTGCATGTCAAAGAGAGAGGTGGCAAAGGCTAAGGATAAGGTGTATGAAAAGTTGTATAAAAGGTTGGACACTAAGGAGGGAGAAAAGGACCTGTACCGATTGGCTAGACAGAGGGACCGAGCTAGGAAAGATGTGCAGCAGGTAAGGGTGATAAAGGATAATGAGGGAAACATACTCACAAGTGAGGAGAGTGTGTTGAGGAGATGGAAAGAGTACTTTGAGGGGCTGATGAATGAAGAGAATGAGAGGGAGAGAAGGTTGGATGATGTAGGGATAGTGAATCATGAAGTGCAGTGGATTAGCAAGGAGGAAATAAGGATTGCTATGAAGAGGATGAAGAAAGGAAAGGCTGTTGGTCCAGATGACATACCTGTGGAAGCATGGAGGTGTTTAGGTGAAATGGCAGTGGAGTTTTTAACTAGATTGTTTAATGAAATCTTGGAAAGTGAGAGGATGCCTGTGGAATGGAGAAAATGTGTTTTGGTACCGATTTTTAAGAATAAGGGTGAAGTGCAGAGCTGTAGTAACTACAGAGGGTTAAACTGATCAGTCACAGCGTGAAGTTATGGGAAAGAGTAGTGGAAGCTAGGCTAAGAAGGGAGGTGATGATTAGTGATCAGGAGTATGGTTTCATGCCAGGAAAGAGCACTACAGATGCAATGTTTGCTCTGAGAGTGTTGATGGAGAAGTACAGAGAAGGTCAGAAGGAGTTGCATTGTGTCTTTGTGGATTTAGAGACAGCATATGACAGGGTGCCTAGAGAGGAGTTGTGGTATTGTATGAGAAAGTCGGGAGTGTCAGAGAAGTATGTAAGAGTAGTACAGGATATGTATGAGCGTAGTGTGACAGCGGTGAGGTCTGCGGTGGAAGTGACGGATGCGTTTAAGGTGGAGGTGAGATTACATCAAGGATCAGCTCTGAGCCCTTTCTTATTTGCAATGGTGATGGACAGGTTGACAGACGAGCTCATACAGGAGTCCCCGTGGACTATGATGTTTGCAGATGACATTGTCATCTGTAGTGAGAGTAGGGAATAGGTGAAGGAGACCCTGGAGAGGTGGAGATATGCTCTAGAGAGAAGTGGAATGAAGGTCAGCAGGACTAAAACAGAATATATGTGTGTGAATGAGAGGGAGGATAGAGGAATGATGAGGATGCAGGGAGTAGAGGTGGCGAAGGTGGATGAGTTTAAGTACTTGGGATCAACAGTTCAGATTAATGGTGAGTGTGGAATAAAGGTGAAGAAGAGAGTACAGGCAGGATGGAGTGGGTGGAGAAGAGTGTCAGGAGTGATTTGTGACAAAGAGTACCAGTAAGAGTGAAAGGGAAGGTCTACAAGAGGATAGTGAGACCAGCTATGTTATATGGGTTGGAGAGAGCGGCATTGACATAAAGGCAGGAGTCAGAGCTTGATGTGGCAGAGTTGAAGATTTTAAGATTTGCACTGGGTGTGACGAGGATGGATGGGATTAGGAATAAGTATATTAGAGGGTCAGCCCAGGTTGGAAGGTGTGGAGACAAAGCCAGAGAGGCAAGATTACGTTGGTTTGGACATGTGCTGAGGAGGGATGCAGAGTATATTGGGAAAAAGATGCTAAGGATGAAGCTGCCAGGTAACAGGAAAAGAGGAAGGCCTAAGATAAGGTTTATGGATGTGGTGAGAGAGGACATGCAGGTGGTTGGTGTTTCAGAGCAAGATGCAGAGGACAGGTAGAAATGGAAACAGTTGATCTGCTGTGGTGACCCCTAACGGGAGCAGCCGAAAGAACAAGAAGAAGAAGTGAGGTTAGCAGTTTCTTTAAAAATGCCAGATGATTTAATAGTATGTCCTGGCTTTCTGCCTGAATTAGACAAATGTCCAGGTATGGGTATATTTGAATATTTCCTTGCCTGCAAAATGCAATGATGAGCTAGGCATTTTGTGAATACCCTGGGTGCAGTAGATAAGCCAAAGGGCAGTGCAGAGAACTGATAGTGCATGTGGCCTGCTCTGAAGCGTAGGTATTTTCTGCAAGAATCCCTTATTGGGATGTGCAGATAAGCTTCCTTTAAATCCAGTGTTGCCAATCAGGCATTTTTGCACAGCATGGGAAGCAGCTGGTGAAGAGTTAGCATTTTGAATTTTGGAATTACCAAAAAGGTGTTTAAGATAGATAGGACCAGGATAGGACGGCATGAGTTGTCTTTTCTGGGTACCAGGAAAAGTCTTGAGTAAAAACCTTGTCCCCTTTCTTCTGCTGGGACAGGTTGACTAGCCCTGATACTTAGAAGAGAGAGAACCTGCTGTTGAGCCTCTGCCCACTGATTTGAGGGTAGGTCTGGCCAACCTTTTGGGGTTGGTAAGGTGTGGAAATAGAATGTGTATCCTTGGGAAACTATATTTAAAACCCATTTGTCTCGGGTAATGCATTCCCAGTGTTTTTGCATGCAAGGCAAGTTTTCCCCTAATGGTGTGGTCAGTTGAGCAGGGCTTGGAAGATTTAAGGTTAAGTCATTGTGACAGTTCACCATAGAGAGGTGTCTTACTACTTCCAGCTTTGGAAGTGAGAGCCCCCCACTGCTTAGTCCTGTGAGGACCTTGAGACTGTGGCCTAGGTGGTCTGCTGTTCCTGGATTTGGACTGAGAAGGCCTGGAAGAGACAGGAAAGGACCAAGTCTTAGAAGGCCAATGCCTACTAAATCTGGGAGGCTGTACTTGCAGGAAATCTTTAACAGTTTGCATAGATTTAGCTTTTTCCTCCATCTTTTTAGGAACTTCTTCTGCTTTGTTGCCAAACAGGCAGTCTTGGTTTAAGGGAGCTTACAGCAATTTGGCTTTAACATGATCTGGCAGAGTTTGCTTATTAAGCCAAGCATGCCTTCTAAGAACAGCCCCAGTGACAGCAGCCCTACAAGATGCTTCTAAAGAGTCAAAACCACATTGCAAAGTAAGTTTACCAACTTGTTCAGCAGAATGTATTAAATCCTGCAACTCTTTATTTTCAGCACAGTCAGGAATCAACATCAATTTCTGTTTAAGTAATCCAATAATATGCTGCTGATACTTTAACATATGAAACTGGCAGTTTTAGGCCCTAATGGCCAAAGTAGCAGAAGTGTATACCTCCTTACCCCATCGGTCCAGGGCCCTAGAATCTCTATTGGGGGGGGTAGGATTTTTGGCAGTAGTAGCCTTAATGCCTTTGGTCCTTGTGAAATGGTCTCTGGCTCTGCAGTAGGATTCTTAAAGAGGAACTTGTGAGAATCAGGTACTCTGTAATACCTGTCAGGTTTCCTGGGAGCCAGAGGTAAGGTGTCTGGGGCCAGGCTAGATTCCAAGAAGGCCTCATCTACAATGTCCAGTGCAGGAGGGATAGCTAAAGGCCTATGTTGGGTCAGGAGTAAAAATTTCCTAAGCCTCTTTTTGAAGTCAGAGTAATCCTGGCTTTCCCAGTGGAAAAGCTCCCTATGAGTGTGCAAAGTTTCACCAAAAGAGAAATCATCTGGAGGGGAAGCAGAGGGAATAGAGTCCTCTGCATCAGAATCCTCATAGGTAGATAAGGGAAAATCCTGGTCATCATAAGAAACAGAAATTTCAGAATCCTGATCAGAAGAATCAGAAGGAAAATCAGTTCTAGGTTTCTTAGAGGGAGAAGGGTGGTTTCCCCTAATTAGAGTACTAAGGTCTTCAGCCATTCTTATCGTTTGGTTTTTAGGCATATGGGCCTGACCACATGGTTTGGATGTTGGTTTTCTAGGCGTGGATCGAGTCTTACGCCTTGAAGAAGGAGATGGCATCAGTTTGATATGCAAGTCAGTAGGCCTGAATACACCCTCAGAAGCTGGTGCCTGCACAACGGCTCTGGACCCATCCAAGGTAGAGACATAAGCAGGTTCCGTAGTAGAAGAAGCATCTCGCGGCATACGGTACTCCGAATGGGTCTCAGCAGAGGCTTGAGAATCTGCCACATCTAATCTAATAAAAAATAAAGGTCTAGCAACCATTCTTATACCTGGCTTCATCTAAAATAAACAAAATAAACTGCTAAACACCATCCTTTTACCTGGCTCCATTTAAAATAAATAGAAAATAAAGATCTAGAAACCATCCTTATACATGGGTCCATCTAAAATAAATACAAAATAAAGGGCTAGAAACCATCCTTATACATGGTTCCATCTAAAATAAATAGAAAATAAAGTATTAGAAACCATCCTTATACCTGGGTCCATCTAAAATAAGTAGAAATAAAGGGTTAGAATCCATCCTTATACCTGGCTCCATCTAAAATAAACAGAAAATAAAGATCTAGAAACCATCCTTATACCTGGGTCCATCTAAAATAAGTAGAAATAAAGGGTTAGAATCCATCCTTATACCTGGGTCCATCTAAAATAAATACAAAATAAAGGGTTAGAATCCATCCTTATACCTGGCTCCATCTAAAATAAATACAAAATAAAGGGCTAGAAACCATCCTTATACCTGGCTCCATCTAAAATAAATACAAAATAAAGGGCTAGAAACCATCCTTATACCTGGCTCCATCTAAAATAAATACAAAATAAAGGGCTAGAAACCATCCTTATACCTGGCTCCATCTAAAATAAATACAAAATAAAGGGCTAGAAACCATCCTTATACCTGGCTCCATCTAAAATAAATACAAAATAAAGGGCTAGAAACCATCCTTATACCTGGCTCCATCTAAAATAAATACAAAATAAAGGGATAGAAACCATCCTTATACCTGGCTCCATCTAAAATAAATACAAAATAAAGGGCTAGAAACCATCCTTATACCTGGCTCCATCTAAAATAAATACAAAATAAAGGGATAGAAACCATCCTTATACCTGGCTCCATCAAATATAAATACAAAATAAAGGGATAGAAACCATCCTTATACCTGGCTCCATCTAAAATAAATACAAAATAAAGGGATAGAAACCATCCTTATACCTGGCTCCATCTAAAATAAATACAAAATAAAGGGCTAGAAACCATCCTTATACCTGGCTCCATCTAAAATAAATACAAAATAAAGGGCTAGAAACCATCCTTATACCTGGCTCCATCTAAAATAAATACAAAATAAAGGGCTAGAAACCATCCTTATACCTGGCTCCATCTAAAATAAATACAAAATAAAGGGCTAGAAGCCATCCTTATACCTGGCTCCATCTAAAATAAATACAAAATAAAGGGCTAGAAACCATCCTTATACCTGGCTCCATCTAAAATAAATACAAAATAAAGGGCTAGAAACCATCCTTATACCTGGCTCCATCTAAAATAAATACAAAATAAAGGGTTAGAATCCATCCTTATACCTGGCTCCATCTAAAATAAATACAAAATAAAGGGCTAGAAACCATCCTTATACCTGGCTCCATCTAAAATAAATACAAAATAAAGGGCTAGAAACCATCCTTATACCTGGCTCCATCTAAAATAAATACAAAATAAAGGGTTAGAATCCATCCTTATACCTGGCTCCATCTAAAATAAATACAAAATAAAGGGTTAGAATCCATCCTTATACCTGGGTCCATCTAAAATAAATACAAAATAAAGGGTTAGAATCCATCCTTATACCTGGCTCCATCTAAAATAAATACAAAATAAAGGGTTAGAATCCATCCTTATACCTGGCTCCATCTAAAATAAATACAAAATAAAGGGTTAGAATCCATCCTTATACCTGGCTCCATCTAAAATAAATACAAAATAAAGGGTTAGAATCCATCCTTATACCTGGCTCCATCTAAAATAAACAGAAAATATGTGTTTCGACAATGATGCCAAGAAATTCACGTAGCAAAGCTTGAGAAATAAATCTTGATATTCATGTTAAGAAGTTATAATAAGGTCGTATATCAGGTGACACACAATCATAATTCTTTCTGTTGCACGGAGTTATACCTGTTCCATGCACTACTAGTTATAGAAAAATATATAGGAATCTGAAGTGTTTTACAAGACCAAAGTCTTTGAAAACTCTCAAACAGACAGCACAACAGACAGAAACAAAGTGCCTTCTGTAGAACTAATGGCTTTAAAAACACAGAAAGTGTGACACAGCAAAGCATCTAATGGTTTTTAAAGGTCATTTCACCTTCTGCCGCTGTTCTTTTCAGGCCAACACTGCCCTCTGGTGGTCTCCAGACTGGGAAATAGTCTTAACAATGCTTAGGTGTCCTAAACAACCATGTACTTTGTTGAATGAGATTTCTTTTTCAAAATCCTGATGTAAAATATTTAAATTAAATATTCTGATGTAAAAAGTTCAAACTTATAAATTCTAAAATGGCATCAAAAGGAAAAAATTTACAAAAGGGTGTTATCCAATGTTAAATTAAATCATAACATCAAGTTTGCTGATGATACAATGCTGACGGGAACTACTGCCCCATCAGTCTGACGAGCCTGATCTGCAAGGCCATGGAACGTATTATCATGGAACTTATAAACAAAGACATTGGCAACCTTCAAACACTGGACCCCACCTAGTTTGGGTTTGTGAAGGGCCGATCTTGTCTCCTGAACCTGATTGACTGCTTTGAATCAATCTCCAGAGCTGTGGACGAGGGTAAGGTGGTCCACACAGCCTATCTCGACCTTGTCAAGGCCTTAGACACCAACCCCCACTCTGGAATCATAGATAAACTTACTAAGCTGGGCATTAATCCGTGCGTCACTCGATGGGCTGCCAACTGGCTTACTGACAGATCCCACACTGTAAAAGTAGCTGACTCCAAATCCAGATCCAGACAAGTGACAAGTGGAGTACCTCAGGGTTCAGTCCTGGGACCTCTCTTGTTTGGCATCTACTTCTCTGAAGTACAGACCAACACTAAGGGACTCTGGCTAACAAAGTTTGCAGATGACTGTAAACTGGGAGCCATTATTGAATCCCCAAATGATGTGGATACTCTACAAAAGGGCCTTACAGCAACAGATGCTTGGTGCCAGAGCCATGGGCTCAAGCTCAATGCCAAGAAATGTATAGTTACCCCCTTTGGGAAAAAACATGTACCCATGAATTACCACATAGGTGGTAGTACACTAAACACCGAAAGTGTGATAAGAGACTTAGGGACACAGGTGGGCAATGGTCTCACCCTCAATAACCACATTGCCACAACAGTCACACCTCATCACTAAGGGCTTTTCATCCAGAAAAAAGGAGGTCATTGCCCTACTGTACTCATCCCTCATTAGACCCATTATAGAATACAATGCCCCATTTGGTATGTACCTCTCAAGACATCTGCAACAACTGCAAAGGCCACAGAAATACCTCACTAAAAGAATCACAGGTCTAAAGCAGACATATTCTGTCGCATAAAGTCTACTCCGAGGCGATCTCTGCTTAACATACACGGCCATGTCAAACCCAGAACTGTTGGACATGCTACACTTAAAGAAATCCCAATCCCTCAGAGTCACATGCTCCAGGGATCTAAACCTTGTCATCACAATAAACAAAACATGCTGGAGGGATAGGTTCCTGACCCAGCAACTCCTCAAACTCTGGAATAGATTGCCCATACATGTCAAGCAGAGTGCCTCTTTGGCCCTTTTCAAAAGGAACCTTGATGATTGGATGGGAGAAAGGAAATTCACCCCAGGGATCACGTCATTCACCCTGCTAGATAGGGGTCCAGGGAATTAAATAGTGTGGGAATAAATAGCCAGGGAATTGTTATGGCTAGGCTTGTATAGGCCCTAGGGCCGATAGCCTAGTACCAACCTATGAACCTATGAAGCTATGATACCACAGTTGTGGGTCTTATCAGGAGAGAGGACGAGAGTGCATTCAGAGAAGAAGTTAACACACTGATTGCCTGGTGTGCAAGAAACAACCTTGATCTGAATGTCAGTAAAACAAAAGAGATCATCATAGACTACACGGGAAGAGGCAAAGACCCCATGCATCACTCCTGATCGACTGCAAGATAGTGGAAAGGGCATGCAGTGCCAAATTCCTCCAAGTTCTTATCTCTGATGATCTCTCTCTTGGTCAGGGAACACCGGCCACATAGTGAAAAAAGCACACCAAGACTCAAAAAGGTGAAACTACCATTGTTAGCATTTTCCCCCTTCTACAGAGAAGCAATCGAAAGCTCC
>NC_056733.1:990628446-990648633 GCF_019279795.1 Protopterus annectens
CCTTTTTTTGAAGCCTCTTCGGATGAACCTCCCAGGAAGAAAACGTGCAAGAGGAAGCACGTTGACTCCCCTGACGAAGTCTTTGACATCTGACACGATCTCGATGATGCAGAGGGGTCCCCTAAGTCGTCCTCGGATGATGTCTCCTTTGCAGACATCCTTGAAGCCCTTAAACAATGAGGCGGCTGGCAGTCCAAACCTCCCTCTGCTGATGAGTCGGTGTTCCTGAAGGCCTTCGGGGCTCAGCCCTCCACCTCCTGGGTGTCTCCGCCCTTCAACGAGCTCTTGGATTTGATCTGTCGAAGGGCGTGGGAACACCCGGACTCTGTGGAACCGGTGCCCGCGTCCAAACAAATTTCTTTCAGCACCCCCAGATAGAGAGTTCCTCACGAAAGGTGTGGCTGTGGATGCTATGGTGGTGGCATCTGCTACACAGCAGGATGTAGCAGAGGCTTCTATGTCTGTCCATCCTCCTAATAAGGAGTCTAGGAGCATGGATCGGTACGGCAAGTGCACCCTTAGTTCAGCGGCCTTTACTTTGAGGTCTCTGAACTACCTAACGCACTTTACGAGATTCCAGAGGGATCTGATTAAGGAGCTATCCGATACCCTCTTAGGTAACCTGCCTGAGGAGCTGGCCCAGACGGTTGGATCTCAGCTGGCTACAATGTCATCCATCTCAAACTCGTCCATGAGACTCATCTCGTATGCGGCTGAGGGGGCGAGTAGAGCGGCGGGTACAGGCATTGCGCTACGGAGACAAGCCTGGCTTTGCCTGTGTCATTTTGTGGAGGCCTTCAAGTCTTCATTCGCTGATGCCCCATTTGATGGGTCCTCCCTGTTTGGGCCCAGGTGAAAGACACACTTACCCGCTGTGAACAGGAGGGTAAGACTCTGACTGCCGTGGGGGCACGATTTTCCACTCCCTTTCGGCCTTATTCCAAGGCTAAAAGAGGAGGGAAGATGTGGTTCTGGAGATCGCAGAAGTCTTACCCCTCTCAGCAGGAAGATTCCCCCTCCAGAGGCAGAGGAGGGGGAAATTCATCAGGAAGATGCCGTCCCAGAGGCGGCAGAGGCCCCTGCAACACTGGAGACCGTGAGTCCTTTCGTGGCTCCTCAACTTTTCATAGTTCCTGAGGGATTGCCCGGCTGTGCTGCTCCAGAGCCAGTCGGGGGTTGTTTTTCGAAGCACCTAAAGGCCTGGGAAAGGATCACTCAGGACCGATGGGTGCTTCGAATTATCACCGGAGGTTACTCCATCCCATTCTGTTGTCCCCCCCTCAGTCCAAAAGAATCCCAGACCCGCCACCCAGTCAACGGGATACCGCAGCCATAGAAATTTCAAAACTGCTGCAAAAAGGAGCCATCCAACCGGTCCCCGCAGACCAGATCGGATTAGGGACTTACTCAAGATTCTTTTTAGTGCCAAAAAAGACCGGGGACTTGAGGCCCATTTTGGACCTAAGCAACCTAAACCATTCAGTCAAGAAGTCCAAGTTCCGAATGGTCACTTTACAAAACATTCTCCCGTTGTTGGAGAAAGGTGTTTGGATGTGCTCCATAGACCTCAAGGACTCATATTACCATATCAAAATACATCAAACGTCCAGGAGACACTTGCGCTTCAGCCTAGGAAGCAGTCATTTTCAGTTTCGTGCGCTGCCCTTTGGTCTCACCACAGCCCCCAGGGTGTTCACCAAATGCTTGGCAGTAGTGACTGCTCACTTGAGGAGTCTAGGATTCCAGGTGTTTCCGTACCTAGACGACTGGCTTCTAACTGCTACCTCAAAGCATCTACTTCTACAGAGCCTACAGGCCACAACATCACTGGGCAAATCCCTAGGAATCACCTTCATTTGGCCAAAGTCTGTGTTACGGCCATCTCATAGGATAAAATTCATAGGGGCAGAGATAGATTCAAACCAGATGCGGGTCTATCTACCTGCAGACAGAATTCAGATCATACAAAATCAGGTTCGAGTCCTACTCCCCAAGTCCAAAGCCCCAGCCAGAATGGTCTTGCAATTATTGGGATCGATGTCTGCCACAGTTCTGCTAGTTCCCTTGGCAAGGTTACACATGAGAATCCTCCAGTGGCTTCTCTCAACTCAATGGTCCTTTCAGGAACTCCCTCTCAATCATCTAATATGGATCACAGAATCTTGCAGACGAGACCTTCGCTGGGGGCTAGTGTCTTCCAATTTGGATCAGGGACGACCCTTTGCTCTTCCTCCTCCGGCAGCCACGTTGATCACAGACGCCTCCCAGACGGGGTGGGGGGGTCATTCCCTGGGCAGGTCAGTCCAGGGCAAATGGCATCCGGAAGAGACCTCTGTCCACATCAACATACTAGAGATGAGAGCAGTACTCCTGTCCCTTCAAGCCCTTCACTGTTACCTCCCTCAGGGCATAATTGCTGTTCACACGGACAACATGTCAGTTGTCTGGTACCTGAACAAGCAGGGAGGGACCAGATCCTATCCTCTCTGCAGAGAAGCGATGAGGGTCTGGGAATGGGCAATCTCAACCAATCGCTTCCTAGTGGCAACTCACATACCGGGCAAATCCAATGTCGTAGCCGACAGGTTGAGCAGGACCATTCTCTCTCCTCACGAGTGGTCTCTGAACATAACTATTACAAGACAGATTTTCAGCGAATGGGGAGTTCCTTGTTGCGACCTCTTCACAACTCCTCTGAATGCTAAGTGCAAGGATTTTTTCTCCCTATCCCCGGCTCCGGGGAAGAGCCCTATGGACGCGTTAGTCCATCCTTGGCCCACCGGCCTGCTTTATGCCTTCCCTCCAGTTCCTCTACTACCCAAGGTAATTCAGAAGGCTTCGCTCTTAGGGAGCAAGATGATCTTAATTGCCCCTTACTGGCCTCGTCAAGTCTGGTTTCCCTATCTTCAGAAATATGCTCTGGAAGGTCCATGGTTCCTGGACCAGATCCCAGACCTACTGACTCATCAGTCGGGACTACTACACCAGTCCCTACACACATTAAGATTGACGGCCTGGCTCCTCCTCTTCCAACCATAGTCAGGAGACAAGCACTAGACCCAGAGGTAGTGTGCATTTTGTCTTCAGCCCACAAGTCGACTACAAAGAAACTTTATTCTAGCAAATGGAAAAGATTTGCTATATGGGCTCAACTCCGAGGCCTGGACCCCATTTCAACTCCCGTAGCAAAAGTACTCAAGTTCCTAACCTCTCTTTTCGATCAAGGCTCTTCTGTTTCTACCATCAAAGTACAATTGGCAGCAATTTCTAACTTTCATGAATCCATAGACCCACCTTTAATGAGCAACAGGTTGTGTAAGACCTTCTTGAAAGGTGCTGCTTTATTAAGACCTCCAGTTTCTCATCCTGCACCTCCATGGGATCTCGATATAGTACTACGTGCCTTGACTTCTTTCCCCTTTGAACCGGCAGCTACCTGTGATTTAAAGTTTCTATCATGGAAGAGAGCTTTCCTAGTGGCAATTACTTCAGCCAGAAGGGTTTCAGAACTTCAAGCTTTGTCAGTAAAACCTCCGTACTTGGTTTTTCATCCAGACAGAGTTTCCCTCAGACCGAATCCTTCTTTTGTTCCTAAAGTCTGCTCTACTTTATGCTTACAACAGTCATTAGAGCTCCCAGTTTTTTTCCCAAAATACTCCAATGAAGCGGAATTTATTTTCCACACACTAGATGTCCATAGGCAGTTACGTTTTTATTTGGATAGGACCAAACAGTCAAGGAATACAGATCAGTTGTTTGTGTCCTTTGCAGAAAACAAATTGGGCAACGCAGTCACGAAGGTCACTATTGCCAAATGGATCAGGGACTGTATTACTCAAGCTTATATTTTTTCTAACCAGGAGCTTTCCACCGCTGTCAAGGCTCATTCTACAAGGGCTATGGCTACTTCAGTAGCATTTCATTCTAAGCTTGCTATTGGTGACATTTGTGCTGCGGCTACATGGTCTTCCCCGCATACTTTCATTTCTCACTACAAATTAGATGTGGCATCTAGAGGACGAGCTTCATTTGGTTCCACAGTGCTCAGGAGTGTTTTCCAATGAGCCACCCGGGATTTAGGTGCTAGGGACGCTGTCCCATCATTCAGAATGTAGGCGAGATCGGATCACATAACATCTTTTAGTTATGTACTCACCATAACTTCAGATGTTTGGGATCCATCTCACCTACATTCCTAATAACCCACCCTCCTTCCCCCTTACTTGGAGATCACAGGATATCAGAAGGTCCGAATCCTGTTGTTTCATCTTGAAACATCTAACAATGTTATATAAACAAGCTGTGCATGTGTGCATGAATGCGGACAAACAAGATCTGGGGGATTAGTGGTGGTGCATCCTGGGATAAAGAAAGCTCAGCCAATAAGAGGCCTCACTCTATAGCATAAGCGTGCCGAGTCGGAGCCGAGGGATCGGCTCCGAACCCATCATTCAGAATGTAGGCGAGATGGATCCCAAACATCTGAAGTTATGGTGAGTACATAACTAAAAGTTTCTAGCCCTTTATTTTGTATTTATTTTAGATGGAGCCATGTATAAGGATGGTTTCTAGCCCTTTATTTTGTATTTATTTTAGATGGAGCCAAGTATAAGGATGCTTTCTAGTCCTTTATTTTGTATTTATTTTAGATGGAGCCGGGTATAAGAATGGTTTCTAGCCCTTTATTTTGTATTTATTTTAGATGGAGCCAGGTATAAGGATGGTTTCTAGCCCTTTATTTTATATTTATTTTAGATGGAGCCAGGTATAAGGATGGTTTCTAGCCCTTTATTTTGTATTTATTTTAGATGGAGCCAGGTATAAGGATGGTTTCTAGCCCTTTATTTTGTATTTATTTTAGATGGAGCCAGGTATAAGGATGGTTTCTAGCCCTTTATTTTGTATTTATTTTAGATGGAGCCAGGTATAAGGATGGTTTCTAGCCCTTTATTTTGTATTTATTTTAGATGGAGCCAGGTATAAGGATGGTTTCTAGCCCTTTATTTTGTATTTATTTTAGATGGAGCCAGGTATAAGGATGGTTTCTAGCCCTTTATTTTGTATTTATTTTAGATGGAGCCAGGTATAAGGATGGTTTCTAGCCCTTTATTTTGTATTTATTTTAGATGGAGCCAGGTATAAGGATGGTTTCTAGCCCTTTATTTTGTATTTATTTTACATGGAACCAGGTATAAGGATGGTTTCTAGCCCTTTATTTTGTATTTATTTTAGATGGAGCCAGGTATAAGGATGGTTTCTAGCCCTTTATTTTGTATTTATTTTAGATGGAACCAGGTATAAGGATGGTTTCTAGACCTTTTATTTTCTATTTATTTTAGATGGAGCCAGGTATAAGGATGGTTTCTAGCCCTTTATTTTGTATTTATTTTAGATGGAACCAGGTATAAGGATGGTTTCTAGCCCTTTATTTTGTATTTATTTTAGATGGAGCCAGGTATAAGGATGGTTTCTAGCCCTTTATTTTGTATTTATTTTAGATGGAGCCAGGTATAAGGATGGTTTCTAGCCCTTTATTTTGTATTTATTTTAGATGGAGCCAGGTATAAGGATGGTTTCTAGCCCTTTATTTTGTATTTATTTTAGATGGAGCCAGGTATAAGGATGGTTTCTAGCCCTTTATTTTGTATTTATTTTAGATGGAGCCAGGTATAAGGATGGTTTCTAGCCCTTTATTTTGTATTTATTTTAGATGGAGCCAGGTATAAGGATGGTTTCTAGCCCTTTATTTTGTATTTATTTTAGATGGAGCCAGGTATAAGGATGGTTTCTATCCCTTTATTTTGTATTTATTTTAGATGGAGCCAGGTATAAGGATGGTTTCTAGCCCTTTATTTTGTATTTATTTTAGATGGAGACAGGTATAAGGATGGTTTCTATCCCTTTATTTTGTATTTATTTTAGATGGAGCCAGGTATAAGGATGGTTTCTAGCCCTTTATTTTGTATTTATTTTAGATGGAGCCAGGTATAAGGATGGTTTCTAGCCCTTTATTTTGTATTTATTTTAGATGGAGCCAGGTATAAGGATGGTTTCTAGCCCTTTATTTTGTATTTATTTTAGATGGAGCCAGGTATAAGGATGGTTTCTAGCCCTTTATTTTGTATTTATTTTAGATGGAGCCAGGTATAAGGATGGTTTCTAGCCCTTTATTTTGTATTTATTTTAGATGGAACCAGGTATAAGGATGGTTTCTAGCCCTTTATTTTGTATTTATTTTAGATGGAGCCAGGTATAAGGATGGTTTCTAGTTCTTTATTTCTATTTATTTTAGATGGAGCCAGGTATAAGGATGGTTTCTATCCCTTTATTTTGTATTTATTTTTGATGGAGCCAGGTATAAGGATGGTTTCTAGCCTTTTATTTTCATCGGTTCATTGGATGATACTAGACTATTGGCCCGGAAGCCATTCCATGCCAAGCCAAGATTTTTGTCCATGTTCACATAAAGTAGCATTTTTTCCCCTGTCCAGCAGTGACACATGTGAGATCCCAGGGGTGTATTTTCTTTTTCCCATCCAGTATTCTGGGTTCCTCTTAAGGAGGGCAACAGAGGTACTGTGCTTGACATGGAGGGGGTGTCTTTTCCATAGATGGGGGAGTCTTTGGGACAGAAATCTGTCCTGACGACAAGTTTTATTAATGTCACAGACCAGGGTGAGGCCTTGCATGCAGGTTCTGCGAGTGGAGTTTGACTTACGGATATGCAGCAACTCCATCAAGGCTGCATCTGAGATGGATTTGTATGCCAGACACAGGTCACCTCTGAGCAGTCTGTATAAGACTGTGTAGAGGGACAGGGCTTTTAGCCTATCTGTATAGGACAGGTGTTTGAGACCCAGGATTTTCCTGGTCAGGAACCACTGTGTTCTCTCCAGCTGCTGCTTGTGCTTGGCAAGGTACATGACCAAGGGGGCATTGTACTCAATAATGGGTCTGACAAGGGAGTACAGGGATGTTATAACCTCCTTGTTCCTGGATGAAGTACCCTTACTTATGAGGTGGGCCATGTAGAAAGCCTTCTGTACAATGGAGGCAGCGTAGTGGTCAAAAGTCAAGTTGCTATCAACCTGGGTGCCCAAGTCCCTCACGACTGATTGCATGCTTAGTACATTGTTATTTATGTGATAATTAGTGCAAACTCCATTTTCCCCAAATGTGATAATGATGCATTTCTTGGCATTCAGTTTGAAGCCATGCTTCTGGCACCATTCATTAGTTTGGGTAAGGCCCGCTTGGACGATGTTCACATGACTAGAGAAATTTAAGACAACACCCAGCTTGCAGTTATCTGCAAATCTGGTCAGCCACAGACCACTGGTTTTGACTTGCACCTCAGAAAGGTATATCCTAAACAGTAGAGGCCCCAAGACCGATCCTTGGGGTACACTACTCATTACAGATTTACTACTAGAGATGGCTTCCTCTATTTTGACTGAGTGGGTTCTATTAGTGAGTCAGTCAACTACCCATTTGGTAACATACCAGTTGATGGTTTCTATTTATTTTAGATGGAGCCAGGTATAAGGATGGTTTCCAGGCCTTAATTTTCTATTTATTTAGTTGGAGCCAGGTAAAACAATGGTTTCTAGCCCTTTATTTTATATTTGTTTTAGATGGAGCCAGGTATAAGGATGGTTTCTAGCTCTTTATTTTATATTTATTTTAGATGGAGCCAGGTATAAGGATAGTTTCTAGCTCTTTATTTTGTATTTATTTTAGATGGAGCCAGGTATAAGGATGGTTTCTAGCCCTTTATTTTGTATTTATTTTAGATGGAGCCAGGTATAAGGATGGTTTGTACCCTTTATTTTGTATTTATTTTAGATGGAGCCAGATATAAGGATGGTTTCTAGCCCTTTATTTTGTATTTATTTTAGATGGAGCCAGGTATAAAGATGGTTTCTACCCTTTATTTTGTATTTATTTTAGATGGAGCTAGGTATAAGGATGGTTTCTAGCCCTTTATTTTGTATTTATTTTAGATGGAGCCAGGTATAAGGATGGTTTCCAGGCCTTAATTTTCTATTTATTTAGTTGGAGCCAGGTATAAGGATGGCTACTAGACCTTTATTTTCTATTCATTTAGGTGGAGCCAGGTATAAAGATGGTTTCTCGGCCTTTATTTCTATTTATTTTAGATGGAGCCAGGTATAAGGATGGTTTCTATCCCCTTATTTTGTATTTATTTTAGATGGAGCCAGGTATAAGGATGGTTTCTGGCTCTTTATTTTCTATTTATTTTAGATGGAGCCAGGTATAAGGTTGGTTTCTAGCCCTTTATTTTGTATTTATTTTTGATGGAGCCAGGTATAAGGTTGGTTTCTAGCCCTTTGATTTCTATTCATTTTAGATGGAGCCAGGTATAAGGATGGTTTCTAGCCCTTTATTTTGTATTTATTTTAGATGGAGCCAGGTATAATTATGGTTTCTAGCCCTTTATTTTGTATTTATTTTAGATGGAGCCAGGTGTAAGGATGCTTTCTAGCCCTTTATTTTGTATTTATTTTAGATGGAGCCAGGTATAAGGATGGTTTCTAGCCCTTTATTTTGTATTTATTTTAGATGGAGCCAGGTATAAGGATGCTTTCTAGCCCTTTATTTTGTATTTATTTTAGATGGAGCCAGGTATAAGGATGGTTTCTAGCCCTTTATTTTGTATTTATTTTAGATGGAGTCAGGTAAAATGATGGTTTCTAGCCCTTTATTTTGGGTAACCTTTCTCACTCACCCTGCTTCCCCTCTTTACTCTTCACCTGGCCTTCTTCATCATTTCTCCAGCTTACTTAACTTTCCCTCTTATTAATCTATCTCTCTATCCCTCTTTATTCATTCATATTTCTTAACCTAAATACTGATGTCTTTGAATAACACACCTTAACCTAGCATTTTTATCCAACCTAGACTTCTGCTTGGCCTCACATAGAAATCAATTTCTGATATAGCCTGTAATTAACCTATGACATTGTTATTATTTTTTATTTTTATTCTTAATTTTATTGTATAAGTTTTTGTATATTTTTTATCTTGTTAAGTAGTAGTTAGTGGAGCTTTTCTCCTCGGGCCTCCACTGAAAATGGACTTGTATCCAGTTGGACTAGCCCGGTTAACAAATGTAAAATAAAAATAAAAATAAATATTTATTTTAGATGGAGGCAGGTAAAATGATGGTTTCTAGCCCTTTATTTTGTATTTATTTTTGATGGAGCCAGGTATAACGATGGTTTAGCCTGCCTTTAAGGTGAGGTGCTTAACTGAACTCTGGTAAAAAAGGTCAGAGGTGACTGCTGATGTCTGGTAAGTAGAAGTCTAATCTGACCGTCTGGAACTCATGGCCGACTGTGTCAACAGACAGTGAATAGGCAGACAGTAGGTTTTGCCCCCACTAAAGGAAGGGCAGTGTTACATAACTGCAAACATGCCAACAACATAACACAGTGTTACAAAGTCAGATGCTATCATAAGTGCTTGAACCAAAATAACTGCAGAGTTTAACTGGCTGTTAAAATTATAACCAACATAACTTTTATAGCCAGTCAATGTCAAACAGCTAAAGCTTGAATTCCTTACCATGCATGGTTGAAAACTACTATGTTCTAGTCAAATATGAGGAGTTCAACAAAAGTATCACAAACTTGAGTTTATAAAAAAAATATTTAGGGTGCAGGGGGTATAGATCCTCTGTGGAGGTATGCAGGTCAAATCTCCCACACAAAAATTAAGATTTTTTATTTGCATTAAAGATACTCTTCACAGGGGCCCATGAGATGATTTTTTTTTTCAAACATTTTCTGTCGATATATTGGCTTGGGGAGTTGGGATTTTGTTAGTTGCACCAAAATCATGTATAATTTCAATTGTACATAAAGACATTAACTGACATATCATATTCTAGATAAAATTCCTTACACTACTAGCAAGGCAGTATGACTTTTTTTTTTTCTGGCCCACAGCATCTACCCAGTGGCTCCAACTTCCTTGAGAGCAATAGCCTTATATTTTATTTATTTTTGTTAACTTTATTTATTTTGCTTTTATTTACTGAGTTTGTCCAACTGGGTTTAGTGGAAAAACCCTTTTCATTGGAGACTCAAGGAGAAAATGTATCGGTGTCAGTTGTGCAACAGGTAGCACACTCACCTTTGTTGAAAAAGCTGGGGGTTCTATCCCCACACCAGGTAGATCTATCGCTGATATTGTTATGCAGTATAAGGGATGTACTGCACTCCTGAGTGTGTCCTCCTTTTGATGAGATGTTAAATTGAGGTCTAATACTGCAGTGTAGTACAAGGGAGTTACAGCACCCCTGAGTGTGCCCTCCTTTGGATGAGATGTTAAATTGAGATCTAATACTGCAGTGTAGTACAAGGGAGTTACAGCACCCCTGAGTGTGCCCTCCTTTGGATGAGATGTTAAATTGAGGTCTAATACTGCAGTGTAGTACAAGGGAGTTACAGCACCCCTGAGTGTGTCCTCCTTTGGATGACATGTTAAATCGAGGTCTGATACTGCATTGTAGTACAAGGGAGGTACAGCACCCCTGAATGTGTCCTCCTTTGGATGACATGTTAAATCGAGGTCTGATACTGTACTGTAGTACAAGGGAGGTACTGCACCCCTGAGTGTGTCCTCCTTTGGATGAGATGTTAAATCGAGGTCTGATACTGCAGTGTAGTACAAGGGAGGTAGAGCACCCTTGAGTGTGTCATCCTTTGGATGAATTGCTAAATCGAGATCTGGTCTGCTGTGAATAGGTACTATCTCAGGTGGATGTAAAAGATCCCACAGTAGCTACTGAAAGAGTAGAGGAATCTCCCTGATGCTCTAGTCAAATTTCCCCTAGTAGTGTATATACCAGCTTGACTCTTCCCTGAAAAGAGGCTAGTAGCTTATTAGGACTAACCTGGTCAACAAAGTGTAAATAAAAAGCTCAGGCATTGAGTAATACACATGAATAGACATTAAGTAATATACATTAACAATTACACATACAGTTGCTAACTAGATCACATTTTATGAATATAGAGGCAGCTATTTCAGTGTAAAAGATACACGTGCATTAGTAGGTGTTTAACACTGAGCATTTGAAGAGGTTTATTTGTGAGTCTGTTAGATAATAGATCAGTGGTGTGCTCTGTCATTAATCATGCAATTAGTGTTTAAAATTCAAAGAAATGGAACTGAGAAAATGAACTAGGTAGTGCAGAAAATGTTGATATTGTAGTTAAGAGGTGGGGTTTAAAGTAGGTTCAGAGACAATTAGATATATATTGCAATCATAAGGTTTGCGTTAGAAGTATAGAACTGAGCATGAGCAGTGTCCCCAATAATCTAGCCTCTGCCACCAAATATGGCGCACTCATACAATATGCAGATGACTCAACCATCATCTGCTTAGCCAAATCCTTACCCAAACTGCAAAAGGTCACACAGGAAGCCTTTTCCTCTGTTGAAACTTGATTATCTGATGCCCAATTAATACTCAACCCAAACAAAACTAAACTACTCATCTTCCAACCCACCAAACATACTCAAAACAACTCTCACTTTAACATCACAGCAAAAGACAACACCACTATATACCCAAATGAACACACCAAATTGCTAAGAGTGGAAATAGACAATGAACTTTGACATTCACATATCCATGACCATAAAAAACGTCCACAAAAAACTAGGAGCGTTATACAGAAATAAGCAACTTCTCAGCAAAGCAGCAAAGATTTCAATAGCAAATTCCCACCTTATCTCCACCCTACCTTATGCCTCTCCAATATATACCAACCTAAAGCAATGCGATCTAAACAAGCTAAAGACCTGCTACAACAAAATTGCCAAATTCGCCACAGGGGCATCCTACCGTAGTCACCACTGTCTCTCACTTGCTGAACTGGGCTGGCTTAAATTCCCTCACCTCCTTCAGTGGTATCAGCTATCACTCAGCCACAAACTAGTAAGCCATCCATTAAATGTCCCATCCCTCCAGAATCTACTCCAACCCTATCACACCACCAGACCACTAAGATCCAGCAACAAAAATAATTTGCAGATCACTAAAGCCAATAACTCTGCTGGTGAAGCACTATTCTCTTGCACCATAGCCAAATTATGGAACTCCCTCCCACCCAAAATTACCTCTGTACTATCATGCACCCACTTCAAAACTTTACTAAAAGCACACCTAAAAACATACTGGCTATGCCCTTGTAACTCCCACTCTAATATCACCCACCCCATCCAACCACTACCTTTCTTTCCACCCCACTAACTACCTTGATTATATCAAGCTCAGATGCTCATAAGCCTAGTACTTATTATACAGCAGGAACTTCTTATTGTAGCATTTGTTAATGTCTGTTATGTACTTCACAGATAAAGATTCTAGTTGTCTACTGATATTGAGAAGTTATGTACCTACCATAACGTTCCATGTTAGTTGTCTTCTCTCGCCTTCTTTCTTGCTTGATGGGTTCGGAGCCGATCCTCGGCTCCGACTTGGCACTTTGCTAAGCTCGAGAGTCACTTTTACCAGCTCGAGGCAGCCCCATATGCCATGATGCAAGGCGGTAAGTACCCAGATCTTGTTTGTTGTCTATAGGCAATAACACCTAGCATAAGAACTCCCAAAAGGAAGAAAGAAGGCAGAGAAAAAAGCCTGAAGGATGGTTATGGAGGACCAGAACTGTATGGTCTTAATAAGCATACTTCCAAGTAGAGAGAAAAAGGTCTGTCCAGGCCAGGGGGAAGGAGGGAGGGTCGCAAGAAAGAAGGCGAGAGAAGACAACTAACATGGAACGTTATGGTAGGTACATAACTTCTCAATGTTAAGTTGTCAATCTCGCCTTCATTCTTGCTTGATGAGACCGCGTCCCTAGCACCTCTATCCTAGGTGGCTCAATGGAACAGACTCTTGAGAACTGTAGAGCCAAAACTGGCTCTGTCCCTGGAGGCCAAATCCAATTTGTAATGAGAAACAAAGGTATGAGGAGTGGCCCATGTGGCTGCTGCACAAATAGTGTCTAAAGGAAGTCTAGCTTGAAAGGCTGTGGAAGTGGCTAAGCTTCTGGTTGAATGCGCTTTAGGTTTCGAGCACAACTGTTTTCCCCTGAGCTGATAAATTTCAGAGATGACAGAAGAAAGCCATCTAGATAATGTCACTTTTGAGACGGGAAGGCCTTTTTTGTTATCAGCATAAGAAACAAAGAGCTGATCGGATTTTCTGAATTGTTTTGTTCTGTCCAAATAATATCTGAGTTGGTGGTGAACATCAAGATAATGTAGTTTTTGTTCCGATCTGTTTGAGTAGTTCGGGAAAAATACAGGAAGATCAATAGACTGATTCAAATTACTCTTTGAGGCGACCTTAGGCAAAAAGGTCGGATTAGTTCTCAAGTGATACTCTGTCTTTGTGGAAGACTAAATAGGGGGGACGGACAGAGAGAGCATGAAGTTCAGATACCCTCCTGGCCGATGTAATAGCAACCAGGAATAAAGTTTTCCACAAAAGAAATTTCAGGGAACAAGAAACAGCTGGCTCGAAGGGAGGAAGAATCAAGGATGTCAGCACTAAATTTAGGTCCCATTGAGGAGGAGGACTCCTGATTGGAGGTTTCAGGAGAAAAATTCCTTTTAAGAAGGCTTTACAAAGCCTGTGGGACATAATGTTATGATCTGCTAACCCGACATGAAAGTTGGAGATAGCAGCCAACTGAACTTTGTCCGTGGAAGAAGAAGAGCCCGCGTGATTGATTTCCGCTAAGAAATCCAAAACTGCTTGTACTGGAGCAGTAAAGGGATCAATATTTTTAGCTTTTGCCCAACAAGAAAAACGTTTCCATTTGCTAGTATAAATCCTTCTAGTAGAGGATTTTGGGGAAGCTACTATGATGTCCCTAACAGGATTAGAGATCATAGGAAGCCTGGCTAAGGAAGGAAGTGGAGCAACCATGCTGTGAGGTTGAGAGAAGGGATAGCCTGGTGCAGCTGACCCGATTGGTGAATCAGAAGGTCTGGTACTGGGTCCAGATGCCACGGCTGCACCAAAAGGTGATGATGGAGGAACAGAAACCAAATTTGTCGAGGCCAATAGGGAGCAATGAGAATCATTTTGGCTCTCAAAACGGAGGCTTTCTGGAGAACTTGTGGAATAAGCGGAAAGGGAGGAAAGGCATAAAGAAGTCCCTGGGGCCAATCTTGGGTTAGAGCGTCTCTGGGGGGATGGCCTGGCAGTGGGAAGAGAGAGAAGAAGTTTGGGCATTTGCTGTTTTGGGGAGTAGCAAAAAGATCGCAACATGGGCAGCCCCATTCTAGAAAAATCTCCTCCACTATAGATTGTTTGAGAGACCACTCGTGAGGCATGAGAATAGCTCTGCTCAATCTGTCCGCTAAAAAGTTGGTTTTCCCAGGGATATGTGTTGCTACCAGAAACCGATGAGAGGAGATCGCCCATTGCCAAAGTCTGAGAGCTTCTCGACACAAGGGGTAGGACTTGGTTCCGCCCTGTTTGTTGATATACCATACTACAGACATGTTGTCTGTGTGAACTGCAATTGTTCCCAATGGAAGAAAGTCGTTGAGGGCTTGCAATGTTAAAAGCACTGCTCTCATCTCTAGGACATTTATGTGCAGGTGGTATTCGAATGGTTGCCACGTCCCATGAACCATCCTGCCCTGACAATGACCCCCCCACCCGATCAGGGAGGCGTCCATAGTGACAGTGGCTACCGGGGCTGGGGGTACAAAAGGTCTGCCTTGGTGAATCTGGGGAGAAGTAATCCACCATGAAAGATGATTCCTGCAAATTTGTGTCACCAGAATTTGGTGACGCATTGGAAGTTGTTGGTAAGACCACTGAGTGAACAACATCCACTGAAGCAGGCGCATATAGAAGCGGGCCAGGGGAAGAAGGGTAATGGCCACAGCCATGAGGCCCAACACCTTTAGAACCATTCTGGCTTGTACTTTCTTGTTGGCTAGGATTATCCTCACGTGACTTTGTATATCTGAGATTCTTTGGTCTGTGAGGGTTGCTGACATCCGAACAGTGTTTAAGTTTGCGCCTATGAAAGTAATAGACTGGCAGGGCAATAAGGAGGATTTTTCGTAGTTGATCGAAATTCCCAATTGAGTGCAAAGATTTATTGTGTAATCCCTGGCTCGAAGAAGTTGAGGCCTGGTGGTGGCTGACAGGAGCCAGTCATCGAGATACGGAAACACCTGGAATCCTTGACGTCTCAGGTGAGCCGTGACCACTGCCATACATTTGGTGAACACTCTGGGGGCTGTAGTGAGACCAAAGGGCAGGGCTCTGAATTGGAAATGACTGGACCCCAGCCGGCGGAGAAACCTTCTGGAGCGTCTGTGAATTTTTATGTGATAGTATGCATCCTGAAGATCTATTGAGCACATCCAGTTGTCCTTCTCTAAGAAGGGCAGAATTGACTGAAGTGTGACCATTCGAAATCTTGTCTTCTTTACAGACTTGTTGAGTCTGCTGAGATCCAATATTGGTCTCCAGTCTCCTGTCTTTTTGGGGACCAAAAAGAATCTTGAGTAGATTCCGGGCTCTGAATGGTCTGTTGTAACTGGCTGAATGGCTCTTTTTTGTAGAAGCTTTAATACTTCTAACTCTGCAACTTCCCTTAGACCGGGTGGTACATCTGGAAGGGAATTTGAGTGAGAGAAAGGACTTTCCTCGAAAGGAATTATGTAACCCTCAGATATGATTGACTGTACCCATCTGTCTTGAGTGAGGGAACGCCAGGCTTCTGGGTACAATGATAGTCTTCCCCCGACTGCCTCCAAGGATGGACAGTCAGGCAACATCTCAGGGATGCTGAAAGGGCTTGTCAGAGAGAGGCTGTCTACTTCCCTGGTTCTGTGGACCCCCTCTGCCTCTAGAGCAGCGTCTGTTATTGTTACCCCCTCTGCCTCTAGGGGTAAACTGACCACGTGTATCCAGCGTGACTCCTTGGGATTTGCGGAACCACATCTTGCCACCCTTCTGACCTTTAGGGTAAGGTCTAGAAGGGGTGGAAAAATGGACCCCTACGGCAGAAAGAGTCTTGCCATCCTGCTCACACCTGGTCAATGTATCCTTCACTTGAGGGCCAAACAAAGCTGACCCATCAAAGGGAGAGTTTGTGAAGGACGCCTTAAAGGGATCTGCAAAATTACAGAGCCGCATCCAGGCTTGGCGTCTGAGAGCCGCACCTGTACCTGCGGCCCTACTCGCTCCATCTGCTGCATATGATATCAGTCGCATGGAGGAGTTAGTAATAGAATTAAGGATTCCTAGCTGCAAAGCAATTTTTTCTTGAGCCCCTGCAGCTGTGGGATCCTGAACTACCTCACCTAGTTCCTTAAGGATGTCCCTTTGGAGTCTAGTGAAGTGACATAAGTAGTTCAGCGAGCGCATAGAAAAGGTCGCTGAAGAGAACATCCGCTTACCATACCTATCCATGGTCCTAGAATCCTTATTAGGAGGATGGACAGGTACGGAAGGATCTGCAAGTTCCTTCTTAGTGGCAGCCGCCACCACCATGGCATCAGCAGGGACACCTTTTGTAAGGAATTGCTTATCCGAAGGGGCAGTAATAAATTTAGACGACCTCCTAGGAACTGGCTCTACAGAGTCAGGAGCAGCCCAAGCCTTTCGAGCAATAACCTCCATAAGGGGGTCGAAAGGCGGAGACACCCAGGAGGTGGAGGGCCGAGATTCAAACGCCTCTAGGTATACCGACTCATCCTCAGAGGGATTATTGGAGGGCCAGTTTCCCCTCTGTTTTAGGAGTTCTAGGATGTCTGAAAAGGAGACATCCTCAGAGGGGGATCTTGGGGATCCCTCCGACTCATCTAAGTCAGTATCTGAAGTGATAGACTCAGGGGAGTCTATGTGTTTCCTCTTACAAATCCTCTTGTGCGGAGGATCCCCTGACTGATCAGGAGAATCCTCGGAAGAGCGGGTCCTTCCCAGTGGGGAAACCTGAGGCGGAGGATCTCTGGGTCCGGGAGCAAGAGAGATGGCAGAGATATCGACAAGCACCGTAGAGGGAGGAGCTAAGGGAACAGACTGCTGGCTGAGTCCAGAGGCAAGCACACTCTTCATCACCTCAAAGGCCCCCCCCCAGGGAGGTCCGAGAGAACCTGTTCTGAGGAAACTGGAACTCCAGGGCCCACCGAAAGGGAAGGCTCTGAGGCAGATGTCGGAGCTGAGCTCACCAAGGCCGAGGCTCCAAGGGGAAGAGTGGGGTCGGACAAGGGTCCGATGCCACTCACCCCCTCGGAGGAGACCAGGGAAGCCCGACCACCGAATCCCTCTAAGGAAGGTCTCAAAGAGGAGATAAGAGTAGATGCTGAGGGAGCAGAAGGGGGAGGTATCCGCCCCTCAGCCATAGTAGAAACTATTCCCGAAGACTCCAGCTCCAAACTCTGAGGTAGAGTCGAAGGAGGAACTAAAATAGGGTGTGGACTAATAGTCGTCTGTTGAGACGGACTATGTAGCATCTGGGCCAGTGCCTGTGATTTCAGTAATCTACTGACCACCCTCTCTAAATCATGGTCAGAAAGCCTGGATGACCTAGATGATCGGCTCCGATGGCTCCGCTCCGAGAGGAGAGGTGAGGCTGGAGCCGAGAGTATTGGCTCCAAGGAAGGGGACCTGAACCTCTTCCTCGAAGGAACCATCGGAGCCGATGAAACCATAGAAACAGTCGGAGCCGAGGACTTTTCGGTACCGACAGAAGGTCTCGATGCATCGGCTCCAGCTGGAGCCGATACAGATATAAAAGTAATGGTGTCGGAGCCGGTCGGCGCCGACACCGAAGCCTGAGCCACATGGTGGTCGGAGCCAGTTGGAGCTGACACCGATGTGACTGAACCAGTATTGGCACCGATAGCCATCGGTGCCGAAGGTTTATGCAACCCAGGATCGGCTCCAGCCGATCTCGACTCAGAAAGAGTCGGAACCAAGGCCGCAGGCTTAGACACAGAAGCCTGGGCCTTGGAAGACTTTGAAGTCTTGGTCGGAGCCGACTTAGCCGGAGAGCCCTCCGGCTTAAGAAGACCCCTTAAAATCAATTTATTTCTCCTCTCCTGCAGGACTCTCTGGCTAAAGGAATGACAAATCGCACAGGAGTCCTACAGGTGGAGAGGTCCCAGGCAGTATAAGCAAGAAGTGTGACCGTCTGTCAGAGACATCTTCTGACAGCACGAGTCACACTTCTTAAAGCCTGAGACCCTTTCTTTGGACATATTTGTAAAAACACACACACAACACAGTCCCAAAGATAATAAGTTATCCCAAAGGTCTTAGAGAAACTAACCTCTCACACACACACACACACACACACACACACACACACACACCCTGACAAGGGGGGGATGGGAGGGGAGAAGGCCTGACTAAAAAAATTAAGGAGGAAGGGAAATTTTAGTCAGAAAAGGGCTGGATATAAACTAAAAACGTTAAAACTAAAGTTTGAAGTGAAAAAGGGGCTAAGATAGTTTAATATTAAACACTTACCAGGAGCTGGCAAAAGGAGGACCTCATCAGCGAAGCGGCAAACGAGATCTGGGTACTTACCGCCTTGCATCATGGGATATGGGGCTGTCTCGAGCTGGTAAAAGTGACTCTCGAGCTTAGCAAAGTGCCGAGTCGGAGCCGAGGATTGGCTCCGAACCCATCAAGCAAGAATGAAGGCGAGATTGACAACTTAACATATTATGTTCTTCATCTGTAAATATGTTTGTAATTAATTGCTATGTTAAATTGTTAATCGCTATGTAATCCAATGTAACTACTGTCTGTTTATTTTAACTGTGGAGCTTTTCTCCCCGGGCCTCCGCTGAAAATGGACCTACGTCCAGTCGGTCACTCCTGGTCAACAAATATAAATAAATAAATACATAAATAAATAATGAACATAGACTGAGAGATGCTACAAAAACTATTCAGGTACTGGTAAAGGCTGCTTGTGTGGTACAGGATTCTGAAGGAAGAGAAATGGTTTGACAACATGCCAAGCTAAATATAACAGAGAGGGAGGGTGGCCTAATGGTTAAGGTGTTTGCCTTACAAACTCATGGTACGAGGTTTGAGTCTCATAAGGGATAATTGGCTAAGCTTAAAATGGCTTGCAAAGGAAGTTAGCCTAATACTAATCTATAATCTGTCTATAAGTGATATTTATCCTGGAGATGTGCAGGGCAAATCCACTGATTTGATAGGTTAGGTGAAGTCTTAGCTGTGTTTTATATGAGATAACATTCTGAATGGATTTCAGTGGTAGCAAGATGTGGTCCCATAGTTTAGCTGCACTGTTTGAATTTAGAGAGTCATCTTCAGTACTAGATGAATATGTTTTTTCTACAGTATAAAATTATATCGGAGAAGTAATATTGTATTAAGTTTTTAAGGATTGGACAATTTTCAGGTTTATAGAGAAGTCTATGTGTATAGTAGTTAGGTGAGAAAGAGTTATGTGATGTGGTAGTTCAAATTGGTTTAATTCTCTAAGGTCTAGGCATTGGTGTGCTCTGTTGTTATAGTTTACTGCAAATTTTGCTATTTTATTATAATATTGTTCAAGTCTGGACAGTTGTGAGACTGGTTATGTCTCTGAGGTAGTTTCTTTCTCTGTACAATGGACCAAGTTTGTGATAGACTTTTATAGCCAGTATTTTACCATGATGCAGGTGAGAGGAGTATGTTAGGAAGTAATCCAGTCTACCAGTCCCACAGACTATCCTATCTTCACCCACTCTGGAGCTTGTGCTCCTCCCAATCACTGCTTCTCGAGCTCCAATGCATGTACAACCTCATGGCAAAGAGGTTTACTGTAACACAATAGGGGCATGCTAGGCTGCTTGCTGTGGAAACACCGATGCATACCTGTAGGGGGTCAACAATGCAATGGTCATTGTCTGTCCCTGTCCATCTTCCGTGTCCTCCTCCTCCACGCATTCACTTCAGCACCCAGTAATCCAGGATGTCATATGTAATCTACAAATACTCTGGTACCATGCAGTGAGGCTGATCTTAAAAATGCATTTACCTTTTTGTTCCTAGAATCATAATCTCAGTTTAATCCCTAAAGTTTTGTGTTCTCCTGGCTAACTCAATGATCTTTATTCTGTTTCTTGTTTTTCTTTTTGTCTAGATGTTCTGAT
>NC_056733.1:990649133-990701633 GCF_019279795.1 Protopterus annectens
CATGAATACAACATCCATTATGGTGTAATGCTCGGCTATGTTTCACACATGGTGTGGGGAAGGTGTGGAATGTATCCTCTTGACCTGCTAGTCCACTTACTGAAGTAGACTGCATATGTGTACATGTACTGATGTGTGCTTAGATTCCATGCTTGTGCAGTGTCTGATGTCTGAAGGTGACTGTTGTCTTAGTATATCATGCTGTTGCAATACAGCCTCAACATTGCCAACTGTATATGGTGATATGCTCAAAGTACAGTAATCTGTACATGAGATATGGACAGATGTTTGGACATGACTACTAAGTGGTGGGGCTACTTTACAGATGAATGATTACTGAGGACAGCTCACAAGTGTGTTACAACCATTCCTACAATAACCTGTGTAACTTCTAAGGTCTGGTTTTGTTAATTAAAATGGAAGACAGACAATGTAGAATGCAGTAAGGGTGACACTAAAGGCAAACCTATTGACACCTGTAACAGTAATACCTCCCCTGTGCATATATTGTGTATATATCAGCACAGTTGGCAAAGGAAAGTCAGTATGCTTTGTAGTGAATGCAATAGTGCTGTACCTCTGTAATACCTTTCATGACATAGGCAAGTGTTTGATTCACAGTACTGGCATGTGTGGGTGTGTGTATGTGTCCGGTTCCATATGAAACCATCGAATGCACACTACATCGAAAGCGATAACATCGAGACGAGGCCATCGAAACTACACATCAGCGAAAACAGACATCGTCGATATTGAAAACATCGAATGCAAAACATCGAATGCATTTGTGAAAATACAATGAACAGCACTCATAACTATGCACATGAAATACTCCGTGCATAAATTTATGTAAATAAACCAAGAGACGGTGTCCATATCCGGTTACGTTACGTATTTAACAGCTGCTGTAGTTCCTGGTTAAATGGGAGACGAGAATGGCGGAGTTGTGCAGTTATACACCCGGTACTTTAGGTACGTTATACGCATTGGTGAAATCACAGCGTAATAAAGATGTACTAGCTGTAGATGGCTTTGTCTATAATTTAGAACAGAGTCTAGAGAATAAACGATACTGGTGCTGTAAACAAAAGCATACCAATAAATGTAAGGGACGCTGTGTTACGGTATCCCGATCTGACGGTGAATTACTACTGAAGAGTAATCCCCATAGCCACACTGGAGATCCAGGAGAGGTAGAGCATTACAAAATGTGTAGCTATTTGAAAGACAAAGCCACAATGTCCCGTGACACACCATGTGTAATAGTAGAGGATGTCATGTCAAGTTGTAGTCTCAGTAACATCACTAGTGTACCTAGTAGAAAGTCTTTGCTGCAACAAGTAAGGAGAGTGCGCAAAATGAATAGTAAAGGGACACACTGTAGTAATGTCACCCTATCTGATATTGATATCTCACAGTACAAGTTGAAGGAAGGTACATTCATTAGTTCTTGTGATTAGTACAGCTAACAATTTGTGTGATTTGGGCAAGTGCAGAATATGGCTGATGGATGGAACGTTCTTCTGTAAGGGAGTAATGTGTAAGCAGCTGTATAGTTTGCATGGCGTTGTGTACTTTGGTTCCAACAGTAGGACATTTCCATTGCTGTATGCGCTGATGACTAGGAAATCTTTGAAGGGTTATAATATCATGTGGCATTCTATCTTAGCTATGCTGTCTGAGCTTAACATAGCACCTGTTGTCAAGTATGTCCTGTGCGACTGAATAGCCATTAAAAGCTTACAAAGCAATTTAAATGGTATTGTTCCTAAGGGATGTCTTTTTCACTTTAGCCAGAACATATGGCGGAAACTGCAGAGTCTGGGATTAGCTGGTGTATATAACAGGTGTGAGCAGTTTCAACTGTCTGTTAAGCGTCTCATTGCACTGTCATTTCTGTGTGAAGATGACGTCCTGTCTGCTTTCAATCAACTGAAAGAATCATTCCCACAGGACGGACAGCCCTTACTTACCTATTTCAAAGAATGGTATCTCTTGGGTAAACCGAGAAAGTTTACAACAAGGACCTCAGCATGCATACGTTTTCCCCCTTTGTTCCCGATACAGTTCTGGAATGTGTCACAACTTAATTTAGAATCCCTTCCCCATACACAGAATGCCATAGAAGGATGGCACCATCGGTTGAAATGTTTATTGGGAAAGCGTGCTCATGATTTATCCTTGCTTATGTCAACGTTAGCTAGGGAACAGAACAGGACAGATGAAATACATCTCCGTATATTAGGCGGATTTCCTGCATCTCCGAAAAGACATAAAGTACTAATGAGGGAACAGCGTCTTCAAGCTATTTTGCAAAATAAGGACTCTTATGACACAGTAAGCTATTTGAACGCTATAGCTATGTTGTTAAAGTTGTGAATACGACACAGCGACACTTGTAAATATGTACATAATGAGCGGAATTGCATACTAAGCGTGGCCTACACTGTCTTGCAAACACCAAGTTGAGGTATCACTCCCACCTTAGTAGCGTATGTTAAGATATGAAGTTTGGGTTCCTACTACAGAGTACTAATGTGATGTTGCATTAAACGGTGTACATTGTTTGTTTTTTTTCCAACACCGAGTGTAGGTGTTAGTGGAAGTTTACTACAGTGAATATTTATGTTAATGTTGAGCTGCTACAGGGAATATTTATTTTAATGTTGAGCTGCTACAAGGGACTACGTACGGGATGTTAGTTGCAACATTCTCCGTGTTTCAGATAGAAACTGGTGCTATCCAAGATAGTAGCACTATTCTGGACAACTGCTCTACATATGCTGCCGTAATTGAAGGGCACGTTTAATTTAGTAGTGTTTCGGTTTACTAGTAGCAATATTCTTGACAACTGCTCTACATATGCTGCCGTAATTGAAGGGCACGTTTAATTTAGTAGTGTTTCAATTTACTTTACGTATGCAGGGAAGCTGCGACATGTCTGATTCGACGTTTTGGAGGTCGACGATTCCAATTTTCGATGGTTTCAGGTTTCGATGTGAAGTTCCCGTTCTTGCTGTTTTCGATGTAGTGTGCATTCGATGGTTTCATATGGAACCATGTGTCCATATATGTCACGTATGGTTGGGCATACATCCCACATGTTTTTCACTCTCCTGAACACTGTTGTTGACATCAGTACAGAGTGAAGTGTAGAAAGAAAGGCATAGGCAGGTGGTTGAGCCTCACACATGTCAAGTGTCTGTATGTGTGTGACATAGGTGTATATCTTTGTGAATGCCACAGTGTGTGTGTGTGTGTGTGTGTGTGTGTGTGTGTGTGTGTGTGTGTGTGTGTGTGTGTGTGTGTGTGTGTGTGTGTGTGTGTGTGTGGCTGTCCGGTCCCTGGAGTGAGGCTGTATTTTACCATAGTGAAATGTTAATGCCCCCTCCCACTATCCACTTAATGCAATCTAGTATCCCTGCTGATATCATCAGTCTTAGATGGGCATTCTAACCACCTGTTAACATGTACACCCTGGGGTGTGTTTTGTTGTTACATAGCCTACTGATGAACCTCCCTCCCCATATACACTCACTGCACTGTAGTGTCCCTGTTGATGTCCTCAATCTTAGTTCATTCCGACTACCTGTGCATGTGTAATCTCTGTGGCATGTCTTGTAATTGCGTAGTACTATAATGATGATTTGCACATAGGCAGGGGTTCTCATGCCAACACTTGCAACTGTGAATGTGGGTATGTCTTTGTTTGCATCCTGTCATGAGAGTGGGTATTACTGACATCCCCTGGCACATGCAATTACACCCGAAAGAGGAAGGTAGAACATCAAGATCAACACGCTGTTAATGTTGTTACACATGATACATACTGTCAAACATACTAAATGCATTCTAAAACTGTAATACATGGTATGTCTGCTGCTTGTCAACACTACTCAACAATATTAATCTACAATTGTCTACCTAGTATGTCCACCCTGTGCATCAGACCATATGAGCATGTCCCTGCACCGATGGTGTGGATGACAGGGACGTGGTACAGGCACCATCATATGCACAGGGTGATATTGTTTGCCAGATGCCTAGGCTTTGCCATTGGATGACATCATGTTTGTGTGTTAGGGTCTGTGATATCACTGGGCGTGTGTGGATGTTGTGCATGGGTGTGTGTTGAGGTGCCCTACATTTGTTTCTGGTGTGTGTGTGTGTGTGTGTGTGTGTGTGTGTGTGTGTGTGTGTGTGTGTGTGTGTGTGTTTGTGTGTGTGTGTATGCATGCATGCACACAGGTCTGGCATGTGGCTGGCCTACACAGGGGTATTATTGACAGCTGCAGACTGTACAAGGCAGGTTTAAAAGTTCACGGTGTCTGGCCATGGCCACGTGACCTGCACCTGCCAGGGGTTGCATGGGCACTACTAGGCAGAGGTCTAGATTGGGTACATGTCCACTGGAACTTTGTCCTTGTTGAGACCATCCAGGACCACGTGCACATGGCCTGATGTGTCCTGGTGTGGACTGCACAGCACCAGCTACATAGCTGCTGCTACCACCACTATGGGAGCAGGCATGTGCAGTAGCATGTTCAACTAGACCTTCAACAGGTGATGTAGCTGACCTATATCCACGTGCCTGATGTCTCACTCCCACCAGATGTTTCAGCACATACATTCCATGCTCGGAGATTGACATGCCACAGTCAAGGACTCCCACAATGTCACCTAATCATCTATCCAAAACATCTGCAAAATGGTGGTGAGCATTTGCAATTGCCTGGATGTTGTCAGTTAATGAATGGACAGCAGACCTCTGAAGCCTCAGACCTTCACTGTTGTGCCATTCAGCATGTGCCTGTGCCTCCATTACAGCCTGAAACATGCATCTGGTGACTACAGCTGATGTGCTTTGTCTCACAGAGGCATGTTGGCCAATGGTCCTCCTACGAGCAGCACTGGGCACATGCCTGTGTGGGACATCACCAGTCAGTTGACTGGGATCATGGTGTGCAGGCACACCTTTCATAGTCTCCACACTTCCCTGTTCTATGCTACCACCTGCCAACTGTCCTTCCTCTAAGGCCAGTGGGGATGGTGTATGTGTAGGCAGGGGAACTGTGTGCGAGGATGAGGGGGATACTAGTGGAATGGCAAAAAATGGCACAAATCCAGTCCCTGACAACCCTGCCTGTGCCTCAATCATACTTTCATCATCACTGCTAGAGTCTGTGGGGACACTAACATCAGGTGGACCGCAGGAGGGAAACACACCTACATCAACACCTGTGAGGGGCAGACAAGAACTGTATATTACAAGACACAGAGACACACAGACACATGCTATGGCACCCAGTGGCATACAATATACAGGTGATATAGCAGATGGCATTCAGCTTAGACAATTATAGTGATAGTTATCATACATTCCTGAGTTGCACACAACAGCGTGCACGTGTTATAGCAGACGGCATGCACCTTACACAATTATAGTGGTGGTTAGCATACATACCTGTATTGCACCATTTATGTTAGCAGCTTATGCCCCATACCTGCAACACAATGCATGTACTATGCACCATTGCATCACATTGCCATGGTGTGTGCAACATACACCACATGTTAACAGACCATCGCTGACCTTCATACATCTGCCACTGATGCTTTGTGTTGGTCACTAACCCTATGTGTGAGGACATGAGCAGAAGGGTATGTTGATGGAATACTATGTTTGCCTGAGCCCTAGCTTGCATATCTCCCCAAAGCAGTGCATGTCTGTTCAACATTATTCTGCCTACCCCTGAGCTGAGTCTACAGACATTGTGTATGTGGCTGTACACACATGTTTGACATGGCTGTTCCTACTTTGCAATGGTGCCACAGACTAGCACAGGTTTAGAGTACACCAGCCTGATGTGTGGCGTATGACCTTGCCAATCACATGTAGTATGACATGTCTTCTGCTGACATGGAATGGCATGCATACATGTGTAATACAATGGTGTCCTTTCCAATCTACAGTATGGTAATGGTGTCCCAATGCAGCATGGGTCTTCAGCTGACAAAAGGTTGTCTATCCACCCTACAAATATGCAGTGGCATGCTGCACATTGAGTTGATGTGCATAGCCATTGCATGGTACCATGTGGCTTCACTATTGCTATACAGTGTGAGTTACTGACATAGTTCATAGCCATGACTGTTTTCACATACAATGCATATCTAATGTGGAATGTGATCCACATCACTGAGGTGTATACACACTAAACCCTAATGTGGAATGTGTGACACAGGTCACAGAAGTGTATACAGATGACACCCCTGCACATCTGCAACCATATTACTGATGCCTGGCAACTATGCCCACACATGGCTAACTTAGCAGTATTCTATGTCACACATACCATCTGTGTGCCTCACACACATGAGGAGCAGGCATCACGGTGATGTCTGACACCAGCAAGGTGAATGTACTGTATCTGTGGCTTGATGTGGTTGTATGTGTATGTTGTGCAACACATGTATGTATTTGGATACTTTATAGGTGAATACTTTCATGTCGTGACACACTCAAGATGTTCAAGACATGGTATGTGGTGGTTTCATGTTATGCCTACACAAGCTGTGCACAGGCCTGGATGATGTATAGTGTTAAACATCTGCAGTATCGCCATTACACAAAGGCCATAGTTGTATTGTGTCAAGCCAATGTACAACAGGGTGTGCACACATGTACATCATTTCTACTGCGTGTGTTGCTTCATGTCTCTGGCCATCTTCCATGGCCATGTGTACACATGTTATGTCCAATGGTTGTTATGGCCATCTATTTCACATGTCAGTGTTATCCCATATGACATACACCCATAGATGTCATATGCTCCACTGAGGACAGGGTTATTCAGACAAAAGGTGGCATGTATGGGATGTAAAATACTATGTTTTGCAGGATATAATCCACAAGGGTGTATGCTGTTGGCTAGTCATACTCCAGCTCCAACACATTTAGAGTGTGTGCACACATATGCTCTCTGTACAGTACTGTTTGCATTCCCAACTTGTGTAATGCAGATTTGTAGTACCTGTCCCTACAGTGAACCACACCCCCACCATTGTATTCATGGTTGTCCACACAAAATATTTTTTATGGTTTACATTTCTGCATGCTTACACTACACCTGCACAACTTCCTGGATCTCTACATACCTTCATTTGCATGCTACACTGCTGCACATGGGGTAATTAGCATACAGGGCCCGGGAGCAGTGCGGTTGTAGTGTACGCAGGTAGTGCACATGGGAACAACTTGTACTTGGATCGCTCGGTAGCCATATTTGATGTTGGAACGCCAATGCTACGCATGCACCTGGTGCAAGCTTTATGAATCCTGGGGACTGAGTTTGCTGTCATCCTCAGAGTAAAATGCTTAAGACTCTGAGAAGTATGGAAAGCTCTGAACTGAAAGAAACAAGCTGCATTGATCTTAGTGTCCTCCAGGGATTCCAGACACTGTTTTTCATCAAAAAGAAAAACAAACTAGCAATTCATTATGTGTCCAAAGCAGGTATAAGCCTAGCTTTGAGCAGAATTCTATCTTCTCCTAAAACAATGCTGTAATATGAGCAAAATGACAGGTGTTTACCTACCGCACTTCAAGTCACTTGCATTTTAATACTGTTTATTTGTACTTTTGATACATTTTTCTGCTTGTTTTATTCTAAAAACCTACTAGTTGTAACTTCTGCCTGATCTAATGGTATAGTCATGTAGTTTTATTTGAGACAGCAGCATTGTTATAATGTACTACAGGTCTGTGCCTCATTTAAAGCATGCATACATATGTTACTGCTTTTTTGTCATACCAACATCATGGGACAGACAAAAAAGGAATCACATGCATAGAAAGACATAATTTAAAACAACATACAATAATAATACCACCGTCTTACAACTCAACTGTACACTTAAGTATATAGCGACATACAGTATATTAGAAACACACACTTGTTAAGATTAAAAAGACACATCTGGCAGCAAAGTTCAGGTAATAGTATTGCACATGAACCATGCACCATATTATGGGTGAAACTAGCACATATCAGTAGTAGCTGAAGAAATAAAATATTGCACCTGGGTTAGTAGTATAAATTATAATGGTTGGCTGGGCTTAAATGGTAGATAAAATAATATTGCACAGTGAATGGGAAGTCCCAACATCCTTACCTGTCAATGTCCAAATCTAATGATGAAGTCTGATGACCTTCGGGTATACTGCAGTATCTTTTACCTGATGACAGGCTCATAAACAGACTGTTTTGCAGGATGAGTTGCATCAGTCAGTATTTTGGTGACTCTCTTTAGGCTCCTCGATGTATAAAGATCCTAGATTATGGGCAGACTAATTCCAGTTATCCTCTTGCAAATTTGTACCACTGTCTGCAGGGATTTTTTCATCTGTGACTTAACAGCTCCCATACCATACCGAAAAAATGGTTGTTAGGCTGCTTTTGATTGCTGCTCTGTAGAAGGTGGAAAGTGCTAACAATTGTAGTTTCACCTTTTTGAGTCTTGGTGTGCTTTTTTCACTATGTGGCCGGTGTTCCCCTGACCAAGAGAGAGATCATCAGAGATAAGAACTTGGAGGAATTTGGCACTGCATGCCCTTTCCACTATCTCGCAGTCAATCAGGAGTGATGCATGAGGTGTTTGCCTCTTCCCCTGTAGTCTATGATTATCTCTATTGTTTTACTCACATTCAGGTCAAGATTGTTTCGTGCACACCAGGCAATCAATGTGTTAACCTCTTCTCTGAATGCACTCTTGTCCTCTCTCCTGATAAGACCCACAACTGTGGTATCATATGTTCATAGCTTCATAGGTTGGTACTAGGCTATTGGCCCTAGGGCCTATACAAGCCTAGCCATAACAATTCCCTGGCTATTTCTTCCCACACTATTTACTTCCCTGGAACCCTGTCTAGCAGGGTGACTGGTGTGATCCATGGGGTGAATTTCCTTTTTCCCATCCAATCATCAAGTTTCCTTTTGAAGAGGGCCAAAGAGGCGCTCTGCTTGACATGTATGGGCAATCTATTCCAGAGTCTGGGGAGTCATTGGGTCAGGAACCTATCCTTCCAGCTTGCTTTGTTTATTGTGATGACAAGGTTTAGATCTCTGGAGCATGTGACTCTGAGGGATTGAGATTTCTTTAAGTGTAGCATGTCCAACAGCTCTTGGTTTGACATGGCCTTGTATGTTAAGCAGAGATCACCTCGGAGTAGACAATATGCGACAGAGTATAGCTGAAGTTTTTTAAGGCGGTCAGCATAGGGCATCTGCTTTAGACCTGTGATTCTTTTAGTGAGGTATTTCTGTGGCCTTTCCAGTTGTTGCAGATGTCTTGAGAGGTACATACCAAATGGGGCTTTGTATTCTATAATGGGTCTAATGAGGGATGAGTACAGTGGGACAATGACCTCCTTTTTTCTGGATGAAAAGCCCTTAGTGATGAGGTGTGCCACATAGAAGGATTTCCTGACTGTTGTGGCAATGTGGTTATTGAAGGTGAGACCACTGTCCACCTGTCTCCCTAAGTCTCTTATCACACTTTCAGTGTTTAGTGTACTGCCACCTATGTGGTAATTCATGGGTACATGTTTTTTCCCAAAGGGGGTAACTATATATTTCTTGGCATTGAACTTGAGCCCATGGCTCTGGCACCAAACATCTGTTTCTGTAAGTCCCTTTTCTAGAGTACCCACATCATTTGGGGGTTCGGGTTCAATAATGGCTCCCAGTTTACAGTCATCTGTGAACTTTGTTAGCCAGAGTCCATTAGTGGTGATCTGTACTTCAGAGAAGTAGATGCCAAACAAGAGAGGTCCCAGGACTGAACCCTGAGGTACTCCACTTGTCACTTGTCTGGATCTGGATTTGGAGTCAGCTACTTTTACAGTGTGGGTTCTGTCAGTAAGCCAGCTGGCAACCCACCGAGTGATGTACGGATTAATGCCCAGCTTAGTAAGTTTATCTATGATTCCACAGTGGGGGATGGTGTCAAAGGCCTTGGCAAGGTCGAGATAGGCTATGTGGACTGCCTTACCCTCGTCCAAAGCTCTGGAGACTGATTCAAAGAAGTCAATCAGGTTCAGGAGACAAAATCGGCCCTTCACAAAGTGAGACTGGGTGGGGTCCAGTGTCTGAAGGTTGCCAATGTCTTTTATTATAAGTTCCATGATAATATGTTCCATGGCTTTGCAGATCAGGCTCGTCAGACTGATGAGGCAATAGTTCCCGTCTGCATCGTAGCATCAGTAAACTTGATGATATGATTTAATTTAACATTGGATGACACTCTTTTGTAAATTGTTTTCCTTTTGATGCCATTTTAGAATTTATAAGTTTGAACTTTTTACATCAGAATATTTAATTTAAACATTTTACATCAGGAATTTGAAAAAGAAATCTCATTCAACAAAGTACATGGTTGTTAAGGACACCTAAGCACTGTTAAGGCTATTTCCCAGTCTGGAGACCACCAGAGGGCAGTGTTGGCCTGAAAAGAACAGCGGCAGAAGGTGAAATGACCTTTAAAAACCATTAGCTGCTTTGCTGTGTCACACTTTCTGTGCCAAGAGTATGTCACAGCTTTTAAAGCCATTAGTTCTACAGAAGGCACTTTGTTTCTGCCTGTTGTGCTGTCTGTTTGAGAGTTGTCAAAGACTTTGGTCTTGTAAAACACTTCCGATTCCTATATTTTTTTCTATAACTAGTACTGCATGGAACAGGTATATCTTCATGCAACAGAAAGAATTATAATCGTGTCTCACCTATTATACAACCTTATTATAACTTATTAACACAAATATCAAGATTTATTTCTCAAGCTTTGCTCGGTGAATTTCTTGGCATCCTTGTCGAAACACATATTTTCTGTTTATTTTAGATGGAGCCAGGTATAAGGATGGATTCTAACCCTTTATTTTGTATTTATTTTAGATGGACCCAGGAATAAGGATGGTTTGTACCCTTTATTTTGTATTTATTTTACATGGAGCCAGGTATAAGGATGGTTTCTAGCTCTTTATTTTGTATTTATTTTAGATGGAGCCAGGTATAAGGATGGATTCTAACCCTTTATTTTGTATTTATTTTAGATGGAGCCAGGTATAAGGATGGTTTCTAGCACTTTATTTTGTATTTATTTTAGATGGATCCAGGTATAAGGATGGTTTCTAGCCCTTTATTTTGTATTTATTTTAGATGGAGCCACGTATAAGGATGGTTTCTAGCCCCTTTATTTTGTATTTATTTTAGATGGAGCCAAGAATAAGGATGGTTTCTAGCCCTTTATTTTGTATTTATTTTAGATGGAGCCAGGTATAAGGATGGTTTCTATCCCTTTATTTTGTATTTATTTTAGATGGAACCAGGTATAAGGATGGTTTCTAGCCCTTTATTTTCTGTTTATTTTAGATGGAGTCAGGTATAAGGATGGTTTCTAACCCTTTATTTTGTATTTATTTTAGATGGAGCCAGGTATAAGGATGGTTTCTAGCCCTTTATTTTGTATTTATTTTAGATGGAGCCAGGTATAAGGATGGCTTCTAGCCCTTTATTTTGTATTTATTTTAGATGGAGCCAGGTATAAGGATGGTTTCTAGTTCTTTATTTTGTATTTATTTTAGATGGACCGAGGTATAAGGATGGTTTCTAGCCCTTTATTTTATATTTATTTTAGATGGAGCCAGGTATAAGGATGGTTTTGATCCCTTTATTTTGTATTTATTTTAGATGGAGCCAGGTATATGGATGGTTTCTAACCCTTTATTTTGTATTTATTTTAGATGGACCCAGGTATAAGGATGGTTTCTAACCCTTTATTTTGTATTTATTTTAGATGGAGCCAGGTATAAGGATGGATTCTAACCCTTTATTTTGTATTTATTTTAGATGGAGCCAGGTATAAGGATGGTTTCTAGCCCTTTATTTTCTGTTTATTTTAGATGGAGCCAGGTATAAGGATGGTTTCTAACCCTTTATTTTGTATTTATTTTAGATGGAGCCAGGTATAAGGATGGATTCTAACCCTTTATTTTGTATTTATTTTAGATGGAGCCAGGTATAAGGATGGTTTCTAACCCTTTATTTTGTATTTATTTTAGATGGAGCCAGGTATAAGGATGGATTCTAACCCTTTATTTTGTATTTATTTTAGATGGAGCCAGGTATAAGGATGGTTTCTATCCCTTTATTTTGTATTTATTTTAGATGGAGCCAGGTATAAGGATGGTTTCTAGCCCTTTATTTTGTATTTATTTTAGATGGAGCCAGGTATAAGGATGGTTTCTAGCCCTTTATTTTGTATTTATTTTAGATGGACCCAGGTATAAGGATGGTTTCTAACCCTTTATTTTGTATTTATTTTAGATGGACCCAGGTATAAGGATGGTTTCTAGCCCTTTATTTTGTATTTATTTTAGATGGAGCCAGGTATAAGGATGGTTTCTAGCCCTTTATTTTGTATTTATTTTAGATGGAGCCAGGTATAAGGATGGTTTCTAGCCCTTTATTTTGTATTTATTTTAGATGGAGCCAGGTATAAGGATGGTTTCTAGCCCTTTATTTTGTATTTATTTTAGATGGAGCCAGGTATAAGGATGGTTTCTAGCCCTTTATTTTGTATTTATTTTAGATGGAGCCAGGTATAAGGATGGTTTCTAGCCCTTTATTTTGTATTTATTTTAGATGGAGCCAGGTATAAGGATGGTTTCTAGCCCTTTATTTTGTATTTATTTTAGATGGAGCCAGGTATAAGGATGGTTTCTAGCCCTTTATTTTGTATTTATTTTAGATGGAGCCAGGTATAAGGATGGTTTCTAGCCCTTTATTTTGTATTTATTTTAGATGGAGCCAGGTATAAGGATGGTTTCTAGCCCTTTATTTTGTATTTATTTTAGATGGAGCCAGGTATAAGGATGGTTTCTAGCCCTTTATTTTGTATTTATTTTAGATGGAGCCAGGTATAAGGATGGTTTCTAGCCCTTTATTTTGTATTTATTTTAGATGGAGCCAGGTATAAGGATGGTTTCTAGCCCTTTATTTTGTATTTATTTTAGATGGAGCCAGGTATAAGGATGGTTTCTAGCCCTTTATTTTGTATTTATTTTAGATGGAGCCAGGTATAAGGATGGTTTCTAGCCCTTTATTTTGTATTTATTTTAGATGGAGCCAGGTATAAGGATGGTTTCTAGCCCTTTATTTTGTATTTATTTTAGATGGAGCCAGGTATAAGGATGGTTTCTAGCCCTTTATTTTGTATTTATTTTAGATGGAGCCAGGTATAAGGATGGTTTCTAGCCCTTTATTTTGTATTTATTTTAGATGGAGCCAGGTATAAGGATGGTTTCTAGCCCTTTATTTTGTATTTATTTTAGATGGAGCCAGGTATAAGGATGGTTTCTAGCCCTTTATTTTGTATTTATTTTAGATGGAGCCAGGTATAAGGATGGTTTCTAGCCCTTTATTTTGTATTTATTTTAGATGGAGCCAGGTATAAGGATGGTTTCTAGCCCTTTATTTTGTATTTATTTTAGATGGAGCCAGGTATAAGGATGGTTTCTAGCCCTTTATTTTGTATTTATTTTAGATGGAGCCAGGTATAAGGATGGTTTCTAGCCCTTTATTTTGTATTTATTTTAGATGGAGCCAGGTATAAGGATGGTTTCTAGCCCTTTATTTTGTATTTATTTTAGATGGAGCCAGGTATAAGGATGGTTTCTAGCCCTTTATTTTGTATTTATTTTAGATGGAGCCAGGTATAAGGATGGTTTCTAGCCCTTTATTTTGTATTTATTTTAGATGGAGCCAGGTATAAGGATGGTTTCTAGCCCTTTATTTTGTATTTATTTTAGATGGAGCCAGGTATAAGGATGGTTTCTAGCCCTTTATTTTGTATTTATTTTAGATGGAGCCAGGTATAAGGATGGTTTCTAGCCCTTTATTTTGTATTTATTTTAGATGGAGCCAGGTATAAGGATGGTTTCTAGCCCTTTATTTTGTATTTATTTTAGATGGAGCCAGGTATAAGGATGGTTTCTAGCCCTTTATTTTGTATTTATTTTAGATGGAGCCAGGTATAAGGATGGTTTCTAGCCCTTTATTTTGTATTTATTTTAGATGGAGCCAGGTATAAGGATGGTTTCTAGCCCTTTATTTTGTATTTATTTTAGATGGAGCCAGGTATAAGGATGGTTTCTAGCCCTTTATTTTGTATTTATTTTAGATGGAGCCAGGTATAAGGATGGTTTCTAGCCCTTTATTTTGTATTTATTTTAGATGGAGCCAGGTATAAGGATGGTTTCTAGCCCTTTATTTTGTATTTATTTTAGATGGAGCCAGGTATAAGGATGGTTTCTAGCCCTTTATTTTGTATTTATTTTAGATGGAGCCAGGTATAAGGATGGTTTCTAGCCCTTTATTTTGTATTTATTTTAGATGGAGCCAGGTATAAGGATGGTTTCTAGCCCTTTATTTTGTATTTATTTTAGATGGAGCCAGGTATAAGGATGGTTTCTAGCCCTTTATTTTGTATTTATTTTAGATGGAGCCAGGTATAAGGATGGTTTCTAGCCCTTTATTTTGTATTTATTTTAGATGGAGCCAGGTATAAGGATGGTTTCTAGCCCTTTATTTTGTATTTATTTTAGATGGAGCCAGGTATAAGGATGGTTTCTATCCCTTTATTTTGTATTTATTTTAGATGGAGCCAGGTATAAGGATGGTTTCTATCCCTTTATTTTGTATTTATTTTAGATGGAGCCAGGTATAAGGATGGTTTCTATCCCTTTATTTTGTATTTATTTTAGATGGAGCCAGGTATAAGGATGGTTTCTAGCCCTTTATTTTGTATTTATTTTAGATGGAGCCAGGTATAAGGATGGTTTCTAGCCCTTTATTTTGTATTTATTTTAGATGGAGCCAGGTATAAGGATGGTTTCTAGCCCTTTATTTTGTATATATTTTAGATGGATCCCTTTATTTTGTATTTATTTTAGATGGAGCCAGGTATAAGGATGGTTTCTAGCCCTTTATTTTGTATTTATTTTAGATGGAACCAGGTATAAGGATGGATTCTAGCCTTTTATTTTGTATTTATTTTAGATGGCGCCAGGTATAAGGATGGTTTCTAGCCCTTTATTTTGTATTTATTTTAGATGGAGCCAGGTATAAGGATGGTTTCTATACCTTTATTTTGTATTTATTTTAGATGGAGCCAGGTATAAGGATGGTTTCTAGCCCTTTATTTTGTATTTATTTTAGATGGAGCCAGGTATAAGGGTGGTTTCTATCCCTTTATTTTGTATTTATTTTAGATGGAGCCAGGTATAAGGAGGGTTTCTAGCCCTTTATTTTGTATTTATTTTAGATGGAGCCAGGTATAAGGATGGATTCTAGCCCTTCATTTATTTTGTATTTATTTTAGATGGAGCCAGGTATAAGGATGGTTTCTAATCCTTTATTTCCTATTTATTTTAGATGAAACCATGTATAAGGATGGATTCTAGCCCTTTATTTGTACTTATTTTAGAAGGACCCATGTATAAGGATGGTTTCTAGATCTTTATTTTCTATTTATTTTAAATGGAGGCAGGTAAAAGGATGGTGTTTAGCAGTTTATTTTCTGTTTATTTTAGATGAAGCCAGGTATACAGATGGTTGCTAGCCCTTTAATTTTTATTAAATTAGATATGGCAGATTTGCAGGCCTCTACTGAGACCCATTCAGAGTACAGTATGCCGCAAGATGTTTCTTCGACTATGGAACCTGCATATGTCTCTACCACGGATGGGTCCAGAGCCGTTGTGCAGGCACCAGCTTCTAAGGGTTTATTCAGGCCTACTGACTTGCATATCAAACCAACGTCATCTTCTTCTTCAAGGCCAAGGACTCGATCCATGCCTAGAAAACCAATGTCCAAACCATGTGGTCAGGCCCATATGCCTAAAAAACAAATGATAAGAATGGCTGAAGACCTTAGTACTCTAATTAGGGGAAACCACCCTTCTCCCTCTAAGAGACCGAGAACTGATTTTCCTTCTGATTCTTCTGATCAGGATTCTGAAATTTCTGTTTCTTATGATGACCCGTTTTTGCAGTTATCTACCTATGAGGATTCTGATGCAGAGGACTCCATTCCCTCTCCTTCCCATCTGAAAGATTTAACTTTTGGTGAAACTTTGCACACTCTTAGGGAGCATTTCCACTGGGAAAGCCAGGATTACTCTGACTTCAAAAAGAGGCTTAGGAAATTTTTACTCCTGACTCAACATTGGCCTTTAGCTATCCCGCCTGCACTGGACATAGTAGATGAGGCCTTCTTGGAATCTAGCCTGGCCCCAGACACCTTACCTCTGCCTCCCAGGAAACCTGACAGGTATTACAGAGTACCTGATTCTCACAAGTTCCTCTTTAAGAATCCTACTGCAGAGCTAGAGACCATTTCACAGGGACCAAAGGCATTAAGGTTACTACTGCAAAAAATCCCCCCCCGATAAAGATTCCAGGGCCCTGGATAGATGGGGTAAGGAGGTATACACTTCTGTTACTTTGGCCATTAGGGCCTTAAACTACAAATTTCATATGTTAAAGTATCAGCAGCATATTACTGGATTACTTAAACAGAAATTGATGTTGATTCCTGACTGTGCTGAAAATAAAGAGTTGCAGGATTGAATGTATTCTGCTGAGCACGTTGGTAAACATACTTTGCAATGTGGTTTTGACTCTTTAGAAGCATCTTGTAGGGCTGCTGTCACTGGGTCTGTTCTTAGATGGCATGCTTGGCTTAATAAGCAAACTCTGCCAGATCATGTTAAAGCCAAATCGCTGGAAGCTCCCTTAAACCAAGACTGCCTTTTTGGCAACAAAGCAGAAGTTCCTAAAAAGATGGAGGAAAAAGCTAAATCTTTGCAAACTGTTAAAGATTTCCTGCAAATACAGCCTCCCAGATTTAGTAGGCATTGGCCTTCTAAGACTTGGTCCTTTCTTGTCTCTTCCAGGCCTTCTCAGTCCAAATCCAGGAACTGCAGACCACCTAGGCCACACTCTCAAGGTGCTCACAGGCCTAAGCAGTGGGAGGCTCTCACTTCCAAAGGTGGAAGTAGTAAGACACCTCTCTATGGTGAACTGTCACAATGACTTAACCTTAAATCTTCCAAGCCCTGCTCAACTGACCACACCATTAGGGGAAAACTTGCCTTGCATGCAAAAACACTGGGAACCCATTACCTGAGACAAATGGGTTTTAAATATAGTTTCCCAAGGATACGCAATCTATTTCCACACCTTACCAACCCCAAAAGGTTGGCCAGACCTACCCTCAAATCAGTGGGCAGAGGCTCAACAGCAGGTTCTCTCTTTCTCTGTGTCAGGTCTATTCAACCTGTCCCCACAGAAGAAAGGGGACAAGGTTTTTATTCTAGACTTTTCCTGGTACCCAGAAAAGACAACTCATGCCATCCTATCCTGGTCCTATCTATCTTAAACACCTTTTTGGTAATTCCAAAATTCAAAATGCTAACTCTTCACCAGCTGCTTCCCATGCTGTGTAAAAATGCCTGGTTGGTAACAATGGATTTAAAGGAAGCTTATCTGCACATCCCAATAAGGGATTCTTGTAGAAAATACCTACGCTTCAGAGCAGACCACATGCACTATCAGTTCTCTGCACTGTCCTTTGGCTTATCTACTGCACCAAGAGTATTCACAAAATGCCTAGCTCATCACTGCATTTTGCAGCCAAGGAAATATTCAAATATACCCATACCTGGACGATTGTCTAATTCAGGTGGAAAGCCAGGACATACCATTAAATCATCTGGCATTTTTAAAGAAACTGCTAACCTCACTTCTTCTTCTTGTTCTTTTCACTGCTCCCGTTAGGGGTCACCACAGCAGACCAACTGTTTCCATTTCTTCCTGTCCTCTGCATCTTGCTCTGTCACACCAACCACCTGCATGTCCTCTCTCACTACATCCATAAACCTTATCTTTTCCTGTTACCTGGCAGCTTCATCCTTAGCATCTTTTTCACAATATACTCAGCATCCCTCTTCAGCACATGTCCAAACCAACGTAATCTTGCCTCTCTGGCTTTGTCTCCACACCTTCCAACCTGGACTGACCCTCTAATATACTTATTCCTAATCCCGTCCATCCTCGTCACACCCAGTGCAAATCTTAAAATCTTCAGCTCTGCCACATCAAGCTCTGACTCCTGCCTTTTTGTCAATGCCACTGTCTCCAACCCATATAACATAGCTCACTATCCTCTTGTAGACCTTCCCTTTCACTCTTACTGGTACTCTTTGTCACAAATCACTCCTGACACTCTTCTCCACCCACTCCATCCTGCCTGTACTCTCTTCTTCACCTCTCTTCCACACTCACCATTAATCTGAACTGTTGATCCCAAATACTTAAACTCATCCACCTTCACCAGCTCTACTCCCTGCATCCTCACAATTCCTCTATCCTCCCTCTCATTCACACACATATATTCTGTTTTAGTCCTGCTGACCTTCATTCCTCTTCTCTCTGGAGCATATCTCCACCTCTCCAGGGTCTCCTCCACCTGTTCCCTACTCTCACTACAGATGACAATGTCATCTGCAAACATCATAGACCATGGGAAGTCCTGTCTGAGCTCATCTGTCAACCTGTCCATCACCATTACAAATAAGAAAGGGCTTAGAGCTGATCCTTGATGTAATCTCACCTCCACCTTAAACGCATCTGTCACTTCCACCGCAGACCTCACCGCTGTCACACTACCCTCATACATATCCTGTACCACTCTTACATACTTCTCTGACACTCCAAACTTTCTCATACAATACCACAACTCATCTCTAGGCACCCTGTCATATGCTTTCTCTAAATCCACAAAGACACAATGCAACTCCTTCTGACCTTCTCTGTACTTCTCCATCAACACTCTCAGAGGAAACATTGCATCTGTAGTGCTCTTTCCTGGCATGAAACCATACTGCTGATCACTAATCATCACCCCCCCGTAACCTAGCTTCTACTACCCTTTCCCATAATTTCATGCTATGACTGATCAGTTTTATCCCTCTGTAGTTACTACAGCTCTGCACTTCACCATTATTCTTAAAATCGGTATCAGAACACTTTTTCTCCATTCCTCAGGCATCCTCTCACTTTCCAAGATTTCATTAAACAATCTAGTTAAAAACTCCACTGCCATTTCACCTAAACACCTCCATGCTTCCACAGGTATGTCATCTGGACCAACAGCCTTTCCTTTCTTCATCATTTTCATAGCTATCCCTATTTCCTCCTTGCTAATCCACTGCACTTCATGACTCACTATCCACACATTATCCAACCTTCTCTCCCTCTCATTCTCTTCATACATCAACCCCTCAAAGTACTCTTTCCTTCTGCTCAAGACACTCTCCTCACTTGAGTATGTTTCCCTCATTATCCTTTATCATCCTTACCTGCTGCACATCTTTACTAGCTCGGTCCCTCTGTCTAGCCAATCGGTACAGGTCCTTTACTCCCTCCTTAGTGTCCAACCTTTTATACAACTCTTCAAACACCTTATCCTTAACTTTTGCCACCTCTCTCTTTACCATGCACCTCATCTCCTTATACCCTTGTCTACTTACTTCATCTCTTTGACAATCCCACTTCTTCTTCGCCAACTTCTTTCTCTGTATACACTCCTGTACTTCTTCATTCAACCACCAGGTTTCCTTGTCCTCCTTCCTCTTTCCAGATGTCACACCAAGCACCTTTCTAGCCATCTCTCTTACTAGCTCTGCTGTAGTTACCCAGCTATTTGGTAACCCTTCACTGCCACCCAGTGCCTGTCTTAACTCTTCCCTGAACCTCACCTCACAATTACCCTTTTTCAGTTTCCACCATTTGATCCTTGGTGCTACCCTCACACTCATCCTCCTCTTTTTCATCACCAATGTCATCCTACAAACCACCATGCTATGCTGCCTAACTACACTTTCCCCTGCTACCACTTTACAGTCTCCAGTCTCCTTCTGACTGACCCTTCTACATAAGATATAATCGACCTGTGTGCATCTTCCTGCACTCTTGTATGCCACCCTATGCTCCTCCCTCTTGTTAAAATGCGTATTCATCACAGCCATGTCCATCTATTTCACAAAATCCACTACCATCTGACATTCTGCATTCCTTTGCTTAACACAATACCTACCCATCACTTCCTCACCCCCTCTGTTCCCTTCACCAACATGCCCATTGAAATCTGATCCAATGACCAGTCTCTCACCCTTGGGTACAGTCATCACCACTTCATCCAACTTAGTTCAAAATTTTTCTTTCTCATCCATCGCACACCCAACTTGTGGAGCATATGCACTGACAACATTCATCATTACATCATCAATTTCCAGCTTCATAAACATCACTCTATCCGACACTCTTTTCACCAATAAAACACTCTTAGCATACTGTTCCTTCAGGATAATGCCTAGCCATTTCTCCTCCCATCCACACAATGATAAAACAATTTGAAACTGCTAACCTCACTAGGGTACACAAAAATGAAAAGAATTCACACCTAGGACCCTGCCAAAAAATTGTATTCCTGGAAGCAAGTTTGAACACAACTTCCCAGATGGCCTGGCTCATGCCAGAGAAAGATTATCTGACAGCCTATTTCAAATTACTGGCCACAAAGACCCAGTTAACTGCAAGGAAAAATACTGCAAGCTCTGGGATTCATAGTGTCTTGCATCCTACTAATTCCATATGCAAGACTGCATATGAGGAAACTACAATGGTATCTAAAAAGCCTATGGTGTCAACATTTTCAGTACCTGGAATCAGTGATTCCTATGATCCTTTGTATAAAGACAGAATTCCTTCCTTTGGTGGGCAGAGGCCTGCTACCTCAACAAAGGACTGCCATTCACTCTACCCCCTGCTGCCCAAACCCTAACAACAGATGCATCACACTATGCATGGGGGACTAACTTGGCAGGGCAGTGCATTCAGGGTAAATGGAAGCAGAGTCAAATGCACCTGCATATCAATCAAAAAGAAATGTTAGCTGTACAGAATGGTCTGACAGCCTTCAAGGACCACATCATTCCAGGACAATTATTGGTAAAAACAGACAACACCACTGTTATGTGGTACATAAACAAGCAGGTGGGAACCCACTCTTACTGTCTCTGCAGACTAGCCCTAGCTCTGCGGAACATGGTCTTGAGCTACCAAGTGCACCTACAGGCTCAGTTCATGCCAGGCAAGCTGAATACACTGGCAGATGAGCTAAGCAGAAATCTCATGGACCCACACGAGTGAAAACTGGAACCAAAGATATTCAACATGTTGAGAAACAAATGTGGGAGCCCAGAGATAGACCTGTGTGCCTCCCCTCAGAACTACTAATTGGACAAATTCTGCACAAGGACTCCCCACGGACAAGTTTGGAGAGTGGATGCCCTGTCCTTCACCTGGAAAAATCTCTCAGTTTATGCCTTTCCCCCTCTGCCTCTCCTCTCCAAAGTTCTACTAAAGATCAAACAGGACAAACCAAGGACAATACTCATTGCACCAGACTGGCCACGCCAACACTGGTACCCCCTCTTGCACAGTGTGTCACTGCTGGAACCATGACACTTGCCTCAGACCCCTTCACTGCTGTCCCAGCAGGAGGGCCAGATTCTGCATCCCAGCTTCAAACCCTGAACCTGGTAGCCTGGCTAATTTCCTGAGCTCTCCATTACCATCCATCAGTAAGCAGGTGCCAGATGTCATTCTGGAGGTAAGGAGGCCTAGTACTACAAATTCCTAAGCTGAAAAGTGGAACAGATTCTGTTCCTGGAGCCAAACTTAGGTGATGGGCACAACAGTGTTTAGTTTACTGCATATTCTTCAATACTTAACAGAGATGCTTCACAAGGGCCTTTCCTTTTCTTCTATTAAAATTCATGCCTCTGCCATTTCAGCACATATTAATGTGGAGCCACCACTCTCCTCTCACCCACTGCTGAAACAATTCCTCAGATGGGCCAAAAATTTAAGATCACCCAGGAGAGCCTGCACTCCAGCCTAGGACCTTAAATTTGTATTGGAAAACCTCACTCTACCTTCCTTTGAGCCAGCTGCAACTGCAGGGTTGAAATTCCTTTCTTGGAGAACAGCCCTCTTTCTAGCCATCACTTCAGCAAGAAAAGTGTCTAAATTACAAGCCTTCATGGCAGTGAAGCCCTTCATCATCTTCCATGCTGACAGGTTGTCCCTCAGGACCAGTCCTTCTTTTATGCCCAAGGTGGTATCCAGTGTGGCCCTCAATCAGTCCATTCATTTGCCAACCTTCTTTTCTAATCCACAGAACAAAGGGGAATGAATACTGCACGCTTTGTACGTGCACAGCCAACATAGCTTTTATTTGGACAGGACTAAGCCTCTCAGGAAAACAGCTTGCTGGTTGACTTTGCTGCAGGGGCAGAGGGGAAGGCCATTACAAAGCAAACCTTTTCTAAGTGGATAGGCCATTGCATTCATTTCTGCTATAAGCACCATGGAAAACCTACCCCACAGCGGATAAGATCACATTCCACCAGGGCTGCATCTACTTCAACAGCCTTTCTCAGAGGTGTGCCTACCAGGGACATCCTAGAAGCTGCTACCTGGAGTTCCGTTCATTCCTTCACCAAGCATTACCACTTGCCTATTTTCTCAAAATCCAGAGCTGGTTTTGCCACTGCAGTCTTGCAGGGCCTAATAGCCGGTCCTAATGCTCTCTAATTGCCTCCTCCCTTCCTTAGCTTTGGGAATCTACCCAAATGTAATGACTGCAGCAGTGAAACATGAAGAACATAGTACAGTTGTGTACACTTACCATAAATGTAGATGTTCGAGTGTATTCACTTTTACAGTCCTGGTTACCCTCCCACCAGCGCCCTGACTTCTATTTTCTATACCTCTCTTCTTGTTTACTGTATTTAAGCTTTCTTGTGTATTTGTTTATAATTGGAGGTGTAAACTTGTATATAATTGCTTCCCATTACGGGGGCACCTGACATTTGGGGCAAGAAAAACTGATGTAATGATGTCAGCTGCATGCTTTATACCCCTAACTACCTGACGTCATGGAAGAAGAGACAGCAACCGATGCATAACCAAAGACTGACAATCAGGCTGGCTGAGAGCTACCTGCAAGCAGATAACCCTAATGTAATGACTGCAACAGTGAATACACTCAAACATCTACATTTATGGTAAGTGTACACAACTGTACCTTTCTAACCCTTTATTGTCTATTTATTTTAGATGGAGCCAGGTATAAGGATGGTGTTTAGCCCTTTATTTTGTATTTATTTTAGATGGAGCCAGGTATAAGGATGGTTTCTAGCCCTTTATTTTGTATTTATTTTAGATGGAGCCAGGTATAAGGATGGTGTTTAGCCCTTTATTTTGTATTTATTTTAGATGGAGCCAGGTATAAGGATGGTTTCTAGCCCTTTCTTTTGTATTTATTTTAGCTGGAGCCAGGTATAAGGATGGTTTCTAGCCCTTTATTTTGTATTTATTTTAGATGGACCCAGGTATAAGGATGGTTTCTAGCCCTTTATTTTGTATGTATTTTAGATGGAGCCAGGTATAAGGATGGTTTCTAGCCCTTTATTTTGTATTTATTTTAGATGGAGCCAGGTATAAGGATGGTTTCTATCCCTTTATTTTGTATTTATTTTAGATGGAGACAGGTATAAGGATGGTTTCTAGCCCTTTATTTTGTATTTATTTTAGATGGAGCCAGGTATAATGATGGTTTCTAGCTCTTTATTTTGTATTTATTTTAGATGGAGCCAGGTATAAGGATGGTTTCTAGCCCTTTATTTTGTATTTAGTTTAGATGGAGCCAGGTATAAGGATGGTTTCTAGCCCTTTATTTTGTATTTATTTTAGATGGAGCCAGGTATAAGGATGGTTTCTAGCCCTTTATTTTGTATTTATTTTAGATGGAGCCAGGTATAAGGATGGTTTCTAGCATTTTATTTTGTATTTATTTTAGGTGGAGCCAGATTTAAGGATGGTTTCTAGCCCTTTATTTTGTATTTATTTTAGATGGAGCCAGGTATAAGGATGGTTTCTAATCCTTTATTTTGTATTTATTTTAGATGGAGCCAGGTAGAAGGATGGTTTCTAGCCCTTTATTTTGTATTTATTTTAGATGGAGCCAGGTATAAGGATGGTTTCTAGCCCTTTATTTTGTATTTATTTTAGATGGAGCCAGGTATAAGGATGGTTTCTAGCCCTTTATTTTGTATTTATTTTAGAAGGACCCAGGTATAAGGATGGTTTCTAGCCCTTTATTTTGTATTTATTTTAGATGGAGCCAGATTTAAGGATGGTTTCTAGCCCTTTATTTTGTATTTATTTTAGATGGAGCTAGGTATAAGGATGGTTTCTAGCCCTTTATTTTGTATTTATTTTAGATGGAGCCAGGTATAAGGATGGTTTCTAGCCCTTTATTTTGTATTTATTTTAGATGGAGCCAGGTCTAAGGATGGTTTCTAGCCCTTTATTTTGTATTTATTTTAGATGGAGCCAGGTGCATGGATGGTTACTAGCTTTTTATTTTTATTTATTTTACATGACGCTAGGTATAAGGATGGTTTTGAATGCCTCTAAGGTGAGGTGTTTAACTGAACTCTGGTAAAGTAAGGTCAGAGTTGAGTGCTGATGTCTCGTAAGCAGAGGTCAAATCTGAGCTTCTAGAACTGAAGGCCCACTATTTGGAGATAAAGTGAATGGACAGAAAGTAGGTTTTGCCCCCACTAAACGAAGGCCAGTGCCACGTGGCTGCAAACATGCCTGAAGCATAACATAGCATTACAAAGTCAGATGCTATCATAAATGTTTGAATCAAAATAACTACAGAGTTTAAATGGCTGTTAAAATTATAATCAACATAATTTATATAGCTTACTGAGTTGAACAGCCAGTCAATGCTGACTGCTAAAGACAGAACTCTTAAACATGTATGGTTGAAAACTATGTTGTGGTCAAATTTGATGAGTTTAACAATAGAATCGTAAACTGGAGTTTATCAAAAATATTTAGAGCGCTGGGGGTATAGATCCTCTGAGTAGGGCATGCCAGGCAAATCTCCCACACAGAAATGAAGAGTTTTTATTCGCATTAAAGAGACTCTGCACAGGGGCCCATGAGATGATATTTTTCAAACATTTTCTGTAGAAATATTGGCTAGGGCAGTTGGACTTCTGCTAGTTGCATCAAAATTATGCTTAATTTAAATTGTACAGAAAGACATTAACTGACATATATTTCCCAAATAAAATTCCCTACACTAATAGCAAGCTAGTATGTCTTTTTTTTCTTTTTACTTTCTCATAACATCTATCCAGTGGCTCCCACTTCCTGTATCCAAATGATGCATTCACTCTTCCATGAGAGAAACAGCCTTATATTTTATTTATTTGTATTAATTTTATTTTATTTTGCTTTTGTTTACTGAGTTTTTCTGACTGGGAGATTCAAAGAAAAAAATCAGTGTCAGTACTAGTGCCACAGGTAGCACACTTGCCTTTGTTGAAAAAGCTGGGGGTTCTATCACCACACCTGGTAGATCTATCACTGATACTGCAGTGTAGTACAAGGCAGGTACTGCACCCCTGAGTGTGTCCTCCTTTGGATGAGATGTTAAATCAAGGTCTGATACTGCAGTGTAGTACAAGGGAGGTACTGCACCCCTGAATGTCCTCCTTTGGATGAGATGTTAAATCGAGGTCTGACACTGCTGTGTAATGCAAGGGAGGTACTGCACCCCTGAATGTGTCCTCCTTTGGATGAGATGCTAAATCGGGGTCCGATCTGCTTTGAATTGGTAGTAGTTGATGCGGATGTAAAAGATCCCACTGTAGCTACTGAAGAGAGTAGAGGAATCTCCCTGATGCCCTGGTCAGATTTCCGTTAGTAGTTATATACCACCTTGGGTCTTCCCTGAATAGAGGCTAGTAGCTTATTGAAACTAACCTAGTCAACTAAGTATAAATAAAAAGCTCAGGCGTTGAGTAAGCCTTTTGGTTTAAACACTTGGGCTTCGGACCAGTTGTTTTGCACTGAGAGGGTTTGTGGTCTGCACTGTTGTGGCAGAACAGGTAGCTTACATCCTTCTAGGTTGGGAACTGCTGATTGAGGGCTCAGTGTCTGTTATTCTAAAAGTGTATTAATTCTGGTTTAAGCACTTGGGCTTTCAGGCCAGTTATTTTACATTAAGAAGGTTCATGGTCTGCACTCTTGTGGGAGAAGAGGCTGGACTCTGCCCTTCTGAGCTGGGAATTTCTGGTTAAAGGTTTATAGTGCCTGAATATTTGAACTGTATCTTACTGAAATTGGTACACCTTGTTTGCTCTAGCATAGACTAGATCCAGGCCTGCTGAATCTAGCTTTCTTTATATGCTTGTCGTTTGTTTGCTTGTTATTTCCCTGGAAGCTAATTCCACCTAATACGCGGCTTCTCAGTGCTTCTGTGGATCACTAGTGATATCTGCATTGCTTACTGTACTAGTTCCTTGTTTCACTTGAAAGAAAGTTACTGTTTGTCGTTTTTGCATTTAGTTACTTGTAACACATTGCACTCAAGTTACCTGGCACTTGCTCACTAAAGCAATTATATAAGTCAGCACTAAAAATTAAAAGCACTACACCCTCACTCCCCACTGGCCCTTGTTTTCAATTATTAAGGAATTCCCAATATTATTCTAGCATGTCCAAAGGTCAGTTGTCAATCTCCTCTATGGTCCAGCTGGTGAATCTGGGAATCTTGAGGCAATGTTATAACTGCCTCATGTACACAGACAACCCTCTCCTCCTCCCACATAACACAAATACTTGCAAGAGATGCAGCTATTTAGCCAAACTGTAGGCTGAGCTCACTCAACTCAAGACTGGCAAGACCAGACAGGAGGAGAAGGCAACTACACACACCACAAAACCAGCCTCACATAATGCTACCACACCACTGAATCAAACACATAAACACACAAAGACATACTCGGAGGCTCTGAGTAAAAATTTACCTAAACAGCAGAGGCCTCCAAAGCAGACACCCAAACAACTGCTACCTCAAGACACCCCACAAGCAACACATAAACCACAAAAGCAGTGTGCAAAGCAGTCACAGCCCTTAAGGCCAAATACAACACCAAACATACTTGTCATAGGTGACTCCATAGTCAGACACACTGACGTCCCACTCACCAGGCTGAACAAGGAGAGGGTCACAGTAAGCTGCCTATCGGGCGCTAGAATCCGCCACATAACACAAGCACTCGGGTCATTCCACACAAGTACAAATATGACACAGTCATTGTCCATGCTGGTGTGAATGACCTGAGACGTACCTCCCTGGACTACATGAAAAGAGACATAGAGGAGCTCTCTGATTATGTAGCCCAGGCATGTATGACCCTGACCCTGAGCAATATCCTTCCTTCACCAAGAATGATGCCACAATATAGAGACAAGATGATCAGCTTTAACAATTGGCTTAATGTCTGGTGTCATTCAAAGGGGATCCAGTGTCTGTCTGCCTGGGATGACATGCTTGACAAGCCACGCTGCTTTGCAAGAGATGGCTTGCACCTGTCACCCTTGGGATTCCAGATATTGGCTAAGGCTCTTGCCACCCCCATAGTGCCTTTTTTAAGCAAGGCTCAAATTCTAAACCTACCACCCTAGAAAACAAAAATGGGAAGAAACTGAGGGTAATGCTGCTCAATGCCAGAAGTCTAAATCTCAAAATGCACGCACTCGAGGCCCTTCTCAGTATGGAGAACATCGATGTCTGTGCTGTAACTGAAACCTGGTTCAAGGCTCCTGAGAGCACCCCGGCACTATTAGGTTTTACCTCATATCATGCGTTCCGGCCCCAAAACCCGGACCACACCACAAAAGGAGGGGGTGTATCCATATTCATAAAGGATACCCACACCTCCAGGTTGGTGGCAACACACGAAGCTTTGGAAACCATCCAGGTGCAACTAACCATAGGCAAAACTGCTCTACAAATTGTAGCATGCTACAGGCCACCCTCTCAAACTCAGGAACCCCACACAGCCTTCCTGAAGACACTGGAGGGTATTAATGTATCTCCAAACACCATCATATTGGGTGACTTCCACTACCCGAATATAGACTGGGAACATTACTCAAGCCCTAACTTTCTAGCCCAACAGTTCCTGGAGTTCATAAATTCAAATGCCATGGAACAGCTAGTCACTGTTCCCACGAGAGGAGAAAATATACTAGATCTCATTATCAGAAACATGGGGACAAAATGCTCCACACCGGAAGTATATCCCTCATTGGTGAGATCTGATCATAAACTAATCTCACTGGAAATCCACATCCCGCCCCCACCCCAAACAAAAAAGACCACAATGAAGAACTTCTCTAAAGCAAACTTCACACTACTCAAGACTGGTGTGGTATCCTTCAAGGCCCTGAGCCAGTGGAAACCACAACCCAAGCTGCGGAAGCCCTTACAAATGCCTTCTATGAACACCTCCAGGAATGCATGGATCGGGCAATCCCAAATAAAACCAAGACTCTTTCCACAAAGGGCAAACGTCCAGTCTGGTGGACCCCAGCCATTAACAAACTTTACAATAAGAGGAAAAAGCTATTACATGATAGAACAAAATCCATAAAAGGGAAGTCACCCCTGATCATTATTAGTAAAAAAATACAAGCACTCATAAAATCAACTAAGGCCAATTTTGAGAGAAAAATTGCCATGGATTCAAAGGACAATCATAAGGCCTTTTTCAGCTATGTTAGGAACCTGGGTGGAAACTCCAAGACATGCTCAGAATTAGTCCAAAATGATACAAAAATCACTGAACCCACAGACATTGCCAACATACTGGCAGACAGGTTCAGTGCAAACTTCACCCCCCTCTCCCCCCGTAAAGGAGAGATAACTATCCCAGCGGAGTGTAGCCTCCCAGACATCTCAAATGCACAGGTGAAAGCTGCTCTCTCTAAAGCTAAAAACACAGCATCAATGAGACCGGATGGTGTCCCCGGCTGTGTGCTACATGAGCTAAATGAGGAATTAAACCCGCGCATAAGGCAGCTGTTTAATCTCAGCCTTACCACAGGATACGTGCCCAAGGAGTGGCATACGGCAACTGTGGTCCCACTCCACAAAGGCGGTGCCTCTACGGACCCTGGTAATTACTGCCCCATAAGCTTAACAAGTCTAGTCTGCAAAGCTATGGAGAGGATCATAATGGAGCTCATAAACAAAGATACAGGGGACTTGCAGACATTGGACCCGACCCAGTTTGGCTTCGTCAAGGGCAGATCATGCCTTTTGAACTTGGTCGACTTCTTCGAAACAGTCACCAAGGCCATTGATGAGGGAAAGGCAGTCCATACAGCCTACCTTGATCTTGCAAAGGCTTTCGACACAATACCCCACTCAGGTATTGTAGAAAAACTTACAAGCTTAAATGTAAACCCATATGTCACAAGATGGGTTGCAAACTGGCTTAAGGACAGAACCCACAGGGTTAGAGTTGCTGGCGCTATGTCAGACTCCAAGCCGGTCACAAGTGGTGTCCCACAGGGCTCGGTCCTTGGCCCCCTATTGTTCGGCATCTACTTCTCAGAAGTACAGGCCAACATGGGAGGACTTTGGCTGACAAAGTTTGCAGACGACTGCAAACTGGGCGCCATAGTGGAAAGTGCATCAGACACGGATATCCTTCAGAAGGGACTCACGGAAACAGATAGCTGGTGCCAGAGCCATGGCCTGAAGTTAAACGCCAAAAATGTATAGTCATACCCTTCGGGAAAAACAAGGTAACCCCAAGCTACCATATAGGTGGCAATCCACTAAGCACAAAGAGGTTATCAGGGACCTGGGGACCCAGGTTGACAGTGGCCTTTCTTTTGACACTCACGTTGCTAAAGTGGTTAGAAAGACCTTCTACATTGCCCACCTGATCATGAAGGGATTCACATCCAGATCTAGTGAGGTCATTGTTCCCCTGTACTCTTCACTTATCAGACCAATGATCGAGTACAATGCCCCATTCGGGATGTATCTCACCCGACATCTGCAGCAATTGGAGAGACCCCAAAAGTTCCTCACCAAAAGGATAAAGGGACTCCAAAATCTGTCATATGCTGCCAGATTGAAGAAACTTCAGCTCTATTCAGTTGCATACCGTCTGCTCAGAGGTGACATTGTGCCTGACATACAAGGCCATGTCCAACCCGGAATTAATGGACATGCTCCATCTCAAAAAATCCAAAACCACTAGAGCAAGCGACTTAAACCTTAGCACGGATATAAATAGGACGTGCTGGAGGGATAGATTTATCACTCAGAGACTCCCTATGCTGTGGAATAAAATCCCGGTCCATGTGAGGCAGAGCACCTCGCTGGCTCTGTTCAAGAGAAATCTTGACCTGTGGATGGGAGATCGTAGGTTTATCCCAGGAATCATCTTTGTGTCACTGCTGGACAGAGGCACAACAAACTAATGGGCACAGTATTTTTTCATATAAGGGGTGGCGTAAGCCACAAAAATTTGGGCTAGGCTTATAAATGCCTTAGGGCAGATAGCCTAGTATAAACCTATGAACCTATGAACCTAAGCAGTATCACAAAATAATGAATACACCTGGGAGATGCTACTAAAACTATTCAGGTACTGGTAAAGGCTGCTTGTGTGGTACAGGATTCTGAATGAAGAGAAATGGTTTGACAACATGACAAGCTGAAGATAACAGTGATATTTATCCTGGAGATGTGCAGGGCAAATCCATTGATTTGGTAAGTTATGTGAAGTTTTACTTGTGTTTTATATGAGTTTGCATTCTGAATGGATTCCAGTGGTAGCAGGGTGTGGTTCTATAGTTTAGCTACACTATTTGAATTTAGAGAGTCATCTTCAATACTAGATGAATTTGTTATAGGGATTAGTGACTTTTTTCTAGTACAGTATAAAATTCTAATGGAGGAGTAGTATTGTATTAAGCTAAGAGCTGGACGATTTTCTGGTTTATAGAGAAGCCTGTGTATTGTAGTTAGCTGAGAAAGAGCTAAATGATGTGGTAGTTCTAATCAGTTTATCTCTGTGAGGTCTAGGCAGTGGTGTGTTCTGTTGTTGTACTGTACTGCAAATGTGCTATTTTATTATAACTGCTCAGGTTTGGACAGCTGTGAGAATGGTTATGTTAGTGAGGTAGACTTTTCCTCTGTACAATAGACCTAGTTTGTGATAGACTTTTTTATAGCCAGTTGTTTTCCACGATGCAGGTGAGAGGAGCGTGTTAGGAAGTAATCCATTCTATCACTCCCACAGACTATCCTATCTTCCCCCACTCTGAACTTGTGCTCCTCCCAATCACTGCTTCTCGAGCTCCAATGCATGTACAACCTCATGGCAAAGAGGTTTACTGTAACGCAATAAGGGCATGTTATGCTGCTTGCTGTGACAACACTGATACACCCCTGCAAGGGTCAACAATGCAGTGATTGTAGTCTGTCCCTGTCCATCCAATCTGTCCTCCCCCCACTCATTCCCCGCAGCACCCAGTAATCCAGGATGTCATATGTAATCTACAAATTCTCTGGTACCATGCAGTGAGGCTGATCTTAAAAATGCATTTACCTTTTTGTTTCTAGAATCATAATCTCAGTTTAATCCCCAAAGTTCTGTGTTCTCCTGGCTGACTCAATGATCTTTATTCTGTTTCTTGTTTATCTTTTTGTCTAGATGTTGAAGCAAGAGTTGATGCATCTCATGACATTCGGGAGGTAAGAACAATTTGTTTGATTTTAGCAAATTTTATTTTGGGTCCCTATAGGAATCATACAAACATCCATGGAAACATTGCTGAATGCCTTGGTAGCACTGAGTTTTCACTCTATCTAGAGTCTGTCACAAAAGCAATATTAATACAATCATAAATATGTCAAAGCCCACATACACCATGGTTTTAGTATCACTGAACAGAGTTTCTCAGACTTTCCTTGTCCTCGTCTTGGCTAAGAGTAAGTCTGTCTTATTCAGCAGCCTTTTCACTCCATTCATACCCATTTTATCACCACACAAGTCTTCTCAGGTTATTAAACTGACAATGTCAGATGCATAAAGTACCCTGAAAACCAATGACAACTTCTCTGTTTTACAAGAAAGACTTACAGTTATCTAAAAATGGAGCTGGTTGTTAAACACTGTCTGTATATTTTAAGCATATCTTACAAAACCTGCTTAGATATAAAGCTGTTCATTCATTCCACATTTGCTAGGCTGATCCATGGCTTTGCCATTTAAGCAACATCAGATGATATCTGAAAACTAGAGCAGCTGTATGACAAGTGGGGCAAGTTCTGTTCTAAGTCTAGTCCAGGTACGTGTCACTGTAGGCCTTTACACATACTCTTTCCAACATTTAGACAAAAATCCAGGAAAAAAAACATACTTATTGATTGGGTGGGGATATTTGGGATAATTGCAAAATGTTTCATCAAATCTCACTTAACTTGAAGAATGGGGGATGTCACTTGGGCTCAAGAATGCACAGTTTTTGAGTTGAAATATTTAGAGGGGTAGGGATGGGGGATATAGCCTTAAGTGGGGAGTGCTTGGAGCTTGGCTCCTTTAAGAACATGTTTTGTAATTTTGCCAAAGCTGATGCTGTGCAATGTCAGCTTTACTTTTCTTTATTTATGTTTTGCTGCAGTTCTACCTGTAAATCACTATAAATCCAAACAACACACCCCTTACAGGAACTTAAGTTTGTTTCTACATGCTTTTTGCCTCCCTTCTCACCCATTGGCCATCAGTACTTTTCCAAGGACAATGATAACATGACCTCTGACTCTGGTGAGAGTTGACTGGAAGGAAATAACCATGGAACCATCCCTAATGCCATTTCCCAGTGAATGATTCAGTAGTCCCCCAATACATATCCTAGCTAGCAATCTAATATATCAAAGGAAAGAGGGTATCAATATTAGACAATTTCCTGTGCCCAGCTATTCACCAAACTGCTCACCAACCCCTCCATGCTGCTAATTCCTGATTCATCCAAAGGACTACAAGAAAGACCTCGTTAATACAGCCAACCAGCAGTGCTTCTGTTAGATCCTAATACTACACCCTTGATGCTGATGTGAGCATCCATATCTCTCTGGAAGCATGCTATACTTTACCTACACTACCATACATGTATAATGAAGGATTGCTACACCTTCCTTATACTAAACACATGTAATAATGATGGCATGCTATACTTTACCTACACTACCATACATGTATAATGAAGGAATGCTACACCTTCCTTATACTAAACACGTGTGATAATGATGAAATGCTATACTTTCCCTACACTATCACACATGTGATAATGAAGGTATGTTACACCTTCCTTATACTAAACACGTGTGATAATGATGGCATGCTATACTTTACCTACACTGCCATGCATGTTCATAGGTTCATAGGTTCATAGGTTTATACTAGGCTAACTGCCCTAGGGCATTTATAAGCCTATTCCAAAGTTATGTGGCTTACGCCGCCCCTTATGTTAGAAATACTGTGCCTATTAGTTTGTTGTGCCTCTGTCCAGTAGTGACACAGAGATGATTCCCAGGGTAAACCTACGATCTCCCATCCACCGGTCAAGATTTCTCTTGAACAAAGCCAGCGAGGTGCTCTGCCTCACATGGACCGGGATTTTATTCCACAGCATGGGGAGTCTCTGGGTGATAAATCTATCCCTCCAGCACATCCTATTTATATCCGTGCTAAGGTTTAAGTCTCTTGCTCTAGTGGTTTTGGTGGATTTGGATTTTTTGAGGTGGAGCATGTCCATTAATTCCGGGTTGGTCATGGCCTTGTATGTCAGGCACAGGTCACCTCTGAGCAGACGGTATGCAACTGAATAGAGTTGGAGTTTCTTCAGTCTGGCAGCATATGACAGGTTTTGGAGTCCCTTTATCCTTTTGGTGAGGAACTTTTGGGGTCTCTCCAATTGCTGCAGGTGTTGGGTGAGATACATCCCGAATGGGGCATTGTACTCAATCATTGGTCTGATAAGTGAAGAGTACAGGGGAACAATGACCTCACTTGATCTGGATGTGAATCCCTTCATGATCAGGTGGGCAATGTAGAAGGTCTTTCAAACCACTTTAGCAACGTGAGTGTCAAACGAGAGGCCACTGTCAACCTGGGTCCCCAGGTCCCTGATAACTTCTTCTGTGCTTAGTGGGTTGCCACCTATATGGTAGCTTGGGGTTACCTTGTTTTTCCCAAAGGGTATGACTATACACTTTTTGCTTAACTTCAGGCCATGGCTCTGGCACCAGCTATCAGTTTCCGTGAGACCCCTCTGAAGGATGTCTGTGTCCGATGTACTATCCACTATGGCACCCAGTTTGCAGTCATCTGCAAACTTTGTCAGCCATAGCCCTCCTATGCTTGCCTGTACTTCTGAGAAGTAGATGCCGAACAATAGGGGGCCAAGGACTGAGCCCTGTGGGACTCCACTTGTAATCGGCTTGGAGTCTGACATGGCTCCAGCAACTCTAACCCTGTGGGTTCTGTCCTTTAGCCAGTTTGCAACCCATCTTGTGACATATGGGTTTACATTTAAGCTGGTAAGTTTCTCTATAATACCTGAGTGGGGTATTGTGTCAAAAGCTATTGCAAGGTCAAGGTAGGCTGTATGGACTGCCTTTCCCTCATCAATGGCCTTGGTGACTGTTTCAAAGAAGTCGACCAAGTTCAAAAGGCAAGATCTGCCGTTGACAAAGCCAAACTGGGTTGGGTCCAAGGTCTGCAAGTCCCCTATGTCCTTGTTTATGAGTTCCATTATGATCCTCTCCATAGCTTTGGAGACCAGGCTTGTTAAGCTTATGGGGCGGTAATTACCAGGGTCCGTAGAGGCACCGCCTTTGTGGAGTGGGACCACAGTTGCCGTACGCCACTCCTTGGGCACATATCCTGTGGTGAGGCTAAGATTAAACAGCTGCCTTATGTGCGGGTTTAGTTCTTCATTGAGTTCATGTAGCACACAGCCGGGGACCCCATCCAGTCCCATTGATGCTGTGTTTTTAGCTTTAGAAAGAGCAGCTTTTACCTGCGCATTTGAGATGTCTGTGAGGCTACACTTAGTTGGGATAGTTATCTCTCCTTTTGGGGGGGAGAGGGGGGTGAAGTTTGCGCTGAACCTGTCTGCCAGTATGTTGGCAATGTCTGTGGGTTCAGTGATTTTTGTATCATTTTGGACTAATTCTGAGCATATCTGGGAGTTTCCACCCAGGTTTCTGACATAGCTGAAGAAGGCCTTATGATTGTCTTTTGAATCTATGGCAATTTTTCTCTCAAAGTTGGCCTTGGATGATTTTATGAGGGATCGTAGTTTCTTGCTAGTGCTGATCAAAGATGCCTTCCCTTTTTGGGATTTTTCTCTATCATGTAATAGCTTTCTCCTCTTATTGTAAAGTTTGTTTATGGCTGGGGTCCACCAGACTGGACGTTTGCCCTTGGTGGAAAGAGTCCTGGTTTTATTTAGGATTACCTGATCCATGCAGTCCTGAAGGTGTTCATAGAAGGCATTTGTAAGGGCTTCCGCAGCTTGGGTTGTGGTTTCCATTGGCTCGGGGGCCTTGAAGGATACCACACCTGTCTTGAGTAGTGTGAAGTTTGCTTTAGAGAAGTTCTTCACTGTGGTCTTTTTTGTTTGGGGTGGGAGGCGGGATGTGGATTTCTAGTGAGATTAGTTTATGATCTGATCTCACCAATGAGGGATATACTTCCAGTGTGGAGCATTTTGTCCCCATGTTCATGATGATGAGATCTAGTATATTTTCTCCTCTTGTGGGGACGGTGACTAGTTGTTCCATGGCATTTGAATTTATGAACTCCAGGAACCTTTGGGCTAGAAAGTTTGGTCTTGAGTAATGTTCCCAGTCTATATTCGGGTAGTTGAAGTCACCCAATATGATGGTGTTTGGTGATACATTTATACCCTCCAGTGTCTTCAGGAAGGCTGTGTGGGTTTCCTGAGTTTGAGAGGGTGGCCTGTAGCATGCTACAAATTGTAGAGCAGTTTTGCCTATGGTTAATTGCACCTGGATGGTTTCTGATGCTTTGTGCGTAGCCACCAACTTGGAGGTGTGGGTATCCTTGATGAATATGGATACACCCCCTCCTTTTGTGGTGTGGTCCGGGTTTTGGGGCCAGAATGCATGATATGAGATGAAACCTGATAGTGCCGGGGTGCTCTCAGGAGCCTTGAACCAGGTTTCAGTCACAGCACAGACATCGATGTTCTCCATACTGAGAAGGGCCTCGAGTGTGTGCATTTTGAGATTTAGACTTCTGGCATTGAGCAGCATTACCCTTAATTTCTTCACATTTTTGTTTTCTAGGGTGGTAGGTTTAGAATTTGAGCCTTGCCTAAAAAAGGCACTATGGGGGTGGCAAGAACCTTAGCCAATATCCGGAATCCCAGGGGTGACAGGTGCAAGCTGTCCCTTGCGAAGCAGTGTGGCTTGTCGAGCATGTCATCCCAGGCAGACAGGCACTGGATCCCCTTTGAATGACACCAGAAATGAAGCCAATTGTTAAAGCTGATCATCTTGTCACTATATTGTGGCATCATTCTTGGTGAAGGAAGGATACTGCTCAGGGTCAGGGTCATACCTGCCTGGGCTACATAATCAGAGAGCTCCTCTATGTCTCTTTTCATGTAGTCCAGGGAGGTACGTCTCAGGTCGTTCACACCAGCATGGACAATGACTGTGTCATACTTGTACTTGCCATGGAGTGACCTGAGTGATTGTGTTATGTGGCGGATTCTAGCATCCGATAGGCAGCTTACCATGACCTTCTCCTTGTTCAGCCTGGTGAGTGGGACGTCAGTGTGTCTGACTATGGAGTCACCTATGACAAGTATGTTTGGTGTTGTATTTGGCCTTAAGGGCAGTGACTGCTTTGCACACTGATTTTGTTGTTTATGTGTTGTTTGTGTGGTGTATTGAGTTTGCAGTTGCTTGGGTGTCTGCTTTGGAGGCCTCTGCTGTTTAGGTAAATTTTTACTCAGAGCCTCCGAGTATGTCTTAGTGTGTTTATGTGTTTGATTCAGTGGTGTGGTTGAGTTATGTGAGACTGGTATTGTGGTGTGTTTAGTTGCCTTCTCCTCCTGCCTGGTCTTGCCAGTCCTGAGTTGAGAGAGCTCAGCCTCCAGTTTGGCTAAATAGCTGCATCTCTCGCAAGTGTTAGTGTTACGTGGGAGGAGGAGAGGGTTGTCTGTGTACATGAGGCAATTGCAACATTGTCTCAGAATTCCCAGATTCACCAACTGGGCAGGAGAGGACACCAGCATCTCACCCTTCGACATGCTAGAAAGAATTATGAGTTGGTATGAGGCAGAAAAGTAGTGGGCTTAGCAGGGAAGTGGGCACTCCTGGGGGGGTTTGCTAGTGAGAGATTTGTATAATATAGGAGTGCTTGACCTGCAAAGAGAATGCTTATAAGACAAGGGATATGCTTATAAGACAAGTGCTGAGCTTTTTGAGAAGAAAAAGCTATTTGGAACAAGTGCTGCACTTTTTAGTGAAGGTGTAAACTGTTTAGGTTCCTAACAGAGTAGTTCTAAGGGAAAATTTGAAGAACAGACTTTCTGGAGCCAGAAAGAGTTTAACCTTGTTTACCCGGCGCTGCCCGATGCTGCTCTAGTGGCAACTCCGCGCTAAAGCACGTTAAAGCGTGCTTGATAGCAGGGGCTGGAAAGAAGCAGGAATAGACCCAAAACAGACAATAAAACTACAGTTTCAAGTCAGTAACCACCTCTACGGGGGGCAGGGAAGCTGCTCAATGTTATTCACTGCCACTGATCAACAGAGAGACTTTCCTTTAGCCCAAGCAAAAATGGCCTCACAGAAACTTTCAAACAGTTCAGGAACAGCAAGCCTGTAACTGAACTTTTTTAACTCTCAGAAAAGTGGGAAAAAAGCAAGATTGTTTTTGTTTTGTTTTTTTCAGAGATAGCAGAGGTTCACAAGTAATATCAAGTTATAACAGTGCAGTAAATGACCCCACACAAGAGTGCTAGGTCAAGGACAGAAAATATGCAAGTTTTAAGAAAAAAACTATTTAAAATTAAGTGCAAACAGGAAATTCAGCAAACAGCTTTTGGTTGTGCTCTAAATACAGCTACTAATACAGAAATCAAGTTTAACAAGCCAGAAAATGTTCAAGCTAGGCAGCTATGCAGAAAAACTTAGCAAATAAACAGAGAAAAAATACTTAAAATCTCAAAAGTGGCTCCCTTCTTCTCTCAGCATTTTTTCCACTTGGAGGGTGCTTCACCAACAGCCAACAAGCCTGAAAAGAAGCCCAAACCACGAGGCAACTAGGTTTTAAGAGAGGAAGATGAAGGAGTTTTGGAAATGACCCCTAGTGGCCAATAAAACTACAGTTTCAAGTCAGTAACCACCTCTACGAGGGGCAGGGAAGCTGCTCAATGTTATTCACTGCCACTGATCAACAGAGAGACTTTCCTTTAGCCCAAGCAAAAATGGCCTCACAGAAACTTTCAAACAGTTCAGGAACAGCAAGCCTGTAACTGAACTTTTTTAACTCTCAGAAAAGTGGGAAAAAAGCAAGATTTTTTTTTTTTTGTTTTTGTTTTGTTTTTTCAGAGATAGCAGAGGTAATGAAGGAATGATACACCTTCCTTATACTAAACACATGTGATAATGAAGACATGCTACACTTTCCTTGCACCACCACACATGTGATAATGAAGGCATGCTACACTTTCCTTACACCACCACACATGTGATAATGAAGGCATGCTACACTTTCCCTACACTATCAGACATGTGATAATGAAGGTATGCTACACCTTCCCTACACTACCACACATGTGATAATGAAGGCATGCTACCCTTTCCATACACTACCACACATGTGATACTGAAGGTATGCTACACTTTCCCTACACTACCACACATGTGATAATGAAGGCATGTTACACCTTCCCTACACTACCACACATGTGATACCAAAGGCATGCTACACATTCCCTACACAATCACACATGTGATAATGAAGGCATGCTGCACTTCTCCCTACACTATCACACATGTGATAATGAAGGTATGCTACACCTTCCCTACGCTACCACACATGGGATAATGAAGGCATGCTGCACTTTCCCTACACTATCACACATGTGATAATGAAGGTATGCTACACTTTCCCTACACTATCACACATATGATACTGTAGGCATGCTACACTTTCCCTATACAACCACACATGTGATAATGAAGGCATGCTGCACTTTCTTTACACCACTAGACCTGTGATAAAGAATGCATGCTACACTTTCTTTACACCACCACACATGTGAAAATGAAGGCATGCTACACCTTTCCTACATTACCACATATGTGATAATGAAAGCATGCTACACTTTATTTACACCACCATACCTGTGATAATGAAGGCATGCTACACTTTCAATACACTACCACACATGTGATTATGAAGGCATGCTACACCTTCCCTACACTACCACATATGTGATAATGAAGGCATGCTGCACTTTCCCTACACTACCACACATGTGATGATGAAGGTATGCTACACCTTACTTATACTAAACACGTGTGATAATGATGGCATGTTACACTTTCCCTACACCACCACACATGTGATAATGAAGGCTTGTTGCACCTTCCCTACACTACTACACATGTGATAATGAAGGCATGTTACACTTTCTTTACACCACTAGACCTGTGATAATGAAGGCATGCTACACTTTCCTGACACTACCACACTTGATAAAGAAGGCATGCTAAACTTTTCTTACACCACCAGACCTGTGATAATGAAGGCATGCTACACTTTCAATACACTACCACACGTGATTATGAAGGCATGCTACACCTTCCCTACACTACCACATATGTGATAATGAAGGCATGCTACACTTTCCCTACACTACCACACATGTGATAATGAAGGCATGCTACACCTTCCCTACACTACCACACATGGGATAATGAAGGCATGCTACACCTTTCCTGTACTACCATACATGTGATAATGAAGGCATGTTACACCTTCCCTACACTACTACACATGGGATAATGAAGGCATGCTAGACCTTCCCTGCACTACCACACATGAGATAATGAAGGTATGCTAGACCTTCCCTGCACTACCACACATGTGATAATGAAGGCATGCTATACCTTCCCTGCAATACCACACATGGGATAATGAAGGCATGCTACACTTTCCCTATACTACCACACATGTGATAATGAAGGCATGCTACACCTTCCCTACACTACCACACATGTGATAATGAAGGCATGCTACACCTCCCCTGCACTACCACACATGTGATAATGAAGGCGTGCTACACTTTCCCTACACTACCACGCACGTGATAATGAAGGTATACTATACTTTCCAAACACTACCATACATCTGATAAAGAAGGCATGCTAAACTTTCCTTACACCACCACGCATGTGATAATGAAGGCATGCTATAGTTTTTGTACACTACCACGCATGTGATTATGAAGGCATGTTACACCTTCCCTACATTACCACAAATGTGATAATGAAGGCATGCTACACCTTTCATATACTACAACACATGTGATAATGAAGGCATGTTACACCTTCCCTACACTACCACACATGTGATAATGAAGGCATGTTACACCTTCCCTACACTACCATACATGTGATAATGAAGGCATGTTACACCTTCCCTACACTACCACACATGTGATAAAGAAGGCATACTACACTTTCCTTACACCACCACACATGTGATAATGAAGGCATGCTACACCTTCCCTACACTACCACACATGTGATAATGAAGGAATGCTACATTTTCCCTACACTACCACACATGTGATAATGAAGGCATGTTACACCTTCCCAACACTACGACACATGTGATAATGAAGGCATGCTACACATTCCCTACACTACCACACATGTGATAATGAAGGCATTCTACACTTTCCCTACACTACCACACATGTAATAATGAAGGCATGCTACACCTTCCCTACACTACCACACTTGTGATAATGAAGACATGTTAACCTTCCCTACACTACCACACATGTGATAATGAAGGCATGCTACACTTTCCTTATATCACCACACATGTGATAATGAAGGCATGCTACATCTTCCCTGCACTGCCACACATGTGATAATGAAGGCATGCCACACATTTCCTATACTACCACACATGTGAAAATGAAGGCATGCTACACTATCTCATCACTACCACACATGTAATTATGAAGGCATCCCACACCTTCCCTACACTACCAAAAATGTGGTAATGAAAGCATGATAAACTTTCCTTACACCACTACACATGTGAAAATGATGGCATGCTACACTTACCCTACACTACTACACATGTGATAATAAAGGCATGCTACACTTTTCCTACACTACTACACGTGATAATAAAGGCATGCTACACTTTCCATATAGTACCATACTTGTGATAATGAAGGCATGCTACACCTTCCCTATACTACCACACATGTGATAATGAAGGCATGCTTTACCTTCCATACACTAACACACATGTGGTAATGAAGGTATAGTACACTTTCCCTACACTACCATACATGTGATAAAGAAGGAATGCTACACTTTCCTTACACCACCACACATGTGATAATGAAGGCATGCTACACTTTCTGTACACTACCACAGATGTGATAATGAAGGCATGTTACACCTTCCCTACACTACCACACGTGATAATGAAGACATGTTACACCTTCCCTATACTACCACACATGTGATACTGAAGGCATGCTACACCTTCCCTACACTGCCACACATGTGATAATGAAGGCATGCTACACCTTTCCTATACTACCACACATGTGATAATGAAGGAATGCTACGCTTTCCCTACACTACTACACATGTGATAATGAAGGCACTTTCCTTACACTTTCCCTACACTACTACACAAGTGATTATTAAGGCATGCTACACCTACCTTAAACTACCACACATGTGATAATGAAGGCATGCTACATTATCCTGACGCTACCAGACATGTAATTATGAAGGCATCCTACACCTTCCCTACACTACCACACATGTGATAATGAAGGCATGCTACACCTTTCGTATACTACCAAATATGTGATAACGAAGGCATGCTACACTTTCCCTACACTATCACACATGTGATGATGAAGGCATACTACACCTTTCCTATACTACCACACATGTGATAATGAAGGCATGCTACACCTTTCCTATACTACCACACATGTGATAATGAAGGCATGCTATACTTTCCCTACACTATAACACATGTGATAATGATGGCACTTTCCCTGCACTCCTACACATGTGATTATGGAGGCATGTTACACCTTCCGTACACTATCACACATGTGATATGCTACACTATCCAAACACTACCACACATGTAATTATGAAGGCATCCTACACCTTCCTTACACTACCACACATGTGATAATGAAGGCATGCTACACCTTTACTACCAAATATGTGATAACGAAGGCATGCTACACTTTCCCTACACTATCACACATGTGATGATGAAGGCATACTACACCTTTCCTATACTACCACACATGTGATAATGAAGGCATGCTACACCTTTCCTATACTACCACACATGTGATAATGAAGGCATGCTATACTTTCCCTACACTATAACACATGTGATAATGATGGCACTTTCCCTGCACTCCTACACATGTGATTATGGAGGCATGTTACACCTTCCGTACACTATCACACATGTGATAACGAAGGCATGCTACACTATCCAAACACTACCACACATGTAATTATGAAGGCATCCTACACCTTCCTTACACTACCACATATGTGATAATGAAGGCATGCTACACCTTTCGTATACTACCAAACATGTGATAATGAAGGTATGCTACACTTTCCCCTACACTATCACACATGTGATGATGAAGGCATGCTACACCTTCCCTACACTACCACACATGTGATAATGAAGGCATGCTACACCTTCCATACACTACCACACATGTGATAATGAAGGCATGTTACACCTTCCCTACACTACCACACATGTGATAATGAAGGCATGCTACACTTTCCCTACACTACCCCACATCTGATAATGAAGGCATGCTACACCTTCCGTACACTACCACACGTGTGACAATGAAGGCATGCTACACCTTCCATACACTACCACACATGTGATAATGAAGGCCTGCTACACTTTCCCTATACTACCACACATGTGATAATGAAGGCATGCTACACTTTCCCTACACTACCACACATGTGATAACGAAGGCATGCTACACCTGCCATACACTACCACACATGTGATAATGAAGGCCTGCTACACTTTCCCTATACTACCACACATGTGATAATGAAGGCATGCTACACTTTCCCTACACTACCACACATGTGATAATGAAGGCATGCTACACCTTCCATACACTACCAGACATGTGATAATGAAGGCATGTTACACCTTCCCTACACTACCACACATGTGATAATGAAGGCATGCTACACCTTCCCTACACTACCAGACATGTGATAATGAAGGCTACACTTTCCCTACACTACCACACATGTGATAATGAAGGCCTGCTACACTTTCCCTATACTACCACACATGTGATAATGAAGGCATGCTACACTTTCCCTACACTACCACACATGTGATAATGAAGGCATGCTACACCTTCCATACACTACCAGACATGTGACAATGAAGGCATGTTACACCTTCCCTACACTACCACACATGTGATAATGAAGGCATGCTACACCTTCCCTACACTACCAGACATGTGATAATGAAGGCATGCTACACTTTCCCTACACTACCACACATGTGATAATGAAGGCATGCTACACCTTCCATACACTACCAGACATGTGATAATGAAGGCATGTTACACCTTCCCTACACTACCACACATGTGATAATGAAGGCATGCTACACCTTCCATACACTACCACACGTGATAATGAAGGCATGTTACACCTTCCCTACACTACCACACATGTGATTATGAAGGTATGGTACACTTTTTCCTACACCATAACACATGTGATAATGAAGGCATGCTACACTTTCCCTACACTACCACACATGTGATAATGAAGGCATGCTACACCTTCCCTACACTACCACACATGTGATAATGGAGGCATGTTACACCTTCCCTACTCTACCACACATGTGATAATGAAGGCATGTTACACCTTCCCTACACTACCACACATGTGATAATGAAGGCATGTTACACATTCCCTACACTACCACACATGTGATAATGAAGGCATGTTACACCTTCCCTACACTACCACACATGTGATAATGAAGGCATGTTACACCTTCCCTACACTGCCACACATGTGATAATGAAGGCATGTTACACCTTCCCTACACTGCCACACATGTGATAATGAAGGCATGTTACACCTTACCTACACTAACACACATGTAATAATGAAGGCATGCTACACTTTCCCTACACTACCACACATGTGATACTGAAGGCATGTTACACCTTCCCTACACTACCACTCATGTGATAATGAAGGCATGTTACACTTTCCCTACATTACCACACGTGATAATGAAGGCATGCTACACCCTACCTACACTACCACACATGTGATGATGAAGGCATGTTACACCTTCCCTACACTACTACACATGTGATGATGAAGGCATGTTACACCTTCCCTACACTGCTACACATGTGATGATGAAGGCATGTTACACCTTCCCTACACTACTACACATGTGATAATGAGGGTTACCATCACCTGCTCAGCAGTGCCGAGATAGCCCACTCAGTCCATCTGTTATCAGTGCCATGCAGGCCTTTATCTGTGCAATGGTGATTGTCTAACAAAAATCTTCCTGGAATGGATGAGCAGGTTTTGGCCTCTCAGTTCCATCCCCTGCTCTGCTGTTCATTTCCTGAGTTGCTACTCCAACTTTTGGAGCAAACTCCCATCTTACTTCAGAACCACTTCTAATAAAAGAGATTTCATAAATGATGGAGCACTTTTCCTTATTACTTAATAACACCTGTTTATGCAAAAATAAATACAATGAAGGGCCGATCTTGTCTCCTGAACCTGATTGACTTCTTTGAATCAGTCTCCAGAACCATGGACAAGGGTAAGGTGGTCCACACAGCCTATCTAGACCTTGCCAAGGCCTTTGACACCATTCCCCACTCTGGAATCATAGATAAACTTACTAAGTTGGCCTGAATGATAGAATCACACTCCGACCCTTCTTAGCAGCTAAGGCTTTTAAACATTAGTACATTAATTGTTATGAGCTCTTATTTATGTATTTATCATGGAGTTTTTAATGTGTTTTTACTATGTCTCATATAATGTTCTACATAATTTTATTCATTCATTGCAGGTCTGCCTCAATAAAGGTTTTTCTTTTGGAGTTGTGCCTTTGGTGTTACCTTGGAACTTTTCTACAATTTTGCTACTTGGAGGTTTGTTTACTTTGCATTTTCGTCATTTGATTTGTTTGAGTCTCCTGCTGGGACATGGCTACTGAGGGAAACATTGACTGTGATCTAAATATTCCAATAACTTGAATATGGATCGTAAACATGACATTGATATCATTGTTATTACTAGACGTTTAGAAAATAAACTGCAGAAAATAAAGAGCATTCAGTGGCAGAAAAAAGCTTCCGACTGATACCAGAGGACTTAGGGTCCTAAAAATGCGGGACTCTAATCCAGCCCTGCTCTCTAAATGGCAAAAGTTAAACTTAGAAACAAGTTTTGGCTACATAAATATTTTAATTGAACATTACAATATGTTATTGTCAACTTAGTCCAAAGAAATCTCAGAGTTAGAAAAAGAACTTTTGGGTCTGCTAAATGAACGAGAACTGGGTATGCTGTATGACAATCTAAACATCATGATCCGTTCAATAGATCAAAATTGATCCAGGACAAACTTGAGAGAGACTATGTAGACTTTAAAAGAGTCAAGTCTTCTCATGGATCTGCTACTTTTACAGTGATGATTGGATGACAGCTCCTGTGGAGGCGATGGTTCATTTAAACAACATTTCTGAGCCTCCAGTATCTAAGCATCAGTCCTAAATTGGGAAATAAATTTTATCACACACAGACTTATAGAGACAAGAACATGGACATTAAACAACCACAACTACAAGAGAATCAGAGAAAGCTCTGAGGTCAGTACACAGGATTTAATCGTGAACATTTCTAAATATAAACTTAATGATCATGAGTTATCTGTCCTTAGCAAAGGACTTAGTTTTGTTCCATCTGCTTTTAGTGATGTTACAGAGTTTATAGTGGATATAAAAATGTTCACTAGGAGTATAGCGTTAAAAATGTTGTATAATAACAAGAATGCAAATTTAGATAATGCTAGCAATATTAATACATTTAGGAAACCTTCCTGTACAACATCCACTGTTGGAATTATTTGAATTTGATTTAATGGAATTTTATAATAATTTTTATAATACAACTGTTAAAGAGAAGGCAGCTATTTTAAGTTTACAGAGCAATAACAATATAGTTATTAGGCAAGCTGACAAGGGGTAATGGACAAGGACATGTATGATATAAAAGTCTCTTCTATGCTTGCAGAAATTGACACCTATATAAAATTGAATGCTGTTTCACTAAATAAGTTAATTAAAAATGTGCATGCACAGTTATATGATTTACTACTCACTAATGTTATTGACATGAATTTGTACAGGTATTTTCTTGTTGAAAACCCATTAGTACCAATCTTCAGGGGTCTTCCTAAAATACACAAAGAGCTGGATAATCCACCACTAAGACCCATCGTTTCAAGTAAAGGGTGGCTGACTGAGTCTCTCTCAATTTATTTAGATAAACAGTTTAAACCTATAGTTTATAACACCAAACACATCCTAAGAGACAATTTATTGAAGGTTTTGCAAGATGTAATTAGATGTAAAGTCTCTATTTACATCAATCCCAAATAGCACTGGGATTGAATTTTTGAGATTATTTCTCTTAAACCATGGTGTCAACAACAGCAAAATCATAATGTGGATGTCTTTATTAGAAATTGTGTTAGAAAATAATGTTATGGTTTATAACAACAATTACTATCTCCAACGAAAAACTCATATAATGAACAATTTAATTTTCAATGAATATCTGATACACTATTGCCGTTTTGTTGATGATGTTTTTTTATTATGGAGAGGAACAACAACCATGCTTAACGAATTTATACAATACATAAATGGTACTACTCATTTTTTAGAATTTGAGAGTGCATACTCTCATGAGAAAATACAGTTCCTTGATGTATTGTTAACTAAGGGACCCAATGGTGTGAATACATGTATATATAGGAAGCCTTGTTGGAGGAATAATTTACTTCATAGAACTAGTATGCATCCTCGACATGTGCATAAAAATGTAGTAATGAATCAAACTCTGAGAGTCTCTAAGCTTACTACAGATGAGACAACTTTCAATGAACAAAAGGCAGTGTTAGAGAACAATTTTATACAAAGAGGTTATAATAAACAACACCATCATTGAGGCAAGCAACAAAAGGAAAGATAAAGGTTGTCCGTATTATAATAAATCTAATACCACTGATAAGAACAAGAAAGAACCAAAAATCTCCAAGAACAGACTTATAATACCCTATACAAATAGGAACAATCAAATAAGAAAGATTATAGAAAACAATTGGAAGATTCTTACTATGGATGAGAAAATCAAGACATTGGTTGAACAGAGACCCAATATAGCTTATAAGAATTTGAAGTCTTTGAAAAGACTACTTTGCTATGAAAAAACCAAAATTGAACATCCACTCTCACAAAGGGAAGGTACTTTCAACCAATGTAGATTTATGACACCACTTTTCTCCATCCCATCACTAATAAAATATATACATTCAAAAATTATACTGATTGTAGGTCCAAGAATTTAGTATATTTAGCCCAATGTCAGCTGTGCACTAAATATTATGTAGGGAAAACCAATCGAGAGCATTTATATGCTATTAATAACACGTGATGGACGAAGGGTCTATACATCATTTTAAGTTTAAGGTTCTAGAATCAATAACAGTAGATAGTAGATTAGGAAATGTAAAGAACCACACAGAAGGGTGGATCCTTAGACTTCAGGCACATATATATGGCCTGAATGATAGAATCACACTCCGACCCTTCTTAGCAGCTAAGGCTTTTAAACATTAGTACATTAATTGTTATGAGCTCTTATTTATGTATTTATCATGGAGTTTTTAATGTGTTTTTACTATGTCTCATATAATGTTTTACATAATATTTTACATGAGTTTTGTGAATGTTTGGTTTTTTTATATAAACATGTATACAGACTATATGTATATAGATTTTCCTAGGCACTAGCACTTTAAGCTCTCACTGTTCTAATTGATTAATTGTTGAAATTACTGAACTTTGGAATTGTATTTAAGCGCCTTTATTCATTCATTAAGCATTGAAGTCTGAAGAACTTTTCTACAATTTTACTAAGTTGGGCATTAATCCCTATGTCACCCAATGGGTTGCTAAATGGCTTACTGATAGAACCCACACTGTAAAAGTAGCAGACTCCAAATCCAGCTCCAGACAAGTGACAAGTGGAGTACCTCAGGGTTCAGTCCTGGGGCCGCTCTTGTTTGGCATCTACTTCTCTGAAGTACAGGTCAACACTAAGGGACTCTGGCTAACAAAGTTTGCAGATGACTGCAAACTGGGAGCCATTATTGAATCCCCAAATGATGTGGATACTCTACAAAAGGGCCTTACAGAAACAGATGCTTGGTGCCAGAGCCATGGGCTCAAGCTCAATGCCAAGAAATGTATTGTTATCCCTTTGGGAAAAACATGTATCCATGAATTACCATATAGGTGGCAGTACACTAAACACAGAAAGTGTGATAAGAGACTTAGCGACACAGGTGGACAGTGGTCTCACCTTCGATAACCACATCGCCACAACAGTCAGGAAATCCTTCTATGTGGCACACCTCATCACGAAGGGCTTTTCATCCAGAAAAAAGGAGGTCATTGTCCCACTGTACTCATCCCTCATTAGACCCATTATAGAATACAATGCCCCATTTGGTATGTACCTCTCAAGACATCTGCAACAACTGGAAAGGCCTCAGAAATACTTCACTAAAAGAATCACAGGCCTAAAGCAGATGCCCTATGCTGACCGCCTTAAAAAACTCCAGCTATACTCTGTCACATATCGTCTACTCAGGCAATCTCTGCTTAACATACAAGGCCATGTCAAACCCAGAGTTGTTGTACATGCTACACTTAAGAAATCCCAATCCCTCAGAGCTACACGCTCCAAGGATCTAAACCTTGTTATCACAATAAACAAAACATGTTGGAGGGATAGGTTCCTGACCCAGAGACTCCCCAGACTCTGGAATAGATTGCCCATACATGTCAAGCAGAGTGCCTCTTTGGACCTCTTCAAGAGGAACCTTGACGATTGGATGGGAGAAAGGAAATTCACCCCAGGGATCACGTCAGTCGCCCTGCTAGACAGGGGTCCAGGAAAGAAAATAATGTGGGAAGAAATATTCAGGGAATCGTTATGGCTAGGCTTGTATAGGCCCTAGGGCTGATAGCCTAGTACTAACCTATGAACCTATGTACCTATGACCCCCATGTCCTGTTTCTCCCCTGTACTTCACCGACATTTCTAACTTACTGCCATTAAACTTTCACGTACCTGGTATCCACTTGCGTCTCTGACATAGGAGCCTCAATTTTACTGTGTGAAACTTAATACTAAGCAGTTTAGACAGTTATATGATTTCTTAGAAACCTAAAATTCTCCTTTAAAATATAATACATTTCACATATAGTTTACTTTATTTTGCTTCTATATGCTCTTTATAATTTGCTTATAATGTCGTTATACTCTGTTGAATTGTATATTTTTGTAAGATAAGTTTTTTTTCCCTTTGGCTTTTGAAAATCGGCTTCAGCCCACCTATACAGCGATTTATAAACATGGGTCCGCTTCTAAATCTTGATTGCTCATAATCTTGAAATTCAAAATACTGAAGCCAAAATGGTGAAAGTTCAAAATACTGAGAACTCCAAATACTGAATTTCATAATATCGAAAAAAACTACAGGATACTAACACTTGCTATACTCCAGCAGAAGTACATAGAGAAACAAATAAAAGACATAGCATATTAGTTTACTCCAAATATTAGCAGGGGGCAACCCCACCTGCACTCTCTACACCCCCTGTTACTTAAATATATCAACTCCGAGATCGCACTTGACTACACTAAGATGAGTTATGTTGTACTATAGGAAATTAAAAGGGAACATGACTAAGGTTAGTACAAGCAGTCATGAAGAACATAATGGTATGTTTGCCATTTTGTTCTGTGGAGTGTGATCTCAGAGTTGATATATTTAAGTAGTAGGAGGTGTGGGGGCACAGCCTCCCACATAGGGGTGCAGGGGGGCTGCCCTCTGCTTATAGTTGGAGAAGAGTAATATGTTTTGTTATGTAGTGGTGTTGGAAAATTGTTAAGTGTTGGTGTACTCTGTTTTTTTTCTATATTATGAAATTCAGTATTTTAAGTTTTCAGCATTTTGAATTTTCAGGATTTTGGCTTCAGTATTTTGAATTTCAAGATAATGAGCTTTCAAGATTTAGAAGCGGACCCATAAACACAAATATCCATACATAAAAAAATAACTGCAAACACTGTAAAAGAGACATACTGCATTACATTTGCATTTTGGTAGAAGGAGATAAAACTATGTAGTCTGCTCTTTGAATGAATCTGTTTACTTTTTGAGTGCATTTAACTTTCTACCTCCCATTCATCCATATTATCTAATTTCCCCTTCCCTCATCTGTCCCAGGCACTCTAGGACCTCTGTGGATTCTTATTCTACTATCCATTTCAGTAATCCATTTCATCGATCCACCATCCTCTCTGTGAAAAAGTACTTACAGAGACTAGTGAGTAGTTAGTCCCTACAGTGTGATGTCTATGCCCCCTGTTCTTCCTCTTTCTTATTCAGAATAACCTGTTCCTATATCTCCAGCATGATCCTGAGTACCTATAATTATGCCCCTTCTGTCTTTTCTATTTTCTCTCAAGAAGAGCTCTGCCTCCACTAGTCATCTGTTATATCCTTTTGTCTCTATCTCATGACCCTTTCTTTTAGCATTTCTTTGAATTCTGACCAACATCCTGATATATCTGTTATTTCTTTAATTTACAGAGCTGCACAATGTACTTAAGCCTTTCTCACTTCTGCAGCTGAAATGCCTTTGGCCTGTATTTAATACATGGCAGATGGTACCTGTAAATCTAGACACCCCCATGTTACCTATTCATCGTTAATGCCACTGTATAGTTTAATTTATTTGTTCACCAGTTAAGTAAACTGGTCCTTCAAAGATATTTTTTAAGCCACAAATGCAAGACGAAATGTAATATACACTGACAGTTCAAGACACCAATCAAATAACATGCTTCTGGGAGGAAACCAGTTTATGCAGAGAAAATCATTACAAAGTATTAACAAAAAGTTACTGAAAGCCAGAATTGAACTCCAGAACCATGAATATCCTTAACCACTGAATCAACATGATTTACTGAATGTTCATTAAGAAGAATTTCAGGAGGAATAAATTCCAGAGATGCCGAGGCCATTCTTCTATCTGACAATATTTAATATGGCTTCAGGTTTCCTATGTTAAAAACTGCTAATGCCTTGTACCTTCTTATTATGTATTAAATTATTCAGAAAGAAGGCAGCTTTAGTGTGAGGTATTTCCGTGACACAGGAGCTCTGCAATAAACATGGAATGTGTGTGTCTAGTGTGTATCTGTTTACCTTTACCAGTCATCCTCCTGTTTATCTCCCAAGCTTTACTCAATCACCTCCCCATCTGCACCCCAAGACCCTGGGAAATACAGGCCTATTAATCTCTCTATTATTATATGCAAGGTTATGGCATCTATTAAAACTGGAGTAATACAAAATGACACAGATTACTTTAAATTCCTGGATCCACACCAGTCTGTCTTTGTAAAATGTAGGTCACATCTGCTTTTCTTCCAAGGCTTTCTAAGACAATGATAATGAGTATACAGTCCAGGTTATTACCTAGACATTGCCAAGACCTTTGATATAATGTCCCCTGCTGTAATTATTGACAAACACTCTCAAGTCAACATAAATCCATACAGAGTTTTCTGGATAGGTGACAGGCTATCAGTCAGAAATCATAAAGTTAAGGTCAGGGAAGTTTCTGTGGACAGCAAAGCATCACTTGTGGCAACCCCCAGGGA
>NC_056733.1:990713645-990746145 GCF_019279795.1 Protopterus annectens
AATGTGTTCTCCTCTGGATGAGATGTTAAATCGAGGTCTGATACTGCAGTGTAGTACAAGGGAGGTACAGCACCCCTGAGTGTGTCCTCCTTTGGATGAGATGTTAAATCAAGGTCTGATACTGCAGTGTAGTACAAGGGAGGTACAGCACCCCTGAGTGTGTCCTCCTTTGGATGAGATGTTAAATCGAGGTCTGATACTGCAGTGTAGTACAAGGGAGGTACAGCACCCCTGAGTGTGTCCTCCTTCAGATGAGATGTTAAATCGAGGTCTGATACTGCAGTGTAGTACAAGGGAGGTACAGCACCCCTGAGTGTGTCCTCCTTTGGATGAGATGTTAAATCAAGGTCTGATACTGCAGTGTAGTACAAGGGAGGTACAGCACCCCTGAGTGTGTCCTCCTTTGGATGAGATGTTAAATCGAGGTCTGATACTGCAGTGTAGTACAAGGGAGGTACAGCACCCCTGAGTGTGTCCTCCTTTGGATGAGATGTTAAATCGAGGTCTGATACTGCAGTGTAGTACAAGGGAGGTACAGCACCCCTGAGTGTGTCCTCCTTTGGATGAGATGTTAAATCGAGGTCTGATACTGCAGTGTAGTACAAGGGAGGTACAGCACCCCTGAGTGTGTCCTCCTTTGGATGAGATGTTAAATCGAGGTCTGATACTGCAGTGTAGTACAAGCAAGGTATAGCACCCCTGAGTGTGTCCTCCTTTGGATGAGATGTTAAATCGAGGTCTGATACTGCAGTGTAGTACAAGGGAGGTACAGCACCCCTGAGTGTGTCCTCCTTGGATGAGATGTTAAATCGAGGTCTGATACTGCAGTGTAGTACAAGGGAGGTACAGCACCCTGAGTGTGTCCTCCTTTGGATGAGATGTTAAATCGAGGTCTGATACTGCAGTGTAGTACAAGGGAGGTACAGAGTTTGTCCTCCTTTGGATGAGGTGTTAAATCGACGTCTGATACTGCAGTGTAGTAAAAGGGAGGTACAGCACCCTGAGTGTGTCATCCTTTGGATGAGATGTTAAATCGAGGTCTGATACTGCAGTGTAGTACAGGGGAGGTACAGCACCCCTGAGTGTGTCCTCCTTTGGATGAGATGTTAAATCGAGGTCTGATACTGCAGTGTAGTACAAGGGAGGTACAGCACCCCTGAGTGTGTCCTCCTTTGGATGAGATGTTAAATCGAGGTCTGATACTGCAGTGTAGTACAAGGGAGGTACAGCACCCCTGAGTGTGTCCTCTTTGGATGACATGTTAAATCGAGGTCTGATACTGCAGTGTAGTACAAGGGAGGTACAGCACCCCTGAGTGTGTCCTCCTTTGGATGAGATGTTAAATCGAGGTCTGATACTGCAGTGTAGTACAAGGGAGGTACAGCACCCCTGAGTGTGTCCTCCTTTGGATGAGATGTTAAATCAAGGTCTGATACTGCAGTGTAGTACAAGGGAGGTACAGCACCCCTGAGTGTGTCCTCCTTTGGATGAGATGTTAAATCGAGGTCTGATACTGCAGTGTAGTACAAGGGAGGTACAGCACCCCTGAGTGTGTCCTCCTTTGGATGAGATGTTAAATCGAGGTCTGATACTGCAGTGTAGTACAAGGGAGGTACAGCACCCCTGAGTGTGTCCTCCTTTGGATGAGATGTTAAATCAAGGTCTGATACTGCAGTGTAGTATAAGGGAGGTACAGCATCCCTGTGTGTGTCCTCCTTCGGATGAGATGTTAAATCGAGGTCTGATACTGCAGTGTAGTACAAGGGAGGTACAGCACCCCTGAGTGTGTCCTCCTTTGGATGAGATGTTAAATCGAGGTCTGATACTGCAGTGTAGTACAAGGGAGATACATCACCTCGGAGTGTGTCCTCCTTTTGATGAGATGTTAAATCGAGGTCTGATACTGCAGTGTAGTACAAGGGAGGTACAGCACCCCTGAGTGTGTCCTCCTTTGGATGAGATGTTAAATCGAGGTCTGACACTGCAGTGTAGTACAATGGAGGTACTGCACCCCCTTAGTGTGTCCTCTTTTGGAATAGATGTTAAATTGAGGTCTGATACTGCACTGTAGTACAAGGGAGGTTACAGCACCCTTGAGTGTGTCCTTTTTTGGATGAGATGTTAAATCGAGGTCTGATACTACAGTGTAGTTCAAGATAGGTACAGCACCCCTGAGTGTGTGCTCCTTCGGATGAGATTTTTAATCGAGGTCTGATACTGCAGTGTAGTATAGGGAGGTACAGCACCCCTGAGTGTGTCCTCCTTTAGATGAGATGTTAAATCGAGGTCTGATACTGCAGTGTAGTACAAGGGAGGTACAGCACCCCTGAGTGTGTCCTCCTTTGGATGAGATGTTAAATCGAGGTCTGATACTGCAGTGTAATACAAGGGAGGTACAGCACGCCTGAGTGTGTCCTCCTTCGGATGAGATGTTAAATCGAGGTCTGATACTGCAGTGTAGTACAAGGGAGGTACAGCACCCCTGAGTGTGTCCTCCTTTGGATGAGATGTTAAATCGAGGTCTGATACTGCAGTGTAGTACAAGGGAGGTACAGCACCCCTGAGTGTGTCCTCCTTTGGATGAGATGTTAAATCGAGGTCTGATACTGCAGTGTAGTACAAGGGAGGTACAGCACCCCTGAGTGTGTCCTCCTTTGGATGAGATGTTAAATCGAGGTCTGATACTGCAGTGTAGTACAAGGGAGGTACAGCACCCCTGAGTGTGTCCTCCTTCGGATGAGATGTTAAATAGAGGTCTGATACTGCTGTGTAATGCAAGGGATGTACAGCACCCTGAATGTCCTCCTTTGGATGAGATGTTAAATCTAGGTCTGATCTGCAGTTTAGTTCAAGGGAGGTATAGCACCCCTGAGTGTGTCCTCCTTTGGATGAGATGTTAAATCGAGGTCTGATACTTCAGTGTATACAAGGAAGGTACAGCACCCTGAGTGTGTACTCTTTTGGTTGACATGTTAAATCGAGGTCTGATACTGCAGTGTAGTACAAGGGAGGTACAGCACCCCTGAGTGTGTACTCTTTTGGTTAAGATGCTAAATCGAGGTCTGACACTGCAAAGTAGTACAAGGGAGGTACAGCACCCTTGAGTGTGTCCTCCTTTGGATGAGATGATAAATTGAGGTCTGATCTGCAGTGTAGTACAAGGAAGATAGAGCACCCTTGAGTGTGTCCTCCTTTGCATGAAATGTTAAATCGAGGTCTGATACTGCAGTGTAGTACAAGGGAGGTACAGCACCCCTGAGTGTGTCCTCCTTCGGATGAGATTTTAAATCGAGGTCTGATACTCTAGTGTAGTACAAGGGAGGTTCTGCACCCCTGAGTGTGACCTCCTTTGGATGAGATGTTAAATCGAGGTCTGATACTGCAGTGTAGTACAAGGGAGGTACAGCACCCCTGAGTGTGTCCTCTTTGGATGACATGTTAAATCGAGGTCTGATACTGCAGTATAGTACAAAGGATGTACAGCAACCCTGAGTGTGTCCTCCTTTGGATGACATGTTAAATCGAGGTCTGATACTGCACTGTAGTACAAGGGAGTTAAAGCACCCCTGACTGTGTCATCTTTTGGATGAGATGTTAAATCGAAGTCTGATACTGCAGTATAGTACAGGGGAGTTACAGCACCCCTGAGTGTGTCATCCTTTGGATGAGATGTTAAATCGAGGTCTGATACTGCAGTGTAGTACAAGGGAGGTACAGCACCCCTGAGTGTGTCCTCCTTTGGATGAGATGTGAAATCGAGGTTTGATACTGTAGTGTAGTACAAGGGAGGTACAACACCCCTAAGTTTGTCGTCCTTTGGATGAGATGTTAAATTGAGGTCTGATACTGCAGTGTAGTACAAGGGAGGTACAGCACCCTGAGTGTGTCCTCCTTTGGATTACATGTTAAATCGAGGTCTGATGCTGCACTGTAGTACAAGGGAGTTAAAGCACCCCTGACTGTGTCATCCTTTGGATGAGATGTTAAATCGAGGTCTGATACTGCAGTATAGTACAAGGGAGGTACAGCACCCCTGAGTTTGTCCTCCTTTGGATGAGATGTTAAATCGAGGTCTGATACTGCAGTGTAGTACAAGGGAGGTACAGCATGCCTGAGGGTGTCCTCCTTTGGATGAGATGTTAAATCGAGGTCTGATACTGCAGTGTAGTACAAGGGAGGTACAGCACCCCTGAGTGTGTCCTCCTTTGGATGAGATGTTAAATCGAGGTCTGATACTGCAGTGTAGTACAAGGGAGGTACAGCACCCCTGAGTGTGTCCTCCTTTGGATGAGATGTTAAATCGAGGTCTGATACTGCAGTGTAGTACAAGGGAGGTACAGCACCCCTGAGTGTGTCCTCCTTTGGATGAGATGTTAAATCGAGGTCTGATACTGCAGTGTAGTACAAGTGAGGTACAGCACACCTGAGTGTGTCCTCCTTTGGATGAGATGTTAAATCGAGGTCTGATACTGCAGTGTAGTACAAGGGAGGTACAGCACCCCTGAGTGTGTCCTCCTTTGGATGAGATGTTAAATCAAGGTCTGATACTGCAGTGTAGTACAAGGGAGGTACAGCACCCCTGAGTGTGTCCTCCTTTGGATGAGATGTTAAATCGAGATCTGATACTGCAGTGTAGTACAAGGGAGGTACAGCACCCTGAGTGTGTCCTCCTTAGGATACGATGTTAAACCGAGATCTGATACTGTAGAGTAGTACTTGGGAGATACAGCACCCCTGAGTGTGCCCTACTTTGGATGAGATGTTAAATTGAGGTCTGATACTGCAGTGTAGTACAAGGGAGGTACAGCAACCCAGAGTGTGTTCTCCTTTGGATGAGATGTTAAATCGAGGTCTGATACTGCAGTGTAGTACAAACGAGGTACAGCACCCCTGAATATGTCCTTCTTCGGATGAGATGTTAAATAGAGGTCTGATACTGCTGTGTAATGCAAGGGAGGTACAGCACCCTGAGTGTGTCCTCCTTTGAATGAGATGTTAAATCTAGGTCTGATACTGCAGTGTAGTACAAGGGAGGTACAGCACCCCTGAGTGTGTCCTCCTTTGGATGAGATGTTAAATCAAGGTCTGATCTGCAGTTTAGTACAAGGGAGGTACAGCACCCCTGTATGTGTCCTTTGGATGAGATGTTAAATCGAGGTCTGATACTGCAGTGTAGTGCAAGGGAGGTACAGCACCCCTGAGTGTGTCATCCTTTGGATGAGATGTTAAATCGAGGTCTGATACTGCAGTCTAGTACAAGGGAGGTAAAGCACCCCTGAGTGTGTCCTCCTCTGGATGAGATGTTAAATCGAGATCTGATACTGCAGTGTAGTACAATGGAGGTACAGCAACCCAGAGTGTGTTCTCCTTTGGATGAGATGTTAAATCGAGGTCTGATACTGCAGTGTAGTACAAGGGAGGTACAGCACCCCTGAGTGTGTCCTCCTTTGGATGAGATGTTAAATCGAGGTCTGATACTGCAGTGTAGTACAAGGGAGGTACAGCACCCCTGAGTGTGTCCTCCTTTGGATGAGATGTTAAATCGAGGTCTGATACTGCAGTGTAGTACAAGGGAGGTACAGCACCCCTGAGTGTGTCCTCCTTTGGATGAGATGTTAAATCGAGGTCTGATACTGCAGTATAATACAAGGGAGGTACAGCACTCCTGAGTGTGTCCTGCTTTGGATGAGATGTTAAATCGAGATCTGATACTGCAGTGTAGTACAATGGAGGTACAGCAACCCAGAGTGTGTTCTCCTTTGGATGAGATGTTAAATCGAGGTCTGATACTGCAGTGTAGTACAAGGGAGGTACAGCACCCCTGAGTGTGTCCTCCTTTGGATGAGATGTTAAATCGAGGTCTGATACTGCAGTGTAGTACAAGGGAGGTACAGCACCCCTGAGTGTGTCCTCCTTTGGATGAGATGTTAAATCGAGGTCTGATACTGCAGTGTAGTACAAGGGAGGTACAGCACCCTGAGTGTGTCCTCCTTTGGATGAGATGTTAAATCGAGGTCTGATACTGCAGTGTAGTACAAGGGAGGTACAGCACCCCTGAGTGTGTCCTCCTTTGGATGAGATGTTAAATCGAGGTCTGATACTGCAGTGTAGAACAAGGGAGGTACAGCACCCTGAGTGTGTCCTCCTTTGGGTGATATATTAAATCGAGGTCTGATACTGCAGTGTAGTACAAGGGAGGTACAGCACCCTGAGTGTGTCCTCCTTTGGATGAGATGTTAAATTGAGGTCTGATACTGCAGTGTAGTACAAGGGAGGTACAGCACCCCTGAGTGTGTCCTCCTTTGGATGAGATGTTAAATCGAGGTCTGATACTGCAGTGTAGTACAAGGGAGGTACAGCACCCCTGAGTGTGTCCTCCTTCGGATGAGATGTTAAATCAATGTCTGATACTGCAATGTAGTACAAGGGAGGTACAGCACCCCTGAGTGTTCCCTCCTTTGGATGAGATGTTAAATCGAAGTCTAAATACTGCAATGTAGTACAATGGAGATACATCACCCCTGAGTGTGTCCTCCTTTTGATGAGATGTTAAATCGAGGTCTGATCTGCACAGTATAAGGGAGGTACAGCACCTTGAGTGTGTCCTTTTTTGGATGAGATGTTAAATCGAGGTCTGATACTGCAGTGTAGTACAAGCGAGGTACAGCACCCCTGAGTGTGTCCTCATTAGGATGAGATGTTAAATCGAGGTCTGATCTGCAGTGTAGTACAAGGGAGGTAGAGCACCCCTGAGTGTGACCTCATTTGGATGAGATGTTAAATCGAGGTCTGATACTGCAGTGTAGTACAAGGGAGGTACAGCACCCCTGAGTGTGTCCTCCTTTGGATGAGATGTTAAATTGAGGTCTGATACTGCAGTGTAGTACAAGGGAGGTACAGCAACCCTGAGTGTGTCCTCCTTTGGATGACATGTTAAATCGAGGTCTGATACTGCAGTGTAGTACAAGAGAGGTACAGCACCCCTGAGTGTGTACTCTTTTGGTTAAGATGCTAAATCGAGGTCTGATACTGCAGTATAGTACAAGGGAGGTACAGCACCTTGAGTGTGTCCTCCTTTGGATGAGATGTTAAATCGAGGTCTGATACTGCAGTGTAGTACAAGGGAGGTACAGCACCCCTGAGTGTGTCCTCCTTTGGATGAGATGTTAAATCGAGGTCTGATACTGCAGTGTAGTACAAGGGAGGTACAGCACCCCTGAGTGTGTCCTCCTTTGGATGAGATGTTAAATCGAGGTCTGATACTGCAGTGTAGTACAAGGGAGGTACAGCACCCCTGAGTGTGTCCTCCTTTGGATGAGATGTTAAATCGAGGTCTGATACTGCAGTGTAGTACAAGGGAGGTACAGCACCCCTGAGTGTGTCCTCCTTTGGATGAGATGTTAAATCGAGGTCTGATCTGCAGTGTAGTACAAGGAAGGTACAGCACCCTGAGTGTGTACTCTTTTGGTTAAGATGTTAAATCGAGGTCTGACACTGCAAAGTAGTACAAGGGAGGTACAGCACCCTTGAGTGTGTCCTCCTTTGGATGAGATGTTAAATTGAGGTCTGATACTGCAGTGTAGTACAAGGGAGGTACAGCACCCCTGAGTGTGTCCTCCTTTGGATGAGATGTTAAATCAAGGTCTGATACTGCAGTGTAGTACAAGGGAGGTACAGCACCCCTGAGTGTGTCCTCCTTTGGATGAGATGTTAAATCGAGGTCTGATACTGCAGTGTAGTACAATGAAGGTACAGCACCCCTGAGTGTGTCCTCCTTCAGATGAGATGTTAAATCAAGGTCTGATACTGCAGTGTAGTACAAGGGAGGTACAGCACCCTGAGTGTGTCCTCCTTTGGATGAGATGTTAAATTGAGGTCTGATACTGCAGTGTAGTACAAGGGAGGTACAGCACCCCTGAGTGTGTCCTCCTTTGGATGAGATGTTAAATCGAGGTCTGATCTGCCGTGTAGTACAAAGGAGGTACTGCACCCCTGAGTGTGTCCTCCTTCAGATGAGATGTTAAATTGAGGTCTGATACTGCAGTGTATTACAAGGGAGGTACAGCACCCTGAGTGTGTCCTCCTTTGGATGAGATGTTAAATCGAGGTCTGATACTGCAGTGTAGTACAAGGGAGGTACAGCACCCCTGAGTGTGTCCTCCTTTGGATGAGATGTTAAATCAATGTCTGATACTGCAGTGTAGTACAAGGGAGGTACAGCACCCCTGAGTGTGTCCTCCTTTGGATGAGATGTTAAATCGAGGTCTGATACTGCAGTGTAGTACAAGGGAGGTACAGCACCTTGAGTGTGTCCTTCTTTGGATGAGATGTTAAATCGAGGTCTGATACTGCAGTGTAGTACAAGGGAGGTACAGCACCCCTGAGTGTGTCCTCCTTTGGATGAGATGTTAAATCGAGGTCTGATACTGCAGTGTAGTACAAGGGAGGTACAGCACCTTGAGTGTGTCCTTTTTTGGATGAGATGTTAAATCGAGGTCTGATACTGCAGTGTAGTACAAGCAAGGTACAGCACCCCTGAGTGTGTCCTCATTAGGATGAGATGTTAAATCGAGGTCTGATCTGCAGTGTAGTACAAGGGAGATAGAGCACCCCTGAGTGTGTCCTCCTTTGGATGACATGTTAAATCAAGGTCTGATACTGCAGTGTAGTACAAGGGAGGTACAGCACCCCTGAGTGTGTCCTCCTTTGGATGAGATGTTAAATCGAGGTCTGATACTGCAGTGTAGTACAAGGGAGGTACAGCACTCCTGAGTATGTCCTCCTTCGGATGAGATGTTAAATAGAGGTCTGATACTGCTGTGTAATGCAAGGGAGGTACAGCACCCCTGAATGTCCTCCTTTGGATGAGATGTTAAATCTAGGTCTGATACTGCAGTGTAGTACAAGGGAGGTACAGCACCCCTGAGTGTGTCCTCCTTTGATTGAGATGTTAAATCAAGGTCTGATACTGCAGTCTAGTACAAGGGAGGTAAAGCACCCCTGAGTGTGTTCTCCTTTGGATGAGATGTTAAATCTAGATCTGATACTGCAATGCAGTACGAGGGAGGTACAGCACCCCTGAGTGTGTCCTCCTTTGGATGAGTTTTAAATCAAGGTCTGATATTGCAGTGTAGTACAAGGGAGGTACAGCACCCCTGAGTGTGTCCTCCTTTGGATGAGATGTTAAATCGAGGTCTGATCTGCAGTGTAGTACAAGGAAGGTACAGCACCCCTGAGTGTGTCCTCCTTCGGATGAGATTTTAAATCGAGGTCTGATACTCTAGTGTAGTACAAGGGAGGTTCTGCACCCCTGAGTGTGACCTCATTTGGATGGGATGTTAAATCGACGTCTGATACTGCAGTATAATACAAGGGAGGTACAGCACTCCTGAGTGTGTTCTCCTTTGGATGAGATGTTAAATCGAGGTCTGATACTGCAGTGTAGTACAAGGGAGGTACAGCACCCCTGAGTGTGTCCTCCTTTGGATGAGATGTTAAATCGAGGTCTGATACTACAGGGTAGTACAAGGGAGGTACAGCACCCCTGAGTGTGTTCTCCTTTGGATGAGTTTTAAATAGAGGTCTGATATTGCAGTGTAGTAAAAGGGAGGTACAGCAACCCAGAGTGTGTTCTCCTTTGAATGAGATGTTAAATCGAGGTCTGATACTACAGTGTAGTAGAAGGGAGGTACAGCACCCCTGAGTGTGTCCTCCTTTGGATGAGATGTTAAATCGAGGTCTGATACTGCAGTGTAGTGCAAGGGAGGTACAGCACCCCTGAGTGTGTCATCCTTTGGATGATATGTTAAACCGAGGTCTGATCTGCAGTGTAGTACCAGGGAGGTACAGCACCCCAAACTGTGTCTTCCTTTGGATGAGATGTTAAATCGAGGTCGGATTCTACAGTGTATTACAAGGGAGGTACAGCACCCCTGAGTGTGTCCTCCATCAGATGAGATGTTAAATCGAACTCTGATACTGCAGTGTCGTACAAGGGAGGTACTGCACCCCTGAGTGTGTCCTACTTTTGATGAGATGTTAAATCGAGGTCTGATGCTGCATTGTAGTACAAGGGAGGTAGAGCACCCCTGAGTGTGTCCTTCTTTTGATGAAATTTTAAATCAAGGTCTGACACTGCAGTGTAGTACAAGTGAGGTACTGCACCACTGAGTGTGTCCTGCTTTTGATGACATGTTAAATTGAGGTCTGATAAAGCAGTGTAGTACAAGGGAGGTACAGCTCCCATGAGTGTGTCCTCCTTAGGATGAGATGTTAAACCGAGATCTGATACTGCAGAGTAGTACTTGGGAGATACAGCACCCCTGAGTGTGTCCCCCTTCAGATGAGATGTTAAGGTCAGGTCGGATACTGCAGTGTACGACAAGGGAGGTACATCACTCCTGAGTGTGTCCTCCTTTAGATGAGATGTTAAATCGAGGCCTGATACTGCAGTGTAGGACTAGGGAGGTACATCACCCCTGAGTGTGTCCTCCTTCGGATGAGATGTTAAATTGAGGTCTGATACTGCAGTGTAGTACAAGGGAGGTACAGCACCCCTGATTGTGTCCTCCTTTGGATGAGATGTTAAATCGAGGTCTGATACTGCAATGTAGTACAAGGGAGGTACAGCACCCCTGAGTGTTCCCTCCTTTGGATGAGATATTAAATCGAAGTCTAAATACTGCAGTGTAGTACAATGGAGATACATCACCCCTGAGTGTGTCCTCCTTTGGATGAGATGTTAAATCAAGGTCTGATACTGCAGTGTAGTACAAGGGAGGTACAGCACCCCTGAGTGTGTCCTCCTTTGGATGAGATGTTAAATCGAGGTCTGATACTGCAGTGTAGTACAATGGAGATACATCACCCCTGAGTGTGTCCTCCTTCAGATGAGATGTTAAGGTCAGGTCTGATACTGCAGTGTAGTACAAGGGAGGTGCAGCACCCCTGAGTGTGGCCACCTTTGAATGAGAGGTTAAATCGAGGTCTGATACTGCAGTGTAGTACAAGGGAGGTACAGCACCCCTAAGTGTCTCCACATTCGGATGAGTTTTAAATAGAGGTCTGATATTGCAGTGTAGTACAAGGGAGGTACAGCACCCCTGAGTGTGTCCTCCTTCAGATGAGATGTTAAATCGAGGTCTGATACTGTAGTGTAGTACAAGGGAGGTACAGCTCTCCTGAGTGTGTCCTCGTTCGGATGAGATGTTAAATCGAAGTCTGATACTGCTGTGTAATGCAAGGGAGGTACAGCACCCCTGAATGTCCTCCTTTGGATGAGATGTCAAATAAAGTTCTGATACTAGAGTGTAGTACAAGGGAGGTACAGCACCCTTGAGTGTGTCCTCCTTTGGATGAGATGTTAAATCAAGGCCTGATACTGCAGTGTAGTGAAAGGGAGGTACAGCACCCCTGAATGTGTCCTCCTTTGGATGAGATGTTAAATCGAAGTCTGATACTGCAGTGTAGTGCAAGGGAGGTACTGCACCCCCTTAGTGTGTCCTCCTTCAGATGAGATGTTAAGTCATGGTCTGATACTGCAGTGTAAGTCAAGATAGGTACTGCACCCCTGAGTGTGTCCTCCTCTGGATGAGATGTTAAATCAAGGTCTGATACTGCAGTGTAGTATAGGGAGGTACAGCACCCCTGAGTGTGCCCTCTTTTGGATGAGATCTTAAATCGAGTTCTGATTCTACAGTGTAGTACAAGGGAGGTACAGCACCCCTGTGTGTGTCATTCTTTGGATTTTTTTATTTTTTTATTTTTATTTTACATTTGTTGACCGGGAATGTCCGACTAGGTTCCACAGAGCCTGTTTTCAGCGGAGGCCCGGGGAGAAACGCTCCAGATGAGATGTTAAATCGAGGTCTGATACTGCAGTGTAGTACAAGGGAGGTATAACACCCCTGAGTATGTCCTCCTTTGGATGAGATGTTAAACTGAGGTCTGATACTGCAGTGTAGTACAATTGAGATACTGCACCCCTGAGTGTGTCCTCCTTCAGATGAGATGTTAAATCGAGGTCTGATACTGCAGTGTAGTACAGGGGAAGTACAGCACCCCTGAGGGTTTTCTACTTTGGAAGAGATGTTAAATCGAGGTCTGCTACTGCAGTGTAGTAAAAGGGAGGTACAGCACACTTGAGTGTCCTTCAGACGACATGTTAAATTGAGGTATGATACTGCAGTGTAGTACAAGGGTGGTACAGTACCCCGAGTGTGTCCTCCTTTGGATGATATGTTAAGTTGTCTGATACTGCAGTATAGTACAAAGGAGGTTACAGCACTCCTGAGTGTGTCCTCCTTGGGATGAGATTTTAAATCCATATCTGATCTGCACCGTATAAGTAGGTACAGAACGCTTGAGTGTGTCCTTTTTCGGATCAGATGTTAAATCGAGGTCTGATACTGCAGTGTAGTACAAGGGAGGAACAACACCCCTGAGTGTGTCCTCATTTGGATGAGATGTTAAATCGAGGTCTGATATTCAGTTTAGTACAAGGGAGTTAGAGCTCCCCTGAGTGTGTCCTCCTTTGGATGACATGTTAAATCGAGGTCTGATACTGCAGTGTATTATAAGGGAGGAACAGCACCCCTGAGTGTGTCCTCATTTGGATGAGATGTTAAATCGAGGTCTGATCTGCAGTGTAGTACAAGGGAGATAGAGCACCCCTGAGTGTGTCCTCCTTTGGATGACATGTTAAATCGAGGTCTGATACTGCAGTATAGTACAAAGGATGTACAGCAACCCTGAGTGTGTCCTCCTTTGGATGACATGTTACATTGAAGTCTGATACTGCAGTGTAGTACAAGGGAGGTACAGCACCCCTGAATGTGTCCTATTTTGGTTAAGATGTTGAATCGAGGTCTGATACTGCAGTGTAGTACAAGGGAGGTACAACACCCCTGAGTATGTCCTCCTTTGGATGAGATGTTAAATTGAGGTCTGATACTGCAGTGTAGAACAATTGAGATACTGCACCCCTGAGTGTGTCCTCCTTCAGATGAGATGTTAAATCGAGGTCTGATACTGCAGTGTAGTACAAGGGAGGTACAACACCCCTGAGTATGTCCTCCTTTGGATGAGATGTTAAATTGAGGTCTGATACTGCAGTGTAGAACAATTGAGATACTGCACCCCTGAGTGTGTCCTCCTTCAGATGAGATGTTAAATCGAGGTCTGATACTGCAGTGTAGTACAGGGGAGGTACAGCACCCCTGAGGGTGTTCTACTTTGGAAGAGATGTTAAATCGAGATCTGATACTGCAGTGCAGTACAATGGAGGTACAGCTCCCCTGAGTTTTCCTTCTTTGGATGAGATGTTAAATGGATGTCTGATACTGCAGTGTAGTAAAAGGGAGGTACAGCACACTTGAGTGTCCTCCTTCAGACGACATGTTAAAATGAGGTATGATACTGCAGTGTAGTACAAGGGTGGTACAGCACCCTGAGTGTGTCCTCCTTTGGATGATATGTTAAATCAAGGTCTGATACTGCACTGTAGTACAAGGGAGGTTAAGCACCCCTGACTGTGTCATCCTTTGGATGAGATATTAAATCGAGGTCTGATAGTGCAATGTAGTACAAAGGAGGTTACAGCACCCCTGAGTGTGTCTTCCTTGTGATGAGATTTTAAATCCACGTCTGATCTGCACAGTATAAGTAGGTACAGCACGCTTGAGTGTGTCCTTTTTTGGATGAGATGTTAAATCGAGGTCTGATACTGCAGTGTAGTACAAGGCAGGAAAAACACCCCTGAGTGTGTCCTCATTTGGATGAGATGTTAAATCGAGGTCTGATATTCAGTGTAGTACAAGGGAGTTAGAGCTCCCCTGAGTGTGTCCTCCTTTGGATGACATGTTAAATCGAGGTCTGATACTGCAGTGTAGTACAAGGGATGTACAGCAACCCTGAGTGTGTCCTCCTTTGGATGACATGTTACATTGAAGTCTGATACTGCAGTGTAGTACAAGGGAGGTACAGCACCCCTGAATGTGTCCTATTTTGGTTAAGATGTTAAATCGATGTCTGATACTGCAGTGTAGTACAGGGGAGGTACAGCACCCCTGAGTGTGTCCTCCTTCAGATGAGATGTTAAATCGAGGTCTGATCTGCAGTGTAGTACAAGGGAGGCACAACAACCCTGAGTGTGTCCTCCTTCAGGTGAGATGTTATATCGAGGTCTGATACTCCAGTGTAGTACAAGGGAGGTTCTGCACCCCTGAGTGTGTCCTCGTTCGGATGAGATGTTAACTCAAGGTCTGATACTGCAGTATAGTACAAGTGAGGTACAGAACTCCTGAGTGTGTCCTGCTTTGGATGAGATGTTAAATCGAGGCCTGATACTGCAGGGTAGTACAAGGGAGGTGCAGCACCCCTGAGTGTGTCCTCCTTCGGATGAGTTTTAAATCGAGGTCTGATACTGCAGTGCAGTACAAGGGAAGTACAGCACCCCTCAGTGTGTCCTCTTTTGGATGAGATGTTAAACTGATGTCTGATACTGCAGCTTAGTACAAGGAAGGTGCAGCACCCCTGAGTGTGGCCACCTTTGGATGAGATGTTAAATTGAGGTCTGATACTGCAGTGTAGTACAAGGGAGGTTCAGCACCCCTAAGTGTCTCCACATTTGGATGAGTGTTAAATCGAGGTCTGATATTGCAGCCTAGTACAAGGGAGGTACCGCACCCCAGGGTGTGTTCTCCTTTGGATGAGATGTTATTTCAAGGACTGATACTGCAGTGTTGTACAAGGGAGGTACAGCACCCCTGAGTGTGTCCTCCTTCAGATGAAATGTTAAATCGAGGTCTGATACTGCACTGTAGTACAATGGAGGTACAGCACGCCTGAGGGTGTCCCCCTTCAGATGAAATGTTAAATCAAGTTCTGATACTGCAGTGTAGTACAGGGGAGGTACAGCACCCCTGAGGGTCTCCTACTGTGGATGAGATGTCAGATTGAGGTCTGATACTGCAGTGTAGTACAAGGGAGGTACAGCTCCCCTGAGATTGTCCTCCTTTGGATGAGATGTTAAATCGACGTCTGATACTGCAGTGTCATAAAAGGGAGGTGCAGCATCCCTGAGTGTCCTCCTTCAGATGACATGTTAAATTGAGGTCTGATACTGCAGTGTAGTACAAGGGAGGTAATGCACCCTGAGTGTGTCCTCCTTTGGATGAGATGTTAAATCGAGGTCTGATAATGCAGTGTAGTACAGTGGAGTTACAGCACCCCCTGAGGATCTCCTACTGTGTATGAGATGTTAAATTGATGTCTGATACTGCAGTGTAGTACAAGGGAGGTACAGCTCCCCTGAGATTGTCCTCCTTTGGATGAGATGTTAAATCAACTTCTGATACTGCACTGTAGTACAAGGGAGGTAAAGCACCTCTGATTGTGTCATCATTTGGATGAGATTTTAAATCGAGGTCTGAAAATGCAGTGTAGTACAGGGGAGGTACAGCACCCCTGAGGGTGTCCTACTGTGGATGATATGTTAAATCGAGGTCTGATACTGCAGTGTAGTACGAGGGAGGTAAAGCTCCCCTGAGTTTGTCCTCCTTTGGATGAGATGTTAAATCGACGTCTGATACTGCAGTGTAGTACAAGGGAGGTACAGCACCCTGAGTGTGTCATCCTTTGGATGAGATGTTAAATCGAGGTCTGATCCTGCAATGTAGTACAAGGGAGTTACAGCACCCTTGAGTGTGTCCTCTTTTGGATTAGATGTTAAATCGAGGTCTGATACTGCACTGTAGTACAATGGAGGTACAGCATGCCTGAGGGTGTCCCCCTTCAGATGAAATGTTAAATCAAGGTCTGATACTGCAGTGTAGTACAGGGGAGGTACAGCACCCCTGAGGGTGTCCTACTGTGGATGAGATGTTAAATTGAGGTCTGATACTGCAGTGTAGTACAAGGGAGGTACAGCTCCCCTGAGATTGTCCTCCTTTGGATGAGATGTTAAATCGACGTCTGATACTGCAGTGTAGTAAAAGGGAGGTGCAGCACCCCTGAGTGTCCTCCTTCAGATGACATGTTAAATTGAGGTCTGATACTGCAGTGTAGTACAAGGGAGGTACAGCACCCTGAGTGCATCCTCCTTTGGATGATATGTTAAATCAAGATCTGATACTGCACTGTAGTACAAGGGAGGTAAAGCACCCCTGACTGTGTCATTCTTTGGATGATATGTTAAATCAAGATCTGATACTGCACTGTAGTACAAGGGAGGTACAGCACCCCTGAGTGTGTCCTCCTTTGAACGATATGTTAAGTTGTCTGATACTGCAGTGTAGTACAAAGGAGGTTACAGCACCCCTGAGTGTGTCCTCCTTTGGATGAGATGTTAAATCGAGGTCTGATCTGCAAAGTATAAGGGAGGTACAGCACCCTTGTGTGTGTCCTTTTTTGGATTAGATGTTAAATCGAGGTCTGATACTACAGTGTAGTAAAAGAGAGGAACAGCACCCCTGAGTGTGTCCTCATTTGGATGAGATATTAAATCGAGGTCTGATACTGCAGTGTAGTAAAAGGGATGTACAGCAACCCTGAGTGTGTTCTCCTTTGGATGACACGTTAAATCGAGGTCTGATACTGCAGTGTAGTATAAGGGAGGTAGAGCACCCCTGAGTGTGGCCATCTTTGAATAAGAGGTTAAATCGAGGTCTGATACTACAGTGTAGTACAAGGGAGGTACAGCACCCCTAAGTGTCTCCACATTCGGATGAGTTTTAAATAGAGGTCTGATATTGCAGTGTAGTACAAGGGAGGTACAGCAACCCAGACTGTGTTCTCCTCTGAATGAGATGTTAAATCGAGGTCTGATACTACAGTGTAGTAGAAGGGAGGTACAGCACACCTGAGTGTGTCCTCCTTCAGATTAGATGTTAAATGGAGGTCTGATACTGCAGTGTAGTGCAAGGGAGGTACAGCACCCCTGAGTGTGTCATCCTTTGGATGATATGTTAAACCGAGGTCTGATCTGCAGTGTAGTACCAGGGAGGTACAGCACCCCAAACTGTGTCTTCCTTTGGATGAGATGTTAAATCGATGTCAGATTTTACAGTGTATTACAAGGGAGGTACTGCACCCCTGAGTGTGTCCTCCATCAGATGAGATGTTAAATCAAACTCTGATACTACAGTGTTGTACAAGGGAGGTACTGCACCCCTGAGTGTGTCCTATTTTCGATGAGATGTTAAATCGAGGTCTGATGCTGCATTGTAGTACAAGGGAGGTAGAGCACCCCTGAGTGTGTCCTCCTTCGGATGAGATGTTAAATCGAGGTCTGATACTGCAGTGTAGTACAAGTGAGGTACTGCACCACTGAGTGTGTCCTCCTTTGGGTGACATGTTAATTCAATGTCTGACAAGGCAGTGTAGTACAAGGGAGGTACAGCTCCCATGAGTGTGTCCTCCTTAGGATGAGATGTTAAACCGAGATCTGATACTGCAGAGTAGTACTTGGGAGATGCAGCACCCCTGAGTGTGTCCTGCTTCAGATGAGATTTTAAATTGAGGTTGGATACAGCAGTTTAGTACAAGGGAGGTTCAGCACCCCTGAGTGTGTCCTCCTTTGGATGAGATGTTAAATCGAGGCCTGGTACTGCAGTGTAGGACAAGGGAGGGACATTACCCCTGAGTGTGTCCTCCTTTGGATGAGATGTTAAATTGAGGTCTGATACTGCAGTGTAGTACAAGGGAGGTACAGCACCCCTGATTGTTCCCTCCTTTGGATGAGATGTTAAATCGAGATCTGATACTGCAGTTTAGTACAAGGGAGATACAGCACCCCTGACTGTTCCTTCCTTTGGATGAGATATTAAATCGAGGTCTAAATACTACAGTGTAGTACAAGGAAGGTACAGCACCCCTGAGTGTGTCCTCCTTCGGATGAGATGTTAAATCAATGTCTGATACTGCAGTGTAGTATAGGGAGGTACAGCACCCCTGAGTGTGTCCTCCTTTGGATGAGATGTTAAATCGAGGTCTGATACTGCAGTGTAGTACAATGGAGATACAGCACCCCTGAGTGCGTCCTCCTTCAGATGAGATGTTAAATTGAGGCCGGATACTGCAGTGTAGTACAGGGGAGGTACAGCACACCTGAGTGTGGCCATCTTTGAATGAGAGGTTAAATCGAGGTCTGATACTACAGTGTAGTACAAGGAAGGTACAGCACCCCTAAGTGTCTCCACATTCGGATGAGTTTTAAATAGAGGTCTAATACTGCAGTGTAGTACAAGGGAGGTACAGCATCCCTGAGTGTGTTCTCCTTCAGATGAGATGTTAAATCGAGGTCTGATACTGTAGTGTAGTACAAGGGAGGTACAGCTCTCCTGAGTGTTTCCTCCTTCGGATGAGATGTTAAATCGAGGTCTGATACTGCTGTGTAATGTAAGGGAGGTACAGCACCCCTGAATGTCCTCCTTCGGATTAGATGTCAAATAAAGTTCTGATACTAGAGTGTAGTACAAGGGAGGTACAGCACCCTTGAGTGTGTCCTCCTTTGGATGAGATGTTAAATCAAGGCCTGATACTGCAGTGTAGTGAAAGGGAGGTACAGCAGCCCTGAATGTGTCCTCCTTTGGATGAGATGTTAAATCAAAGTCTGATACTGCAGTGTAGTGCAAGGGAGGTACTGCACCCCCTTAGTGTGTCCTCCTTCAGATGAGATGTTAAGTCATGGTCTGATACTGCAGTGTAATTCAAGATAGGTACTGCACCCCTGAGTGTGTCCTCCTGTGGATGAGATGTTAAATCAAGGTCTGATACTGCAGTGTAGTATAGGGAGGTACAGCAGCCTTGAGTGTGCCCTTTTTTGGATGAGATCTTAAATCGAGTTCTGATTCTACAGTGTAGTACAAGGGAGGTACAGCACCCCTGTGTGTGTCATTCTTTGGATTTTTTAATTTTTTTATTTTTATTTTACATTTGTTGACCGGGAATGTCCGACTAGGTTCCACAGAGCCTGTTTTCAGCGGAGGCCCGGGGAGAAACGCTCCAGATGAGATGTTAAATCGAGGTCTGATACTGCAGTGTAGTACAAGGGAGGTATAACACCCCTGAGTATGTCCTCCTTTGGATGAGATGTTAAACTGAGGTCTGATACTGCAGTGTAGTACAATTGAGATACTGCACCCCTGAGTGTGTCCTCCTTCAGATGAGATGTTAAATCGAGGTCTGATACTGCAGTGTAGTACAGGGGAAGTACAGCACCCCTGAGGGTTTTCTACTTTGGAAGAGATGTTAAATCGAGGTCTGCTACTGCAGTGTAGTAAAAGGGAGGTACAGCACACTTGAGTGTCCTTCAGACGACATGTTAAATTGAGGTATGATACTGCAGTGTAGTACAAGGGTGGTACAGTACCCCGAGTGTGTCCTCCTTTGGATGATATGTTAAGTTGTCTGATACTGCAGTATAGTACAAAGGAGGTTACAGCACTCCTGAGTGTGTCCTCCTTGGGATGAGATTTTAAATCCATATCTGATCTGCACCGTATAAGTAGGTACAGAATGCTTGAGTGTGTCCTTTTTCGGATCAGATGTTAAATCGAGGTCTGATACTGCAGTGTAGTACAAGGGAGGAACAACACCCCTGAGTGTGTCCTCATTTGGATGAGATGTTAAATCGAGGTCTGATATTCAGTTTAGTACAAGGGAGTTAGAGCTCCCCTGAGTGTGTCCTCCTTTGGATGACATGTTAAATCGAGGTCTGATACTGCAGTGTATTATAAGGGAGGAACAGCACCCCTGAGTGTGTCCTCATTTGGATGAGATGTTAAATCGAGGTCTAATCTTCAGTGTAGTACAAGGGAGTTAGAGCACCACTGAGTGTGTCCTCCTCTGGATGACATGTTAAATCGAGGTCTGATACTGCAGTGTAGTACAAGGGATGTACAGCAACCCTGAGTGTGTCCTCCTTTGGATGACATGTTACATTGAAGTCTGATACTGCAGTGTAGTACAAGGGAGGTACAGCACCCCTGAATGTGTCCTATTTTGGTTAAGATGTTGAATCGAGGTCTGATACTGCAGTGTAGTACACGGGAGGTACAGCACCCCTGAGTGTGTCCTCCTTCAGGTGAGATGTTATATCGAGGTCTGATACTCCAGTGTAGTACAAGGGAGGTTCTGCACCCCTGAGTGTGTCCTCGTTTGGATGAGATGTTAACTCAAGGTCTGATACTGCAGAATAGTACAAGTGAGGTACAGAACTCCTGAGTGTGTCCTGCTTTGGATGAGATGTTAAATCGAGGTCTGATACTGCAGGGTAGTACAAGGGAGGTACAGCACCCCTGAGTGTGTCCTCCTTCGGATGAGTTTTAAATCGAGGTCTGATACTGCAGTGCAGTACAAGGGAGGTACAGCACCCCTCAGTGTGTCCTCTTTTGGATGAGATGTTAAACTGATGGCTGATACTGCAGCTTAGTACAAGGATGGTGCAGCACCCCTGAGTATGGCCACCTTTGGATGAGATGTTAAATTGAGGTCTGATACTGCAGTGTAGTACAAGGGAGGTTCAGCACCCCTAAGTGTCTCCACATTCGGATGAGTTTTAAATCGAGGTCTGATATTGCAGCCTAGTACAAGGGAGGTACCGCACCCCAGGGTGTGTTCTCCTTTGGATGAGATGTTATTTCAAGGACTGATACTGCAATGTTGTACAAGGGAGGTACAGCACCCCTGAGTGTGTCCTCATTCAGATGAAATGTTAAATCGAGGTCTGATACTGCAGTGTAGTACAAGGGAGGTACAGCACGCCTGAGTGTGTCCTCCTTCAGATGAAATGTTAAATCAAGGTCTGATACTGCAGTGTAGTACAGGGGAGGTACAGCACACCTGAGGGTGTCCCCCTTCAGATGAAATGTTAAATCAAGGTCTGATACTGCAGTGTAGTACAGGGGAGGTACAGCACCCCTGAGGGTCTCCTACTGTGGATGAGATGTTAAATTGAGGTCTGATACTGCAGTGTAGTACAAGGGAGGTACAGCTCCCCTGAGATTGTCCTCCTTTGGATGTGATGTTAAATCGATGTCTGATACTGCAGTGTCATAAAAGGGAGGTGCAGCACCCCTGAGTGTCCTCCTTCAGATGACATGTTAAATTGAGGTCTGATACTGCAGTGTAGTACAAGGGAGGTAATGCACCCTGAGTGTGTCCTCCTTTGGATGAGATGTTAAATCGAGGTCTGATAATGCAGTGTAGTACAGTGGATTTACAGCACCCCCTGAGGGTCTCCTACTGTGGATGAGATGTTAAATTGATGTCTGATACTGCAGTGTAGTACAAGGGAGGTACAGCTCCCCTGAGATTGTCCTCCTTTGGATGAGATGTTAAATCGACTTCTGATACTGCACTGTAGTACAAGGGAGGTAAAGCACCTCTGATTGTGTCATGATTTGGATGAGATTTTAAATCGAGGTCTGATACTGCAGTGTAGTACAAGGGAGATACAGCACCCCTGACTCTTCCTTCCTTTGGATGAGATATTAAATCGAGGTCTAAATACTACAGTGTAGTACAAGGAAGGTACAGCACCCCTGAGTGTGTCCTCTTTCGGATGAGATGTTAAATCGAGTTCTGATACTACAGTGTAGTACAAGGGAGGTACAGCACCCCTGAGTGTGCCCTCCTTTGGATGAGATGTTAAATCGAGGTCTGATACTGCAGTGTAGTAAAAGGGAGATACAGCACCCCTGACTGTTCCTTCCTTTGGATGAGATGTTAAATCGAGGTCTGATACTACAGTGTAATTCAAGATAGGTACAGCACCCCTGAGTGTGTCCTCCTTCGGATGAGATTTTAAATCAAGGTCTGATACTGCAGTGTAGTATAGGGTGGTACAGCACCCCTGAGTGTGTCCTCTTTTGGATGAGATCTTAAATTGAGTTCTGATACTACAGTGTAGTACAAGGGAGGTACAGCACCCCTGAGTGTGTCCTCCTTTGGATGAGATGTTAAATCGAGGTCTGATACTGCAGTGTAGTACAATGGAGATACAGCACCCCTGAGTGCGTCCTCCTTCAGATGAGATGCTAAATCGAGGTTGGATACTGCAGTGTAGTACAAGGGAGGTACAGCACACCTGAGTGTGGCCATCTTTGAATGAGAGGTTAAATCGAGGTCTGATACTACAGTGTAGTACAAGGGAGGTACAGCACCCCTAAGTGTCTCCACATTCAGATGAATTTTAAATAGAAGTCTGATATTGCAGTGTAGTACAAGGGAGGTACATCAACCCAGGGTGTGTTCTCCTTTGGATGAGAAGTTAAATTGAGGTCTGATACTGTAGTGTAGTACAAGGGAGGTACAGCTCTCCTGAGTGTTTCCTCCTTCGGATGGGATGTTAAATCGAGGTCTGATACTGCTGTGTAATGTAAGGGAGGTACAGCACCCCTGAACGTCCTCCTTCGGATTAGATGTTAAATCAAGTTCTGATACTAGAGTGTAGTACAAGGGAGGTACAGCACCCCTGAGTGTGTCCTCCTTTGGATGAGATGTTAAATCGAGGCCTGATACTGCAGTGCAGTGAAAGGGAGGTACAGCACCCCTGAATGTGTCCTCCTCTGGATGAGATGTTAAATCGAGGTCTGACACTGCAGTGTAGTACAATGGAGGTACTGCACCCCCTTAGTGTGTCCTCCTTCAGATGAGATGTTAAATCATGGTCTGATACTACAGTGTAATTCAAGATAGGTACAGCACCCCTGAGTGTGTCCTCCTGTGGATGAGATGTTAAATCAAGGTCTGGTACTGCAGTGTAGTATAGGGAGGTACAGCACCCCTGAGTGTGTCCTCTTTTGGATGAGATCTTAAATCGAGTTCTGATACTACAGTGTAGTACAAGGGAGGTACAGCACCCCTGAGTGTGTCCTCGTTTGGATGAGATGTTAACTCAAGGTCTGATACTGCAGTATAGTACAAGTGAGGTACAGAACTCCTGAGTGTGTCCTGCTTTGGATGAGATGTTAAATCGAGGCCTGATACTGCAGGGTAGTACAAGGGAGGTACAGCACCCCTGAGTCTGTCCTCCTTCGGATGAGTTTTAAATCGAGGTCTGATACTGCAGTGCAGTACAAGGGAAGTACAGCACCCCTCAGTGTGTCCTCTTTTGGATGAGATGTTAAACCGATGTCTGATACTGCAGCTTAGTACAAGGAAGGTGCAGCACCCCTGAGTGTGGCCACCTTTGGATGAGATGTTAAATTGAGGTCTGATACTGCAGTGTAGTACAAGGGAGGTTCAGCACCCCTAAGTGTCTCCACATTCGGATGAGTTTTAAATCGAGGTCTGATATTGCAGCCTTGTACAAGGGAGGTACCGCACCCCAGGGTGTGTTCTCCTTTGGATGAGATGTTATTTCAAGGACTGATACTGCAGTAATGTACAAGGGAGGTACAGCACCCCTGAGTGTGTCCTCCTTCAGATGAAATGTTAAATCGAGGTCTGATGCTGCAGCGTAGTACAAGGGAGGTACAGCATGCCTGAGGGTGTCCCCCTTCAGATGAAATGTTAAATCAAGGTCTGATACTGCAGTGTAGTACAGGGGAGGTACAGCTCCCCTGAGATTGTCCTCCTTTGGATGTGATGTTAAATTGACGTCTGATACTGCAGTGTCATAAAACGGAGGTGCAGCACCCCTGAGTATCCTCCTTCAGATGACATGTTAAATTGAGGTCTGATACTGCAGTGTAGTACAAGGGAGGTAATGCACCCTGAGTGTGTCCTCCTCTGGATGAGATGTTAAATCGAGGTCTGATAATGCAGTGTAGTACAGTGGAGTTGCAGCACCCCTGAGGGTCTCCTACTGTGGATGAGATGTTAAATTGATGTCTGATACTGCAGTGTAGTACAAGGGAGGTACAGCTCCCCTGAGATTGTCCTCCTTTGGATGAGATGTTAAATCGACTTCTGATACTGCACTGTAGTACAAGGGAGGTAAAGCACCTCTGATTGCGTCATCATTTGGATGAGATTTTAAATCGAGGTCTAAATACTACAGTGTAGTACAAGGGAGGTACAGCACCCCTGAGTGTGTCCTCCTTTGGATGAGATGTTAAATCAAGGTCTGATACTGCAGTGTAGTACAAGGGAGGTACAGCACCCCTGAGTGTGTCCTCCTTCGGATGAGATGTTAAATCAATGTCTGATACTGCAGTGTAGTATAGGGAGGTACAGCACCCCTGAGTGTGTCCTCTTTCGGATGAGATGTTAAATCAATGTCTGATACTGCAGTGTAGTATAGGGAGGTACAGCACCCCTGAGTGTGTCCTCTTTTGGATGAGATCTTAAATCGAGTTCTGATACTACATTGTAGTACAAGGGAGGTACAGCACCCCTGAGTGTGTCCTCCTTTGGATGAGATGTTAAATCGAGGTCTGATACTGCAGTGTAGTACAATGGAGATACAGCACCCCTGAGTGCGTCCTCCTTCAGATGAGATGCTAAATCGAGGTCGGATACTGCAGTGTAGTACAAGGGAGGTACAGCACCCCTAAGTTTCTCCACATTCGGATGAGTTTTAAATAGAGGTCTGATATTGCAGTGTAGTACAAGGGAGGTACATCAACCCAGGGTGTGTTCTCCTTTGGATGAGAAGTCAAATCAAGGTCTAATACTGCAGTGTAGTACAAGGGAGGTACAGCACCCTGACTGTGTCCTCCTTGGGATGATATGTTAAATCAAGGTCTGATACTGCACTGTAGTACAAGGGAGGTTAAGCACCCCTGACTGTGTCATCCTTTGGATGAGATATTAAATCAAGGTCTGATACTGCAGTGTAGTAAAAGGGAGGTACAGCACGCTTGAGTGTCCTCCTTCAGACGACATGTTAAAATGAGGTATGATACTGCAGTGTAGTACAAGGGTGGTACAGCACCCTGAGTGTGTCCTCCTTGGGATGATATGTTAAATCAAGGTCTGATACTGCACTGTAGTACAAGGGAGGTTAAGCACCCCTGACTGTGTCATCCTTTGGATGAGATGTTAAATCGAGGTCTGATACTGCACTGTAGTACAAGGTAGGTACAGCACCCCTGAGTGTGTCCTCCTTTGGATGATATGTTAAGTTGTCTGATACTGCAGTATAGTACAAAGGAGGTTACAGCACCCCTGAGTGTGTCCTCCTTGGGATGAGATGTTAAATCCACATCTGATCGGCACAGTATAAGGGAGGTACAGCACCCCTGAGAGTGTCCTTTTTTGGATGAGATGTTAAATCGAGGTCTGATACTGCAGTGTAGTACAAGGGAGGAACAACACCCCTGAGTGTGTCTTCATTTGGATGAGATGTTAAATCGAGGTCTGATATTCAGTTTAGTACAAGGGAGTTAGAGCACCCCTGAGTGTGTCCTCCTTTGGATGACATGTTAAATCGAGGTCTGATACTGCAGTGTATTACAAGGGAGGAACAGCACCCCTGAGTGTGTCCTCATTTGGATGAGATGTTAAATCGAGATCTGATCTTCAGTGTAGTACAAGGGAGTTAGAGCACCCCTGAGTGTGTCCTCCTTTGGATGACATGTTAAATCGAGGTCAGATACTGCAGTGTAGTACAAGGGATGTACAGCAACCCTGACTGTGTCCTTTTTTGGATGACATGTTAAATTGAAGTCTGATACTGCAGTGTAGTACAAGGGAGGTACAGCACCCCTGAATGTGTCCTCTTTTGGTTAAGATGTTAAATCGAGGTCTGATACTGCAGTGTAGAACAAGGGAGGCACAACACCCCTGAGTATGTCCTCCATCAGGTGAGATTTTATATAGAGGTCTGATACTCCAGTGTAGTACAAGGGAGGTTCTGCACCTCTGAGTGTGTCCTCGTTTGGATGAGATGTTAACTCAAGGTCTGATACTGCAGTATAGTACAAGTGAGGTTCAGCACTCCTGAGTGTGTCCTGCTTTGGTTGAGATGTTAAATCGAGGCCTGATACTGCAGGGTAGTACAAGGGAGGTACATCACCCCTGAGTGTGTCCTCCTTCGGATGAGTTTTAAATCGAGGTCTGATACTGCAGTGTAGTACAAGGGAGGTACAGCACCCCTGAGTGTCTCCACATTCAGATGAGTTTTAAATCGAGGTCTGATATTGCAGCCTAGTACAAGGGAGGTACCGCACCCCAGGGTCTGTTCTCCTTTGGATGAGATGTTATTTCAAGGACTGATACTGCAGTGTTGTACAAGGGAGGTACAGCACCCCTGAGTGTGTCCTCCTTCAGATGAAATGTTAAATCGAGGTCTGATACTGCAGTGTAGTTTAAGGGAGGTACAGCACCCCAGAATGTGTTCTCCTTTGTATGAGATGGTAAATCGAGGTCTAATACTGCATTGTAGTACAAGGGAGATACCGCTCCCCTGAGTGGGTCCTCCTTCAGATGAGATGTTAAATCGAGGTCTGATGCTGCAGTGTAGTACAAGGGAGGTACAGCCCCCCTGAGTGTGCCCTCCTTTGGATGAGATTTTAAATCGAGGTCTGATACTGCAGTGCAGTACAAGAGAGGTACAGCACCCCTGAGTGTGTCATACTTTGGATGACATGTTTATTCAAGGTCTGACACTGCAGTGTAGTACAAGTGAGATACAGCACTATTGAGTGTGTCCTCCTTTGAATGAGATGTTAAATCAAGGTCTGGTACTACAGTGTAGTACCAGGGAGGTACAGCACCCCAGACTGTGTCTTCCTTCGGATAAGATTTTAAATTCAGGTTGGTTTCTACAGTGTATTATAAGGGAGTTACAGCACCCCTGAGTGTGTCCTCCATCTGATGAGATGTTAAATCGAAGTCTGATACTGCAGTGTTGTACAATGGAGGTACTGCACCCCTGAGTGTGTCCTCCTTTGGATGAGATGTTAAATCGAGGTCTGATAAAGCAGTGTAATACAAGGGAGGTACAGCTCCCATGAGTGTGTCCTCCTTAGGATGAGATGTTAAACTGAGTTCTGATACTGCAGTGTAGCACAATGGGAGGTGCAGTATCCCTGAGTTTGTCCTCCTTCAGATGAGATGGTAAATTGAGGTCGGATACTGCAGTATAGTACAAGGTAGGTACAGCACCCCTGAGTGTGTCCTCCTTTGGATGAGATGTTAAATTGAGTTCTGATACTGCAGTGTATTACAAGGGTGGTAGAGCACCCCTGAATGTGTCCTCCTTTGGATGACATGTTAAATCGATTTCTGATCTGCCGTGTAGTACAAAGGAATTGCTGCAACCCTGAGTGTGTTTTCCTTTGGATGAGATGTTAAATTGACGTCTGATATTGCAGTGTAGTAAAATGGAGGTACAGCACCCCTGAGTGTGTCCTCCTTCGGATGAGATGTTAAATTGAGGTCTGATACTGCAGTGTAGTACAAGGGAGGTATAGCACTCCTGAGTTTGTCCTGCTTTGTATGAGATGTTAATCAAGGTCTGATCTTGCAATGTAATACAAGGGAGGTACTGCATCCCTTGAGTGTGTCCTCCTTTGGATGACATGTTAAATCGAGGTCTGATCTGCTTTGAGATTCTACTAGCTCGGGTGGTTATAAACGATCCCACTGTAGCTACTGAAAGAGTAGAGGTATCTCCCTGATGCCCTTGTCAAATTTCCCCTAGTAGTTATATAACACCTTGGGTCTTCTTTGAAATGAGGCTAGGGGGGTTTGGGACTAACCTGGTCAAGAAAGGATAAATAAAAAGCTCAGGCATTGAGTAATACACATGAATAGATATTAAGTAATATACATTAACAATTCCACATACATTTGCTAATTAAATCACATTTTTATGAATAAAGAGGCAGCTATTATAGTATAAAAGATACACATGCATTAGTAGGTGTTTAAGCTTTAGCATTTGAAGATATTTATTAGTGAGTTTGTTAGCTAGATAATAGATCAGTGGTGTACTCTTTTGTTAATCATGCAATAAGTGTTTAAAAAATGTAAAGAAATTGGAAATGAGGAAACAGACTAGATAAGGCAGAGAAATGTTGATATTGTAGTTAAAATGTGTGGTGTAAAGCAGGTCCAAAAACAATTATATATATGGCAATCATAATGTTTACATTAGAAGTATAGAACTGAGATGTGAGCAGTGTCCCAAAAAATGAACATAATTGGGAGATGCTACTAAAACTATTCAGGTACTGTTGAAGGCTGGTTGTGTGGAACAGGATTCTGAATGAAGAGAAATGGTTAGGCAACATGCCAAGCTGAAAATAACAGTAATATTTATCCTGGAGATGTGCAGACCATATCCATTAATTTGATAGGTTAGGTGAAGTCTTAGTTGTGTTTTATAGGAGTTTGCATTCAGAATGGATTTGAGTGGTAGCAGGATGGGGTTCACTATTTGAATTTAGAGAGTCATCTTGAGTACTAAATGAATTTGTTATAGTAATTAGTGTCTTTATTCTGTAGTACAGTATAAAATTCTGTTGTAAAAGTAATATTGTATTAAGTTGTTAAGGGTTGGGTAATTTTCTGGTTTATAGAATAGTCTGTGTATTGTAGTTAGCTGAGAAAGAGCTGTGTGGTGTGGTAGTTCTAATCAGTGTAATTCTCTGAGGCCTAGGCAGAGGTGGCTCTGTTGTTATAATTTACTGCAAAATTGGCTATTTCATTATAACATTGCTCAGGTTTGGACAGTTGTGAGACTGGTTATGTCAGTGAGGTAGGTTTTTGTCTCTGTACAATGGACCTAGTTTGCGATGGATTTTTTATAGCTAGTTTTATTTTCATGATGCAGGTGTGAAGAGGGTGTTAGAAAGTAATCCAGTCTACCAATCCCACAGACTATCCTATCTTCACCCACTCCTGAACTTGTGCTCCTCCCAATCACTGCTTCTCGAGCTCTCATGTACATACAACCTCATAGCAAAGAGGTTTACTGTTACGCAGCAGGGGCATGCTAGGCTGCCTGCTGTGGCAACACCGATGCACCCCTGCAGGAGTCAACAATGCAGTGATCATTGTTCCTGTCCATCTTCCCTGTCCTCCTCACTCATTCCCTTCAGCACCCAGTAATCCAGGATGCCATATGTAATCTACACATTCTCTGGTAACATGCAATGAGTCTGATCTTAAAAATGGTTTTACCTTTTTGTTTCTAGAATCATAATCTCAGTTTAATTTAAGTTTTGGATGACTCAATGATCTTTATTCTGTTTCTTGTTTTTCTTTTTGTCTAGATATTGAAGTAAGAGCTGATGCATCTGCTGGCAGTCGGGAGGTAAGAACAATTTGTTTGATGTTAACAGATTTTATTTTGGGTCTCCACAGGAATCATGCAAACATCCATGAAAATATCTCTGAATGCCTTGGTGGCACTGAGTTTTCACTCTATCTACAGTCTCTTAGCAAAACCAATATTAATAACATTATAAATATGCCAAAGACCACGAACTCTACTCCTTCCACTATGTTGCAAACCAGTTAGTTCACAGATGACCCAGTTATTTGATTAACGCTTTTATTCACCACATATAACACATGCGTTTAGATATCTAGATAAATATCTGCTAGAGAATTTTGATTTATGTTTTTAGATGACATGTCATTGTTTCATAATTTAAGATTTTATATAGAGATGTAATTAGTAATTGTTTTAATTAATGGCAGGCTATGTGATTATCTCACAGGATGTGATGTCATTATTTTAAGTATATATAAGCTTTTTAAAAATGTGAAGCGTTTTTGGCTTGAAGAAGCCCATGAGGGTGAAAGCGCTTGCTGACTTTGACCATTTGCTCAATAAACTGAGATTTCTATTTATCCATTTGGTGAAGACTGCCTTATTTGGAATACTCTACTATTGTGAAGCATTGTTGATGTGGACTTTCCTTATCTGCCTTATGATACTCCTGTTTTTTTGCTTTTGATTCATTCTGAAAATAACTAACAGAAAGAGCTACCACTAAACATCGATCAGCATAAATATTAGTAACTTACACACTGAAACACTTTTAACAAAAAGATCACTTTCATACCAAATAAATACTTCATCAGGTTTGTGTGTAAAAAACATATCATAATATTAATGAACGTGTATAAATCTGCAAGTGAACACCTAAGTAGGCTGAACACCAAAGATATAATTGCTAAGGTGGAAATACAGTGAAAAAATGTTAGAAATAAAGCATTAAGGCCCTAGGATCTAGTCAAGTGTGGCATCTAATTAAGAAAGCACTTAGTTTACATGAGTTAAAGTATTAGAAAACCGTAGCAATGTTAGTTATTTTCATTGTAAAATATTTGCAATGTTTGATATTTGTTTTTATCAATATTAGCATGTATAATATTAGAGTGTAATGTCAGCATTAATCAGTCCCATATCAGACTTTTAATAGTCTTTTGATCATTGGGGCAGTATTCTCAGTTCTAGTATGCTTTTTATAGAACAAAAATAATTAAGCTCTTTGTAACCACTCCCTTGTTCCAAATAACCTAATTATGTATAAATGAATGAATGTCTTTAATGCTTTTCATTATACTCAAGTAGGATTGCATGTTTGTGTAGTTCAATAAAGGATATTCCATTTTACTACCTACTATCTTATTATTTTGTAGTACATATTTTAAAGTTTGAATTTTATTAGTGAACTTGGCGCATAACATATTTCAAGGATTTAACTTCCCATCCACCACACTGCAAAGTTTCTACTTGGTTTATATTTTAAACTGGGCTATAATGCACATCCAGCAGTAAAAATCAGAGATCAGAGAGGAAGGTTGGGATGGATATAATGTTCCTGCTCTGAGTAAATATTGTCTTGGGCAGGAGGAAGATGACATTAGAAGACAAACTGGAGTAGCTCTGATTTTGGGACAAGAGACTAGACTGATCGATGGAGTTAGCGTGTGATTGCATTTGGTCTGTAAGCCAAGCCCCAAGCCTTATGCCTGATTCAGTGCTCACTGAATATGCTCTGGGTATAATCGCTGCACTCCCTGCCTCTTGTGTAGGAGATTACAGGTGTAAATTCCCATAAAAGGGAATGAATTGGGGAGCATGGTAAGAAATAATATTAGCAGACAGGGACTTGGAAGAGAACGGTGAGGTTACGTGTTATTTACAGATTAACGAGTAAGTCAGAATGGGGGTGTGAATGTAAGTGAGAAAAAGAACGAGTTATAGCATTGTGCTATATCATGTTAATGGAAGGCACAGATTCTTTAGAAATGGAGTAGTCTCACAGACATATTAGAATGCAACAGCAGAAGGAGCATGGCCATCGGGTAGTGGGTGGGGGTAGAAGTAGGTTCTAGAAAAGTTTGGTACCTGGTGGGTTTGCTGTAATGAAGTCAGCTGTGGAAATGAAGAAAAGCAGCCCATTCTGAGATCACAACTCATTATAACATTTCGATAGCCATACTGCATGCAGTAATAAGAAAAGGAACAGAATGCATAACTTCCCCAAAATCCTTCTGTTCAGCTCTAACATTTCTCATTTCAGTGTGAAGATATTTTCATGTGTAATAAATATAAGTTTAGGAAAACATATTTCACTTTGTAAAACATAAATTGGTTATACATGTTCTACTCGGAAAGGAGCAGCTCATATGATTCCCGTTTGCACAAACTAACATTTTATAAATACAATTGAAACGAGTTATTGTTTTTGAATGTAATACTTTGCATGGAACTACCAATACAGAAGATAAATAATATTATAACACCATTAATAAACAAATATTTTTATTTCAGTATTTGCAAGCATTCCTTTGCTACTATACGCAGTAAATGAAAGGGGCATTTTCTGACAATTTATGGTAGTCGTGCATCCAATGCATTTTAAAGGTCTGGTGATAATAAGGTCTAGTAACAAAACTATTTGGTAGGAATATGACTCTGAGTCCATGTAGTAGAGCATTAACCAAGGTCACCTGGAAAAAGAAACTCTTATGAAGGTAATGTTCTTCTAATAGCTGGGAATATGTCAGCTGTATGCCATTTTATCAGGGCATGGTGTGATATGACAGTTGTGTAAAACTTGAGATTTTGTTAATGATTGCTTAAGTCACAGCAGACATTTATAATCGTCTGAGAAAAAACTGTTATTTATCATACGATCCATTTTACTGGGGGGCAGTAAAGGGGGCAATCAAATAAAAAATGACTTACTGTTAAGAGCAAGGTGACCAAAAATGAAAAGCTTAGATATAAATACCACTGTCATCATAAAAATATTCAAATGTGGTTCTAGCAACAGGTGTGAAAATGTACCTTGTAATACTTTAAACAGGCATTCACTTTGGGGAGTATACAAAGAAATGACTACCACTGCAGAGTTGTCTTTTCTGTACTGTATTGCTAAAACTGAAAGCAAGCTGAGAATGAACATTTTGAAACAGTTCAGATATACATGAAAGAAAAAGCAACAGTACATGACCTAAAAGTTGTGATAGAGGAGCTAAATTGCTAGTTTTTATATTAAAGTCTGCCAAAAATTTGCAGCAATCTATGAGAGGACATGATATATATATATAATAAATTTGCATTTTGAAAATCAAACTTTGGCAC
>NC_056733.1:990758645-990761145 GCF_019279795.1 Protopterus annectens
TCAGTGATTTTTGTATCATTTTGGACTAATTCTGAGCATATCTGGGAGTTTCCACCCAGGTTTCTAACATAGCTGAAGAAGGCCTTATGATTGTCTTTTGAATCTATGGCAATTTTTCTCTCAAAGTTGGCCTTGGATGATTTTATGAGTGCTCGTATTTTTTACTAATAATGATCAAAGGTGTCTTCTCTTTTATGGATTTTGCTCTATCATGTAACAGCTTTCTCCTCTTATTGTAAAGTTTGTTTATGGCTGGGGTCCACCAGACTGGGCGTTTGCCCTTGGCGGAAAGAGTCTTGGTTTTATTAGGGATTGCCTGATCCATGCAGTCCTGGAGGTGTTCGTAGAAGGCATTTGTAAGGGCTTCCAGCTTGGGTTGTGGTTTCCACTGGCTCGGGGGCCTTGAAGGATACCACACCAGTCTTGAGTAGTGTGAAGTTTGCTTTAGAGAAGTTCTTCACTGTGGTCTTTTTTGTTTGGGGTGGGGGCGGGATGTGGATATCCAGTGAGATTAGTTTATGATCTGATCTCACCAATGAGGGATATACTTCCGGTGTGGAGCATTTTGTCCCCATGTTTGTGATGATGAGATCTAGTATATTTTCTCCTCTTGTGGGAACGGTGACTAGTTGTTCCAAGGCATTTGAATTTATGAACTCCAGGAACCTTTGGGCTAGAAAGTTTGGGCTTGAGTAATGTTCCCAGTCTATATTCGGGTAGTTGAAGTCACCCAATATAATGGTGTTTGGAGATACATTTATACCCTCCAGTGTCTTCAGGAAGGCTGTGTGGGGTTCCTGAGTTTGAGAGGGTGGCCTGTAGCATTGTACAAATTGTAGAGCAGTTTTGTCTATGGTTAATTGCACCTGGATGGTTTCCGATGCTTCGTGCATTGCCACCAACCTGGAGGTGTGGGTATCCTTGATGAATATGGATACACCCCCTCCATTTGTGGTGTGGTCCGGGTTTTGGGGCCGGAACGCATGCTATGAGGTAAAACCTGATAGTGCCGGGGTGCTCTCAGGAGCCTTGAACCAGGTTTCAGTCACAGCACAGACATCGATGTTCTTCATACTGAGAAGGGCCTTGAGTGCATGCATTTTGAGATTTAGACTTCTGGCATTGAGCAGCATTACCCTTAGTTTCTTCCCATTTTTGTTTTCTAGGGTGGTAGGTTTAGAATTTGAGTCTTGCCTAAAAAAGGCACTATGGGGGTGGCAAGAGCCTTAGCCAATATCCGGAATCCCAGGGGTGACAGGTGCAAGCCGTCCCTTGTGAAGCAGCGTGGCTTGTCAAGCATGTCATCCCAGGCAGACAGACACTGGATCCCCTTTGAATGACACCAGAAATTAAGCCAATTGTTAAAGCTGATCATCTTGTCTCTATGTTGTGGCATCATTCTTGGTGAAGGAAGGATGCTGCTCAGGGTCAGGGTCATACCTGCCTGGGCTACATAATCAGAGAGCTCCTCTTATGTCTCTTTTCATGTAGTCCAGGGAGGTACGTCTCAGGTCGTTCACACCAGCATGGACAATGACTGTGTCATATTTGTATTTGCTGTGGAGTGACCTGAGTGCTTGTGTTATGTGGCAGATTCTAGCGCCCAATAGGCAGCTTACTGTGACCCTCTCCTTGTTCAGCCTGGTGAGTGGGACGTCAGTGTGTCTGACTATGGAATCACCAATGACAAGTATGTTTGGTGTTGTATTTGGCCTTAAGGGCTGTGACTGCTTTGCACACTGATTTTGTGGTTTATGTGTTGCCTGTGGTGTGTCATGAGGTGATGGTTGCTTGGGTGTCTGCTTTGGAGGCCTCTGCTGTTTAGGTAAATTTTTGCTCAGAGCCTCCGAGTATGTCTTTGTGTGTTTATGTGTTTGATTCATTGTTGTGATAGCGTTATGTGAGACTGGTTTTGTGGTGTGCGTAGTTGCCTTCTCCTCCTGTCTGGTCTTCCCAGTCCTGAGTTGAGAGAGCTCAGCCTCCAGTTTGGCTAAATAGCTGCATCTCTCGCAAGTATCTGTGTTATGTGGGAGGAGGAGAGGGTTGTCTGTGTACATGAGGCAATTGTAACATTGCCTCAATATTCCCAGATTCACCAACTGGACAGGAGAGGACGCCAGCATCTGGCCCTTCGACATGCTAGAGAAATTAAGAAGTTAGGGGTGTAACTGAATAAGAGAGGACTTAGTAAGTAAGTGGGTACTCCTGGGGGGGTTCCACTAGTGAGGGACTTTGTATAATACAGAAGTGCTAAGTCTGAAAAGAAGATGCTTTTAAGACAAGTGCTGAGCTTTTTTTTTTTTTTTTTTTTTGGAGAAAAAACAAAGCTTTTTAGGAACAAGTGCTGCGCTTTTTAGTTAAGGGATATACTGCTTAGATTACTAGTAGAGCAGTTCTAAGGGAAAAAATGAAGAACAGACTTTATGGAGCCAGAAAAAGTTTAACCTTGTTAAACCGGCGCTGCCCGATGCTACTCTAGTGGCAACGCCATGCTAAATCG
>NC_056733.1:990773645-990783645 GCF_019279795.1 Protopterus annectens
TGGAGTTTCTTCAGCCAGGCAGCATATGACATGTTTGAGACCCTTGATCCTCTTGGTGAGGTACTTTTGGGGTCTTTCTAGCTGCTGCAGGTGTCGGGTAAGGTACATCCCAAATGGGGCATTGTACTCAATTATGGTCCTGATAAGGGAAGTGTATAGGGGTACAATGACCTCTCTTGATCTAGATGTGAATCCTTTCATGATGAGGTGGGTAATATAGAAGGTCATTCTAACCACCTTGGCAATGTGAGAGTCAACTGAGAGGTTACTGTCAACTTGGGTCCCTAGGTCCCTGATTACTTCTTCCATACTTAATGGATTACCACCTATTTGGTAATTTGTGGTTACTTTGTTTTTCCCAAAGGGTATGACTATACATTTTTTGGCATTCAGTTTAAGGCCATGGCTCTGGCACCAGTTATCCATTTCTATGAGGCCTTTCTGAAGGATGCTTCTGTCCACTGGAGTATCAGTTATGGTGCCCAGTTTGCAGTCATCTGCAAACGTTGTCAGCCACAATCCTCCTATGTTTGCTTGCACCTCGGAAAAATAAAAAAATAAATGCCGAACAAGAGGGGTCCCAGGACCGAGCCCTGTGGGACACTGCTTGTGACTGGCTTAGAGTCTGACATGGCTCCAGCAATTCTAACCTTGTGGGTTCTGTCCTTGAGCCAGTTTGCAACCCATCTTATGACATATGGGTTTACATTTAAGCTGGTGAGCTTGTCTATGATGCCCGAGTCGGGTATTGTGTCGAAGGCTTTTGCAAGACCAAGGTAGGCTGTGTGAACTGCCTTACCCTCATCAATGGCCTTAGTGACTGTTTCAAAAAAGTTGACCAGGTTCAAAAGGCAGGATCTGCCCTTGAAAAGGCCGAATTGGGTAGGATCCAGTGTTTGTAGGTCCCCAATGTCTTTGTTTATGAGTTCCATAATGATCCTCTCCATAGCTTTGCAGACCAGGCTCGTCAAGCTTATGGGGTGGTAATTTCCAGGGTCCATAGAAGCACCTCCTTTGTGGAGTGGGACCACAGTTGCTGTATGCCATTATTTGGGTATGTATCCTGTAGTAAGGCTAAGATTAAACAGCAGCCTTATGTGCGGGTTTAGTTCCTCTTGGAGTTCATGTAGCATGCAACCCTGGACACTGTCTGGTCCCATTGATGTTGTGTTTTTAGCTTTGGAGAGGGCGGCTCTCACCTGGGCATCTGAGATGTCAGGGAGGCTACACTCTGCTGGGATAGATATTTCTCCTTTTGGGGGGGAAGGATTTGCACTGAACCTGTCTGCCAGTATGTTGGCAATGTCTGTGGGTTCAGTGGATTTTTTGTCATTTTGGACAAACTCTGAGCATATCTGGGAGTTTCCACCCAGGTTTCTAACATAACTAAAGAAGGCCTTGTGATTGTCTTTAGTGTGTTTTGTGATTTTTTTCTCAAAGTTGGCCTTGGATGATTTTTATGAGTGATCGTAGTTTTTTACTAGTACTGATCAGAGATGCCTTCCCTTTTGGGGATTTTGCTCTGTCATGTAGTAGCTTCCTCCTTCTGTTGTAAAGCTTGTTTAAGGCTGGGATCCACCAGACAGGACGCCTGCTTTTGGGGGAATGGGTCTTGGTTTTATTTGGGATTGCATGATCCATGCATTCTTGAAGGTGTCCGTAGAAAGTGTTTATAAAGAATTCAGCGGTGTGGGCTGTGATTTCCACTGGCCCAGGGGCCTTGAAGAATACCACTTCAGTCTTAAGAAGTGTGAAGTCAGCTTTTGAGAAATTCTTCACTGTGGTCTTTTGTGCTGGGGGTGGGGGCGAGATGTGGATTTCCAGTGAGATTAATTTGTGGTCTGATCTCACCAATGAGGGGTATACTTCTGGTTTGGAGCATTGCGTCCCCATGTTTGTGATGATCAGGTCTAGTATATTATCTCCTCTTGTGGGAATGGTGACCAGTTGTTCCATCGCATTTGAGTTTATGAATTCTAGGAACCTTTGGGCTAGGGTATTGGGGCTTGAGTAATGCTCCCAGTCTATGTTTGGGTAGTTGAAGTCTCCCAATATGATGGCATTTGGAGAGACATTCATACTCTCCAGTGTCTTCAGGAAGGCTGAGTGGGGTTCCTGAGTTTGAGAGGGTGGTCTGTAGCATGCTACAAACTGTAGGGCAGTTTTGTCTATGGTTAGTTGCACATGGATGGTCTCCGATGCTTTGTGCATTGCCACTAACCGGGAGGTGTGGGTATCTTTGATGAATATGGATACTCCCCCTCCTTTTGTGGTTCGGTCTAGGTTTTGAGGCCGAAAAGCATGATATGAGGTATAACCTGGTAGTGCTGGGGTGCTCTCAGGAGCCTTGAACCAGGTTTCAGTCACTGCACAGACATCAATGTTCTCCATACTGAGGAGGGCTTCGAGAGCATGCATCTTGAGGTTTAGACTTCTGGCGTTGAGCAGCATTACCCTTAGTTTTTTTCCACTTGTGTTTTCTAGGGAGGTAGGTTTGTTTTTTGAGCCTTGCCTAAAAAAGGCACTATGGGGGTGGCAAGAGCCTTGGCTAATATCCGGAAGCCCAGGGGTGACAGGTGCAAGCTGTCCCTTGCAAACCAGCGTGGCTTGTCAAGCATGTCATCCCAAGCAGACAGACATTGGATCCCCTTAGAATGACACCAGTAATTGAGCCAATTGTTAAAGCTGATCATTTTGTCTTTGTACTGTGGCATCAGTCTTGGTGAGGGTAAGATGCTGCTCAGGGTCAAGGTCATACCGGCCTGGGCTACATAATCATAGAGCTCCTCTATGTCTCTTTTCATGTAGTCCAGGGAGGTACGTCTCAGGTCATTCACACCGGCATGGACAATGACTGAGTCATATTTGTACTTGCTTTGGAGTGACCTGAGTGCTTGTGTTATGTGGCGGATTCTAGCGCCCAACAGGCAGCTTACTGTAACCTTTTCCTTTTTCAGTCTGGTGAGCGGGACGTCAGTGTGTCTGACTATGGAGTCACCTATTACAAGTGTATTAGGCATGTTGTTTGGCCTTAAGGGCTGTGACTGTTTGGCACACTGACTTTGTGAACTATGTGTTGCATGTACTATGATTTGAGGTAGTGGTTGCTTGGATGTTTGCTTTGGAGGCCTCTGTTGTTTTGGTAGATATTTAATAAGAGCCTCCAAGTATGTTTTTGTGTGTTTATGTGTTTGGTTTGTAGTTGTGATAGGTCTATGTGAGACTGGGTTTGTGGTGTGTGTGGTTACCTTCTCCTCCTGACTGGTTTTGCCAGTACTGAGTCAAGGGAGCTCAGCCTCCAGTTTGGCTATATAGTTGCATCTCTCACATATATTTGTATTTGTTGGGAGGAGGAGAGAGTTGTCTGTGTACATGAGGCAGTTGTAACATTGCCTCAAGATTCCCAGATTCACCAGCTGAACTGGAGAGGACACCAGTAAGTGACCCTTCGACATGCTAGAATAGTGTAAGGGATTGTTGTGTAACTGAGTCAGAAAGGACCTATAGGGAAATGGGTACTCAAGGGAATTGTAGGTGGATGTAGTGCTTTCTTTTTGTTTAAGAGTGCTTTACATGAGGAGCAAGTGCTGGGCTTTTCAGATAGAGAAAAGACTGTTTAGATTGAAAGTAGAGCAGTTCTATGGGAAAAACTGAAGAGCAGACTTAGCAGAGCCAGAAATAGTTTAAACTTGATAAACCGGCTCTGCCCGATGCTGCGCTATGCGCAACTTCATGCAGAATCATGCAAAAGCGCACTAAAGCAGGCTTTATAGCAGGGGGTTAGAAAGAGCTAGGAAATGGCCCAAAATGGCCAATAAACTACAAGTTGCTGGGCTGGAACCACTCCTTTAGTGACAAATAGGCTGCTCAGTGCTCCCCACTCCCACTGGTGAACAAAGGATATGGACAACACAAGAACTATGACACAGCCCAGAGATCAGCAAAATCTGAAGACTGGACTATTCTAGTTCAGTAAAGGCGGGAAAACAAGGATATATATTTTTTTTTTTTCACAAACAGATAAAAAATAGATACAGTAACAAACAGTAAATGCTTTAAATCGGCTAGCGCACTTGAGTGCGTAGCCTACCAGTTAATTTAAGCAAAAAAACAAACTTTTAAAGTGCAACACAGTTTAGAAAGAAACAGAAATACAGTGAATCAACTTGCAGAGCTAGTTTAGTAATAAAATTTTGCTTATTAGGCAAAATACAGCAGTCAAAAATAGAAAGCCAGAAAAAATACTTATAAATCAATGGAAAGTCACTCTTCCACTCTCTGCTGCTTGAAAAACTCTGCAGGACACCACGAGGAACTGTGCTGAGTCGTATACAAGCGCAAAAGTGCGCTAAAGCAGGCTTTATAGCAGGGAGTTAGAAAGAGCTAGGAAATGGCCCAAAACGGCCAATAAACTACAAGTTGCTGGGCTGGAACAACTCCTTTAGGGACAAATAGGCTGCTCAGTGCTCCCCACTCCCACTGGTGAACAAAGAAGCTTCCTTCTATCCAAATAAGGATATGGACAACACAGGAACTATGACAGCCCAGAGATCAGCAAAATCTGAAGACTGAACTATTCGAGTTCAGTAAAGGCAGGAAAACAAGGATATTTTTTTGATTTTTTTTGTTTTTTTCACAAACAGATAAAAAATAGATACAGTAACAAACAGTAAATGCTTTAAATCGGCTAGCACACTTGGGTGTGTAGCCTACCAGTTAATTTAAGCAAAAAACAAACTTTTAAAGTGCAACAGCAACAGCTTGTTGGCTGTTGGTGAAGCACCCACCAAGAGGAGAAAACGCTGAGAAGTATTTTTCCTCTGTTTATTTGATAAGTTTTTCTGCATAGCTGCCTAGTTTGAGCATTTTCTGGCTTGTTAAACTTGATTTCTGCATTAGTAGCTGCATTTAGAGCACAACCAAAAGCTGTTTACTGAATTTCCTGTTTGCACTTAATTTTAAAATCATTTTTTTCTCAAAACTTGCATATTTTCTGTCTTTGACCTAGCATTCTTGTGTGGGGTCATTTACTGCACTGTTATAACTTGATATTACTTGTGAACATCTGCTATCTCTGAAAAAACAAAAACAAAAAAAATCTTGCTTTTTTCCCACTTTTCTGAGATTTAAAAAAGTTCAAGTTACAGGCTTGCTGTTCTTGAACTGTTTTGTAAGTTTCTGTGAGGCCATTTTTGCTTGGGCTAAAGGAAAGTCTCTCTCTGTTGATCAGTGGCAGTGAAAAACATTGAGCTGCTTCCCTGCCCCCCGTGGGAGTGGTTACTGACTTGAAACTGTAGTTTTATTGGCCATTTTGGGTCATTTCCTGGCTCTTTCCAGCCCCTGCTATCAAGCACGCTTTAGTGTGATTTAGCGCGGAGTTGCCACTAGAGCAGCATCGGGCAGCGCTGGTTTAAAAAGGTTAAACTTTTTCTGGCTCCATAAAGTCTGTTCTTCATTTTTTCCCTTAGAACTGCTCTACTAGTAATCTAAACAGTATATCCCTTAACTAAAAAGCGCAGCACTTGTTCCTAAAAGCTTTTACTTGTCTTAAAAGCATCTTCTTTTCAGGTTTAGCACTTCTGTATTATACAAAGTCCCTCACTAGCAAACCCCACCCCCAGGAGTACCCACTTCTTTACTAAGTCCTCTCTTATTCAGTTACACCTCTAACTTCTAAATTTCTCTAGCATGTCAAAGGGCCAGATGCTGGCGTCCTCTCCTGTCCAGTTGGTAAATTTGGGAATATTGAGGCAATGTTACAATTGCCTCATGTACACTGACAACCCTCTACTCCTCCCACATACCACAAATACTTGTGAGAGATGCAGCTATTTAGCCAGACTGGATGCTGAGCTCTCTCAGCTCAGGACTGGCAAGACCAGACAGGAGGAGAAGGCAACTACACACACCACAAAACCAGTCTCACATAAAGCTATCTCAACAATGAATCAAACACATAAACACACAAAGTCATACTCAGAGGCTCTGAGCAAAAATTTACCTAAACAGCAGAGGCCTCCAAAGCAGACACCCAAGCAACTGCCACCTCATGACACACCACAGGCAACACATAAACCACAAAATCAGTGTGCAAAGCAGTCACAGCCCTTAAGGCCAAATACAACACCAAACATACTTGTCATAGGTGACTCCATAGTCAGACACACTGACGTCCCACTCACCAGGCTGAACAAGGAGAGGGTCACAGTAAGCTGCCTATCGGGTGCTAGAATCCGCCACATAACACAAGCACTCGGGTCACTCCACAGCAAGTACAAATATGACACAGTCATTGTCCATGCTGGTGTGAACGACCTGAGACATACCTCCCTGGACTACATGAAAAGAGACATAGAGGAGCTCTCTGATTATGTAGCCCAGGCAGGTATGACCCTGACCCTGAGCGATATCCTTCCTTCACCAAGAATGATGCCACAACATAGAGACAAGATGATCAGCTTTAAAACTTGGCTTAATTTCTGGTGTCATTCAAAGGGGATCCAGTGTCTGTCTGCCTGGGATGACATGCTTGACAAACCATGCTGCTTCGCAAGGGACGGCTTGCACCTGTCACCCCTGGGATTCCGGATATTGGCTAAGGCTCTTGCCACCCCCATAGTGCCTTTTTTAGGCAAGGCTCAAATTCTAAACCTACCACCCTAGAAAACAAAAATGGGAAGTAACTAAGGGTAATGCTGCTCAATGTCAGAAGTCTAAATCTCAAAATGCACGCACTCGAGGCCCTTCTCAGTATGGAGAACATCTGTCTGTGCTGTGACTGAAACCTGGTTCAAGGCTCCTGAGAGCACCCTGGCACTATCAGGATTTACCTCATATCATGCGTTCTGGCCCCAAAACCCGGACCACACCACAAATGGAGGGGGTGTATCCATATTCATCAAGGATACCCACACCTCCAGGTTGGTGGCAACGCACGAAGCATCGGAAACCATCCAGGTGCAATTAACCATAGGCAAAACTGCTCTACAGTTTGTAGCATGCTACAGGCCACCCTCTCAAACTCAGGAACCCCACACAGCCTTCCTGAAGACACTGGAGGGTATAAATGTATCTCCAAACACCATTATATTGGGTGACTTCAACTACCCGAATATAGACTGGGAACATTATTCAAGCCCCAACTTTCTAGCCCAAAGGTTCCTGGAGTTCATAAATTCAAATGCCATGGAACAACTAGTCACCATTCCCACAAGAGGAGATAATATACTAGATCTCATTATCACAAACATGGGGACAAAATGCTCCACACCGGAAGTATATCCCTCATTGGTGAGATCAGATCACAAACTTATCTCACTGGAAATCCACATCCCACCCCCACCCCAAACAAAAAAGACCACAGTGAAGAACTTCTCTAAATCAAACTTCACACTAGACAAGACTGATGTGGTATCCTTCAAGGTCCCCGAGCCAGGGGAAACCACAACCCAAGCTGCGGAAGCCCTTACAAATGCCTTCTACGAACACCTCCAGGACTGCATGGATCAGGCAATCCCTAATAAAACCAAGACTCTTTCCACCAAGGGCAAACATCCAGTCTGGTGGACCCCAGCCATAAACAAACTTTACAATAAGAGGAGAAAGCTGTTACATGATAGAGCAAAATCCATAAAAGAGAAGACACCCTTGATCATTATTAGTAAAAAAATACGAGCACTCATAAAATCATCCAAGGCCAACTTTGAGAGAAAAATTGCCATAGATTCAAAAGACAATCATAAGGCCTTCTTCAGCTATGTTAGAAACCTGGGTGGAAACTCCCAGATATGCACAGAATTAGTCCAAAATGATACAAAAATCACTGAACCCACAGACATTGCCAACATACTGGCAGACAGGTTCAGTGCAAACTTCACCCCCTCTCCCCCCCAAAAAGAGGGATAACTATCCCAGTGGAGTGCAGCCTCCCAGACATCTCAAATGCGCAGGTGAAAGCTGCTCTCTCTAAAGCTAAAAACACAGCATCAATGGGACCGGATGGTGTCCCCGGCTGTGTGCTACACGAACTCATTGAGGAACTAAACCCGCATATAAGGCAGCTGTTTAATCTTAGCCTTACCACAGGATACGTGCCCAAGGAGTGGCGTACGGCAACTGTGGTCCCACTCCACAAAGGCGGTGCCTCTACGGACCCTGGTAATTACTGCCCCATAAGCTTAACAAGCCTGGTCTGCAAAGCTATGGAGAGGATCATAATGGAACTCATAAACAAAGACATAGGGGACTTGCAGACATTGGACCCGACCCAGTTTGGCTTTGTGAAGGGCAGATCATGCCTTTTGAACTTGTTCGACTTCTTCGAAACAGTCACCAAGGCCATTGATGAGGGAAAGGCAGTCCATAAAGCCTATCTTGACCTTGTAAAAGCTTTTGACACAATACCCCACTCGGGTATTATAGAGAAACTTACCAGCTTAAATGTAAACCCATATGTCACAAGATGGGTTGCAAACTAGCTTAAGAACAGAACCCACAGGGTTAGAGTTGCTGGCGCCATGTCAGACTCCAAGCCGGTCACAAGTGGTGTCCCACAGGGCTCAGTCCTTGGCCCCCTGTTGTTCGGCATCTACTTCTCAGAAGTACAGGCAAACATAGGAGGACTATGGCTGACAAATTTGCAGATGACTGCAAACTGGGCGCCATAGTGGAAAGTACATCGGACACAGATATCCTTCAGAGGGGTCTCACGGAAACTGATAGCTGGTGCCAGAGCCATGGCCTGAAGTTAAATGCCAAAAAATGTATAGTCATACCCTTCGGGAAAAACAAGGTAACCCCAAGCTACCATATAGGTGGCAATCCATTAAGCACAGAAGAGGTTATCAGGGACCTGGGGACCCAGGTTGACAGTGGCCTTTCTTTTGACACTCACATTGCTAAAGTGGTTAGAAAGACCTTCTACATCGCCCACCTGATCATGAAGGGATTCACACCCAGATCAAGTGAGGTCTTTGTTCCCCTGTACTCTTCAGTTATCAGACGAATGATCGAGTACAATGCCCCATTCGGGATGTATCTCACCCGACACCTGCAGCAATTGGAGAGACCCCAAACGTTCCTCACCAAAAGGATAAAGGGACTCCAAAATCTGTCATATGCTGCCAGACTGAAGAAACTCCAGCTCTATTCAGTCGCATACCGGCTGCTCAGAGGTGACCTGTGCCTGACATACAAGGCCATGTCCAACCCGGAATTAATGGACATGCTCCACCTCAAAAAATCCAAATCTACCAGATCCACTAGAGCAAGCAACTGAAACCTTAGCACGGATATAAATAGGACATGCTGGAGGGATAGATTTGTCACCCAGAGACTCCCTATGCTGTGGAATAAAATCCTGGTCCATGTGAGGCAGAGCACCTCGCTGGCTCTGTTCAAGAGGAAATCTTGACCGGTGGATGGGAGATCGTAGGTTTACCCCGGGAATCATCTCTGTGTCACTGCTGGACAGAGGCACAACAAACTAATGGGCACAGTATTTTTTAACATAAGGGGTGGCGTAAGCCACAAAACTTTGGGCTAGGCTTATAAATGCCTTAGGGAAGATAGCCTAGTATAAACCTATGAACCTATGAACACAGTTTAGAAACAAACAGAAATACAGTGAATCAACTTTCAGAGCTAGTTTAGTAATAAAAAATTTGCTTATTAGGCAAAATACAGCAGTCGAAAATAGAAAGCCAGAAAAAAATACTTATAAATCAATGGAAAGTCACTCTTCCACTCTCTGCTGCTTGTAGAACTCTGCAGGACACCACGAGGAGCTGTGCTGAGTCGTATACAAGTGCAAAAGCGCGCTAAAGTGGGCTTTATAGGAGGGGGTTAGAAAGAGCTAGGAAATGGCCCAAAACAGCCAATAAACTATAAGTTGCTGGGCTGGAACCACTCCTTTAGGGACAAATAGGCTGCTCAGTACTCCCCACTCCCACTGGTGAACAAAGAAGCTTCCACCTATCCAAATAAGGATATGGACACCACA
>NC_056733.1:990788645-990793645 GCF_019279795.1 Protopterus annectens
GTTCTTCTTGGAGCTTGTGTAAGAAGAAGCCCGGGACACCGTCCAGTCCCATTGATGCTGTGTTTTTTGCTTTGGAGAGGGCAGCTCTCACCTGTGCATCTGTGATGTCAGGGAGGCTACACTCTGTTGGGATAGACATTTGCTCTTTTGGGGGGGAAGGAGGGGATAAGTTTGCACTGAACCTGTCTGCCAGGATGTTGGCAATGTCTGTGGGTTCAGTGTATTTTTTGTCATTTTGCACTAACTCAGAGCATATCTGGGAGTTGCCACCCAGGTTCCTGACATAACTAAAGAAGGCCTTGTGATTATCTTCAGCATCTTGTGCAATTTTTCTTTCTAAGCTGGCCTTGGATGATTTTATGAGGGATCGTAGTTTCTTGCTAGTATTGATCAGAGATGCCTTCCCCTTTTGGGATTTTGTTCTATCATGTAGTAGCTTCCTCCTTCTGTTGTATAGCTTATTTATGGCTGGGGTCCACCAGACAGGTCTCCTGCCTTTGGAGGAGTGAGTCTTGGTTTTATTTGGGATAGCACAATCCATGCATTCCCGTAGGTGTCCATAGAATGCGTTTGTAAAGGATTCTGCGGTTTGGGCCGTATTTTTCACTGGCCCGGGGACTTTGAAGGATTCCACTTCGGTTTTGAGAAGGGTGAAGTTTGCTTTTGAGAAGTTCTTCACCGTGGTTTCCTTGGCTGGGGGTGGGGACAGGATATGGATGTCCAGTGAGATTAATTTATGGTCAGATCTTACCAATGAGGGGTATACCTCTGGTATGGAACATAGAGTCCCCATGTTGGTGATGATCAGTTCCAATATATTTTCCCCTCTTGTGGGAGTGGTGACCAGTTGTTCCATAGCATTTGAGTTTATAAATTCTAGGAACCATTGGGCGAGGGTGTTGGGGCTTGAGTATTGCTACCAGTCTATGTTTGGGTAGTTGAAGTCACCCAATATGATGGTGTTTGGAGAGACCTTCATATTCTCCAATGTTCTCAGGAAAGCCGAGTGGGGTTCCTGAGCTTGGGAGGGTGGTCTGTAGCAGGCTACAAACTGAAAGGCAGTTTTGCCCACTGTTAGTTGCACATGGATGGTCTCCGATGCTTCATGCAGTGCCACTAACCTGGAGGTGTGGGTATCTTTGATGAATATGGATACTCCCCCTCCTTTTGTGGTTCGGTCCGAGTTTTGGGGCCGAAAAGCATGGTATGAGGTATAACCTGGTAGTGCTGGAGTGCTCTTGGGAGCCTTGAACCAGGTTTCTGTTACTGCACAGATATCGATATTCTCCATACTGAGGAGAGGCTCGAGTGCATGCATCTTGAGGTTTAGACTTCTGGCATTGAGCAGCATTACCCTTAGTTTCTTTTTCCTTGTGTTGTCTATGGAGGTGGGTTTGTCTTTTGAGCTTTGCCTAAAAGAGGCACTATGGGGGTGGCAAGAGCCTTAGCAGTATTCGAAAGCCCGGGGGTGACAGGTGCAAGCCATCCCTAGCAAAGCAACGTGGTTTGTCGAGCATGTCATCCCAGGCTCACAGACACTGGATCCCCTTTGAAAGGCACCAATACTTTAGCTAATTGTTAAAATTGATAATTTTGTCTTTATACTGTGGCATCATTCTTGGTGAGGGTAAGATGCTACTCAAGGTCAGGGTCATACCGGCCTGGGCTACATGATCAGAGAGCTCCTCTATGTCTCTTTTCATGTAGTCCAGGGAGGTACATTTCAGGTCATTCACACCAGCATGGACAATGACGGAGTCATATTTGTACTTGCTTTGGAGTGACCTGAGTGCTTGTGTTATGTGGCGGATCCTGGCACCCGACAGGCAGCTTACAGTGACCTTCTCCTTGTTCAGCCTGGTGAGTGGGACGTCAGTGTGTCTGACAATAGAGTCACCTGTTACAAGTGTATTAGGTGTGTTGTTTAGCCTTAAGGGCTGTGACTGTTTGACACACTGACTTTGTGAACTATGTGATACGTGGGTATTGTTGTGGGGTAGCAGTTGCTTGGAAGTCTGCTTTGGAGGACTCTGCTGCTTGTGCAGATTTTTATTTAGAGCCTCTGAGTATGTTTGTGTGTGTTTATGTGTTTGGTTTGCTGTTGAGATGGGTCTATGTGAGACTGGATTTGTGGTGTGTCTGGTTACCTTTTCCTCCTGACTGACTGTGCCAGTACTGGGTTGAGAGAGCTCAGCCTCCAGTTTGGCTATATAGTTGCATCTCTCACATATATTTGCACTTGTTGGGAGGAGGAGTGGGTGGTCTGTGTACATGTGGACTGGAGAGTAATCCCGAAACTGACTTTTGGACATGCCAGAATAGTATAAGGAACTACTTTTTGACTGATCAAAAAGCACCAATAGGGAGCCAAGTACTTAAAGAGAGTATAAGAGGGTGTAGTGCTTTAGTTTATTAGTGCTTACTTATAAGATTCCTTATACGGGCAACTGCAGGGCTTTAGAATGAAAATAGAGTGCTTACTTTGAGATTTAGAACAGTTCTAAGGGAAAAAGTGAAGATCAGACTTTGTGGAGCTGGGAATAGTTTAAACACGTTTAAGCAGCACTGCCTGATGCTGCTCTATGCGCAAAATCGTGCAAAACCATGCAAATGCTGGTTTTAAAGCAGGGAAACTGAGAGAGATGGGAATTGACCCAAAACAGCCAATAAGCTACTAGTTTCAGGGCTGAGACCACTTCTCCAGGGACAGATAGGCTGCTCAAAGCTCCCCACTCTCACTGGTGAACAGAGAAGCTTCCTCCTATCCAAGTAAGGATATGGGCAACACAAGAAACTATACCACAGTCCAGAATTCAGCAAAACCTGACATCTGGACTAATCTAGTTCAGCAAAGGTGGGAAAAGAGAATATTTTTTTTTTCAGGAAACAGCAGAAAAACGCACAGAAAACACTGTAAATGCTATAAACAGGCTAGCGCACTTTAGTGTGTAACCTACAACAGTTATACAATACAAAAATGACTTAAATTGATATAAAACAAGTGCACAAATTGTAAAAAGCAGAAGGCAAATGCAATTTAAACTTTTTAAAGCACAGATCAGTTAGAAATTCACTTTTCAGGCAGGAAAAGGCAGTCGGAGCAAACAAACAGAGAAAAAAATACTTAAATCTGGAAAAGTCTCTCTTGGGTCTCTTTGTTGCCTGTGTCACTCTGCAGGACACCACAAGAAGCTGTGCAGAGTTGTATACTGGCGCAAAACTGTGCAAATGCGGGTTTTAAAGCAGGGAAACTGAAAGAGATAGGAATTGACCGAAAATGGCCAATAAGCTACTAGTTTCGCGGCTGAGACCACTCTTCCAGGGACCGATAGGCTGCTCAAAGCTCCCCACTCTCACTGGTGAACAGAAAAGCTTCCTCCTATCCAAGTAAGGATATGGGCAACACAGGAAACTATACCACAGTCTGAAATTCAACAAAATCTGAAATTTGGACTAATCTAGTTCAGCAAAGGTGGGAAAAGAGAATTTTGTTTTTCAGGAAGCAGCAGAAAAACACACAGAAAACACTGTAAATGCTATAAACAGGTTAGCACACTTTAGTGTGTAGCCTACAACAGTTATACAATACAAAAATGACTTAAATTGATATAAAACAAGTGCAAAAACTGTAAAAAGCATGTATGTTTACGCCTTGAAGTATATGCATGTACATTAACAAAGCAGAAGTACTGCGTGTGAGTGTGTGAGTGTGTGTGAGTGTGTGTGAGAGTGTGTGTGTGTGTGTGTGTGTGTGTGTGTGTGTGTGTGTGTGTGTGTGTGTGTGTATGCATGCCTCTGTGTGTCTGTTTCTGTCTGACTATACACCTCTACATGCACACGTGTGCATATGTCTTGACATGTGTATGCATGTGCATTACTTAACAGACAAGAAGTACAGTGTATATGTGTGTGTGCATTTGTCTGGGTCTGACTATACACCTCTACAGGCATGAGTGTATGTGTATGTCTTGACAAAGCAGAAGTACAGTGTGTGTGTGTGTGTGTGTGTGTGTGTGTGTGTGTGTGTGTGTGTGTGTGTGTGTGTGTCTGTCTGTCTGTCTGCCAAACTATAACCTCTATAGGCACATATGTATATGTATGTCTTGACATAAGTATGTATGTGCATTACCTAGCAAAGCAGAAGTACTCTGTGTGTGTGTGTGTGTGTGTGTGTGTGTGTGTGTGTGTGTGTGTGTGTGTGTGTGTGTGTGTGTGTGTGTGCATGTGTCTGTCTGTGTGACTATACACCTCTACAGACACACATGTACGTCTACGTTTTGACATGTGTATATGTGTATGCATGTGCATTACCTAACAAAGCAGAAGTACAGTGTGTGTGTGTGTGTGTGTATGTATGTAAGTGTGTATGTGTGTGTGTGTGTGTGTGTGTGCATGTGTCTGCCTGTGTGACTATACACCTCTACAGACACACATGTATGTCTACGTCTTGACATGTATGCATGTGCATTACCTAACAAAGCAGAAGTACAGTGTGTGTGTGTGTGTGTGTGTGTGTGTGTGTGTGTGTGTGTGTGTGTGTGTGTGTGTGTGCATGCCTCTGTGTGTCTGTTTCTGTCTGACTATACACCTCAACATGGACACATGTATGATTATGTCTTGTCATGTGTATGCATTTGCATTACATAACAAACAAGAAGTACAGTGCGTATGTGTTTATGCATGTGTGTGTTTGTCTGGGTTTGACTATACACCTCTACAGGCCTGAGTGTATGTGTATGTCTTGACAAAGCAGAACTACAGTGTGTGTGTGTGTGTGTGTGTGTGTGTGTGTGTGTGTGTGTGTGTGTGTGTGTGTGTGTGTGTGTGTGTCTGTCAAACTATAACCTCTACAGGCACATATGTATATGTATGTCTTGACATAAGTATGCATGTGCATTACCTAGCAAAGCAGAAGTACTATTTGTGTGTGTGTGTGTGTGTGTCTGACTATACACCTTTTCAGGTACACATGTATGTGTATGTTTTGATATGTGTATGTG
>NC_056733.1:990798645-990980380 GCF_019279795.1 Protopterus annectens
CTTGCTTGCTACTATGCTTCACTTCCATGTTTCTACTGTCTCAACATAAGGGTGGTCTGCAGAAAGATTGCTGTTCATTGACTCCACAGTTGTCCCTTCAGACTTTGAGCTTACAGAATGGAGTTAGTCAAATTTTGACAATCACTAAACATGTAACTCTTAGTAAACAAAAGTTCCTGCGGTTTAACTTCTCAGGCACTGCTATGTTAAGAGACTTGAAATAAACAAAAGCTTAGTATAATAAAGCATTCAGTTTTAAGATACATTTTTCACAACTAACAAATTTTAATCTCTCATTTTTCAAAATGACCATATTCCAGTAAAGGACATATCTTTTTATATGATATTGTTTAGTTGATATTTACTTACTCATGTTTTCTTATTTCTCTAGGCTGTCTGTAATTTCCCCTTACCAGCATGTCCAAAAGTTTATGATCCTGTTTGTGGCACAGATGGGATAACCTACAGCAATGAGTGCGAACTGTGTGCAAAGAACTTGTGAGTATAAAATGAAACAATTTTCTAGGTTTTGTCTATTTTGAGTGGGGAAGGAGGAATAAAACTTAATTTGGGAAAACAAATACAACATGAAAGAACTGCCACTAACTCACGACAGGCCAAGTCTGCATATGTTTTGCCAGTACCTACTAAATCCATGCTTAGAAAAACTTTTGGGATTATAAGGCTGAGTTCCTGGTATTTGTTGTATTACTTCACAAAACTGTTTTATTTAATCTCTCAGTGAACCCACAACATCAGCAGGATGCCAGAAGTATTAATCTTTGGAAGGGATTATTAAGCCATTTGTCAGATTTAAAAAACAGTAAAGTTCTGCTTGGCTGATAATGAAGAGGTTGTATTGTAATGTTTTCACATATCAGATACCTTCATTTTCTAAGTCCAGATATTCTGATAAACTTATTTGCTCCTGAAAACATGCAATTTATGTGCCCGACTTCTCCGCAGAGTTAAGAAGTCCATAAGTAAATATTTATATATCTCAAAAGTAAACTTAAACCTTACCTCAAATCACACTGACTATGCCCCTGTGCTAACCCAGATTAAACAACTTCCCCTACCCATTATAACATAATTTGTATCACTTATCTTATTGAGGGCATATGCCTGTCTTTATAGTGTCTGTCTTATCAACTAAACCAGCCTACTTTTTTAGGACTTGTGTGTAAAATTTATAGTATGAGTGTGTTCAAGTATTGCTTATAAAGTACATTCTCTACATTTCTCATTTTTGACATGTTTTGTGTGACTTTCTAATTAATAGTAAACAAAGCCATATATATAATTTGTTCCTATATCCCTCCTGGCAACAACTTAAATACACTAGAAAACATCCTTAGCTGGCTCTCCTGTACCTTTCCTCAGGAAACCATAATCCTAGGAGACTTTAACATTGACTGGAACTCTTGCATATCTCCCAAACCCACCCATCACCTCAACCTCTTTACCTTTCAACAAACTATAAACTCCCCCACTAGAATTCACAAATCTACCAATAAACAAGCCATCTTGGACTGGATATTGGTCAATAATAATCCTCTTTCTTATAAAACTGGTATACTTCCTGACAATATCAGCGACCATCTTCTCACCTACATCACCAAACAAAAAAACAACAATTTAAATCAGCCCAACTATCGTATTATACGTAACAAAAAAAACTTTAACCTTCCTAGCTTCCTCAATGAACTCAAACTGTATAACTGGTCAACTCTAAAACACCTGCCAATTGAGGAAGCAGTTGCCCATTTTAACAACACATTCCTCCAAATTCTTGAGCATCACGCCCCCTCTCGCATAATTAGAACAGGATCCAAAGCTGCCCCATGGCTCTCTAAAGATACCAAGCAAATGATGCATTTAAGAATTAAACAATGGACAAAATGGAGAACTACTAAAAACCCAACTGACCACCAAAACTTCAAATACCTTAGAAACACTACAAAAAAACTTACCTATCTTGATAAAAAAAATTATTATCTTCAACACCAACAAAATCAAAATCATAATCCCAAAAAATTCTGGTCAGGAATCAATAAACTGCTCCATCCAGGCAATACCAAAACACCTACTCCAGCTAGCTTAGTGCAAACTCCACCCAACTTAATAGCCTGTACATTCAACACCTTCTTCTCTGAAACAGTCACCTCTCTAGCAAAGACCATGATTCCCCACACTTCCCTCAAAATGACCTCTCCTCAAAATAACACCCCACTCTAACATTTAATACAGTCTCCACAACCTATATACACAAATTACTCTCAAAACTAAAACCTTGCACTCCTTCAGCCGACCTACTACCAGCTGAATATCTGCAGCTTGCAGCAGCTGAAGTAGCATACCCAGTCTCCATCTTAATTAATAGAACAATAACTGAATCCACTATTCCTTCCCTATGGAAAGTCTCCCATATCATTCCTCTGCATAAAGGAGGAAACACTAATGAACTTTCCAACTTCCGTCCTATAGCCTTATTATCACCTCTATCTAAACTTATGGAACGTTGTATACACCAACAATTTCTACATCATCTTTTACATAATAACCTACTTTTTGACTCCCAACATGGTTTTAGACCTTTCCATAGCACCTCCACTGCTCTTCTCTCCTTTTCAGACACTATCAACAAAAATCGCAATAACAATCTCTTCTCCTCTGCTTTATTTCTTGACCTCTCTAAAGCCTTTGATATGGTGAACCATCACCTCCTGCTAGACACTTTGAAATGTCTTTCTCTCGAACCTTTGGCATTGCACTGGTTTGACTCCTACTTGAAAGATAGACAACAAGCAGTCCTCTGGGACAGCCATCTTTCCTCTCTACTTCCAGTCACTATCGGTGTCCCTCAAGGATCCATCTTAGGACCCCTTCTCTTCTCCATATTTATTAATAACCTGTCTACCTCTCTTCCCACCTCCACATGTATTCAATACGCAGACGATTCAACTCTCATCTGTTCAGCTGCTTCCCCAGCCGAACTTCACTCTTCTACCCAACAAGTCTTTACAGCAGTAGAAAAATGGTTCCAAGATATCTGTCTCCTCCTTAATCCTAAAAAAACCAAACTATTACTTCTCTCCTACCCTTAAATCCCCCCTCTCTCCTTTTCAATTATGTCTGACAATGGCACCATCATTACACCTGACTGTTCCACTAAACTACTAGGCATCACAATAGATAATAAACTAAACTTTGATTACCACATTGACCTAACCATCAAAGCTGTTAATAAAAAGATTGGTGCTCTTTATAGACTTAAGCCTTTTCTAACAGCATCTACAAGGGTGTCTCTAGCCCAAACTCATCTCATCTCCACACTATTGTATGCCTCCCCTTCCTTTATAAACCTTTCAAAATCTAACCTTCAGAAACTTGCCACAGCCTATCATAGCATTACCAGGTTTGCCACAGGCTCCCCATTTCACACCCATCATTGTGTTAACCTCAAAAAGCTTGACTGGCTCGAACTCCAAAATCTTATTCTCCTACATCAATTAGTCATCACCTATAAAATCCTCAACTACCCTTCTAATACACCCATACTAAATAACCTTGTTGTCCCTTACAGGAATCTTACTTCCCTTCGTTCAGCCAACAAACTACTAGTTGCCACTCTCAAATCACACAACAAAGCTGGTGACTCCTTGTTTACAAACGCCATTGGCTCATACTGGAATAAACTTCCCATAGAACTGATCTCTCTAGGCTCTTCCCAACTTTTCAGGAAACAACTGAGGAACTATTTTGTGTCTCACTGGCTATGCCCCTGCTCAAACCCTGACTGACCCGAGCATCCAACCCTCTTCTCATTTCTCTCCATTTACCTCTATGCTTGTCCCTATCACTAATACTACCCCCTCATTTCTCTCCATTTACCTCTATGCTTGTCCCTATCACTAATACTACCCCCTCATTTCTCTCCATTTACCTCTATGCTTGTCCCTATCACTAATACTACCCCCTCATTTCTCTCCATTTACCTCTATGCTTGTCCCTATCACTAATACTACCCCTCATTTCTCTACATTTACCTCTATGCTTGTCCCTATCACTAATACTACCCCCTCATTTCTCTACATTTACCTCTATGCTTGTCCCTATCACTAATACTACCCCCTCATTTCTCTCCATTTACCTCTATGCTTGTCCCTATCACTAATACTTCCACTCTTCTGCAACTATCTACTATCCACTTGGATACTACTTTACCTCTGCAACCTGTTATCCCCCCCAAATTTATAGGTTGCTCCCAGCTATGCTAATCTGCCTCTTAATATATTGCCCTGGCACAAAACCATTATAACAATTGTTAATACTGCAAATACCTAAAGACTTTTATGTAATTTACTACTTTCTTTCTTTTATGGCTGTACTATTCCTACTACAGCAAAGAATTTGCAAATATAAATCATCTCTATGTTATAACTATAGCTTTATTAAGTTTGCTAATTATAGTTTCGTTTAAGTTTGCTAATTATAGCTATTGTCAATTTGCTTTAGTATCTTTACTATACTACATTAGACTAATTTTCTTATCATGCTTATAATTTTGCATCCCGTTGTACTATTTTTATGTTACCTTCTAGTATATAGTGGAGCTTTTCTCCTCAGGCCTCTGCTGAAAATGGACATGTATCCAGCCAGACTAGCCCGGTCAACAAATGTAAAATAAAATAAATAAATAAAAAATAATAGTTCAAATGTCTTTTGTAAATATCATTGTCCTTATATATTGGTTGTTTAACTTGTTGAGCTTTTCTCCTCATGCCTCTACTGAAAATGGACATATATCCAGTTAGACTAGCCCGGTCAACAAATGTAAAATAAAATAAAAAAATAAAAGAAGACAAATTCACATGCATTTATTTGCATCGTTAGTAGGTGTATGCACTAACTGGTTCAAGGTGTTTGTGTTTATGAAGTCTAGGAATCTCTGCACCTAGAAAATTGGCTTATATAGTATTCCCAGTTTATACAGAGATACTTACAGTCACACATGAGTATGGTATTTGGTTGAATGCTGAGTGTCTCCAATAGATCTATTTTTTTTTTATTTTTTTATTTATGATTTGTTGACCGGGAAAGTCCGACTAGGTTCCACAGAGCCTGTTTCAGCATCTATGTATGAGCTATGGTTTCTATGGGACATAGGTTGCTAGCATAAGGTATGAAAATTTGTCTATGTTAATGTGGATGTGCAGGAACTCAAGATCATCATCCTGTTTAAGCAACCTAAAGGTACTTTTCTTACTGATGTATATCAAGACATCTCCACCTTGACTTCCAAGATGACTGCACACTGATCAACAGCTTAACTTCATCTCTCCCAGCATGAATAACTTAGGAAAAAACAGCCAGTGATATTGTAAGCTTGAAGAAACATCACTTACTGGCTAGTTAAGAAAACTGCCTGAATGCTAGGAAAGATGAAACTAAGACAGTCTTGAAAGAATATCAGCTATTAAAGATTAAGAGAAAATCCTGCAGCTGTTCAGCAAAAAGCAGTTCAAGTTCCAGCTTTGGTGCAAGACATGGCTCCAGTAATCTAGAAGAAAAAAAATAAGTCCAAAGTGCTCAGAGCTTATTAAAATAAACTAAACAATGAAGGAGTATATTAACTCAGATAACAAAAGGCTAGGAAAAATGGAAGAAGCTTTAAACAAATATTCAGATGAGCTGATAAAACTGCAAAACTCAGAGGCTGAAATGAAAAAAAGGCTGGCTGAGTATGAGACTGTTCAAGAACTACTGTATCAAAAATGAGTTAGAGGAGAGCACGCTGGGAAAACCGGAGATTTTCTGCTGTACCAGAGAACTAAAAGGAACAGACTGTATTCATTTTATGAAGGTACAAGTAAGTAACTGGGCTGGTATTCCACAGTTGGAACTGTCAACTGAAAGGACACACAGTGTGTCTGCTCCAAGTCTGGCCATAAAAAAGCAACTAAGACCTGTATTAGTAAAGCTGCAACTCTACCAGCAGAAAGAGTTAATCTAGATAAAACCGTGGCAAAAGGGAAAAGTATTAAAAGTTGGAGACAGTAAAATATTTGTGGAAAAATGATAATTTACCATGCACTAGGTTCATAGGTAATTACTTGGCTAATTGCCCTGTGGGTCATTTTAAGCTTAAAAAAATCACTCTCAAAGGTGACAAATGCTGTATCTTGCACCTGTAAGGTAAGCACCTTAACCATTATATCAATCCACAACCCTAGACAGAAGAAAAACAAATTTACTCCAGTAATCATAGAATGTCAAAAGGCAGGTGTGAGATTTAAACTGCTGTGTCCAACTGTGTTCACAGGATCATAGGATCATAGGAGGTTACTAGGCTAATGGCCCTGGGCCACTTACAAGACTAGTAAAGAGTTTATCCCCAAAAAGAAAGCTCAGTCAGCACCTGTTGCCCCTGTCAGTGGGGACAGAGGTGGAACCCTTGGGGCATATTTGTGGTTTGCCATCCACTCATCAAGGTTGCACTTGAAGAGGGTCAACAAGGGGCTCTGTTTGACATGTATGGGAAGTCTGTTCCAGATATAGGGCAGCCTCTAGGAGTCAAACCTGTCTCTCCAGCAGGTTTTGTTTATGTTGCATATTAGATTCAGGCCTTATGAATCTAGTCAAAATGATTGACTTCAACAATTGGCTTCTTATGTCATTCTAAGGGGATCCAGTATCTGTCTGCTTGGGATGACATGGTCGACAGACTACGATGCCTTGCTACAGATGGCCTGCACCTGTCACCCCTGGGATTCCGGATACTAGCTAAGGCTCTTGCTGCCTATAGTGCCTTTTTTAGGCAAGGTTCAAATAACAAATTCACCACTGTAACAGGAACAGGCAAGCAAAAACTGAGGGTAATGCTACTCAAAGCTAGAAATCTAAATCTCAAAATGCACTCACTCGAGGCACTCCTTGAAATGGAGAACATCGATATTTGTGCAGTGACTGAGACCTGGTTCAAGGATCCAGAGAGCACCCCTGCACTACCAGGCTATAACTCATACCACACTTTTCGGCCATGTAACCTGGACCGAAACACCAAAGGTGGAGGTGTGTCCATATTCATTAAGGATATCACACCTCCAGGCTAGTTGCTCAGCATAATGCATCCGAGGTTATCCAAGTGCAACTAACTCTGGGCAAAATTGCAATCCAAATTATAGCTTACTACAGATCCCCCACCATGCCCCAGGATTCCCATTCCTCTTTTCTTGATGTACTGGAAAATATTAGGGTTCAAACAAACACCCTAATAATGGGTGACTTCAACTACCTCACCATTAACTGGGAAAACTACTCATGTACCAACTCCTTAGCTCAACGCTTTTTGGAATTCATAAACTCCAATGCCCTGGATCAACTTATCCACACCCCCACCAGGGGCAACAATATCCTAGACATAGTCATTACCAACATGAGTGACCAGTGTTCCACACCTGAAGTCAACTCCTCGTTGGTCTGATCTAACCATAAGCTAATCACCCTTGATATCCACATCCCACCCCCACCCCCCCATTAAGGAAATCATGGTAAAAAATTCCTCCAAAGCCAACTTCATGCTTCTTAAGATAGAAGTGGTGAACGTCACTACACCCATGCAGATAGACAATACAGTTACAACTGCTGAATCCTACACAGATGCACTCTATAAGCACTTACACGAGTGCATGGATCATGCTATCCCAAACAGAATGAAGACGCTATCCTCCAAAAAAAGGGAAGCCGATCTGGTGGTCCTCTGCCATAAACAAACTGTACAACAGAAGGAAGAAGCTGTTGCAAAAGAGAATAAAATCCCATGAGTGGAGGATCTCCCTGGGCAGCCTCATTAAGAAGCTGAGATCCCTTATAAGATCCTCCAAAGCTAGCTACAAAAACAAAATCACCACTAATTCTAAGGACAACCACAAAGCATTCTATAGCTATGCCACAAATCTCAATGGCAACACCCAGATCTGCTTTGAGTTACAGCACAAAGGTACGGAAATTACAGAACCAACTGATATTGCTAACATCCTGGCAAAAAAATGCAGAGTCCCTGTAATCACAACTACGCAGGTAAAAGTTGTACTCTCTAAAGCCAAAAACACAGCATCCATGGGACCGGACAACATCCCAGGCTGCGTTTTACATGAACTTCAGAACAAACTGGCTTCCCACTTAAGCACCATATTCAATAATTGCCTCGCATCAGGCTTTGTGCCCACTGAATGGCACACAGCAACAGTTATCCCACTCCACAAAGGGGGAGCCACCACTGATCCCGGGAAGTATCGACCTATTAGCCTGATGAGCCTGGTCTGCAAGGCCATGGAACGTATCATCATGGAACTCATAAACAAAGACATTGGTAACCTCCAAACTCTGGATCCCACCCAGTTTGGGTTTGTGAAAGGCAGATCATGCCTACTGAACCTGTTCAACTTCTTTGAGGCAGTCACCAAAGCCGTAGATGAGGGTAAGATGGTTCACACAGCCTATCATGACCTCGCCAAGGCTTTTGAAAGCATCCCTCATTCTGGAATTATAGCTAAACTCACTAAACTAGGTATAAATTCCTACATCACAAGATGGGTTGCCCACTGGCTCACTGACAGAGCCCACACTGTAAAAGTTGCAGACTCCAAATCTGACCTCAAAGCAGTGACAAGTGAAGTACCACAGCATTCCATCCTAGGACCTCTCCTGTTTGGTGTCTACTTCTTTGAAGTACAGGCAAACACAGAAGGCCTCTGGCTAATGAAGTTTGCAGATGACTGCAAACTAGGAGCCATAGTCAAGTCCCTGAATGTTATGGACATCCTACAGAAGGGCCTTGCTGAGACAGATGCCTGGTGTCAGAGCCATGGCCTCAAGCTCAATGCCAAAAAGTGCAGTGTCATCCGCTTTGGTAAAAACTCTGTACCCATAAACTAGCACATAGCCAGCAATCTACTTAACACCAAATGTGTGATAAGAGACCTTGGGACCCAGGTGGATAGTAGTCTCTCCTTTGATAGTCACATTGCCACAGTAGTCAGGAAGTCCTTCTACATGGCACACCTCATCATAAAAGGGTTCTCATCCAGGAAAAAAAAGGTCATTGTTCTCCTCTACTCGACACTCATTAGACCCATTATAGAGTACAATGCCCCTTTTGGAATGTACCTCACAAGACATCTGCAGCAGCTGGTAAGGCCACAGAAGTACCTCATAAAGAGGACTACTGGCCTCAATCAAATGCCCTACACTGACCGGATCAAAAAACTCCAGCGTTACTCCGTAGCATATCGCCTACTCCGAGGTGATCTCTGCCTAACATATAAAGCTATGTTAAACCCAGAGCTGTTGGACATGCTACACCTAACGAAATCCCAATCCCTCTGAGCTACACACTCTAGGGACCTAAACCTTGTCACCACAATAAACAGGACATGCTGGAGGGATAGATTCCTGCCCCAGAGACTTCCCATACTCTGGAACAGGCTACTTATCTATGTCAAGCAAAGTTCTTCATTAGCACTCTTCAAGAAAAATCTTGATGGGGCGTGGCCAAGGATGAACACAGGATAGCAGCAGATTTCTTCAACTCCACCAATTTCATTACACTGACAGGAATTAATTACTTAAAAAATTAATTTTTGAAGTAGTTTTCCTTCTAAATATGTTTGTTTTATATAGTTCTTGAACTATATCTAAAAAAGAAAGGAAATTTTAACAATATTCCTGTCAGAAATCACATTGGAAATTTTCCTGTCAGTTTATCAGTCTGAAATGAGTTCCAGTAAGACAAATTCTCAAGACTCCAGCATCAAGAAAGAACTTCAGTCTCTGATAACTATAATCCAGCAACTTACTGCTAAGATGGATAAAATGGATACTAAAATTGATACCTTCATAGAAAAAACTACAAAACAAATAGACTTGTTACATATAGACCTGCAACAACAGAAGATCCAGATGACAGGCATAGAAGAAGCTGTGAATGACATGGAAAATAGAATCCAAGAAGAGGAAATCAACATTGAGTTTCTGCTGAAACAAAATACACATTTACAAACAAAGCTGGATGACGTGGAAAATAGATCTAGGCGCAATAACATTAGGATTTTTGGACTGCCAGAAAATATTGAAGGTAACAATATTACTTCTTTTTTAACAACATTGCTCCCTAAAACTTTAGACTTACCAGAAGCATTCTCTTTTGGTATCGAAAGAGCACATAGATCTATAGCTAATACTAACTCTAACAAAAACTATCCTAGATCAGTTATAGTTAGATTTCTGTCATCTTTTGATAAAGAGATGGTTCTTAAATCTGCTTGGGCTAAAGCTCCTGTTAAGATTAATGAGACAACTGTGCGTTTTGACAATGACTATTCTTCCTTGGTAATAGCTAAAAGAAAAGTTTTTCTGCCACTAATAAGAGAGCTTAAAAAAGCACAGTTTAAAACATACCTTCTGTTTCCTGCCAAGTTAAAAATCTTCCTTCCTGATGGTCCTAAAATTTTTGATGACTTAGACTCTGCTTTACTGTTTATCAAAAAAATAAGATTTTGGATAAAATAGAGGAAATGGAATGGGCTAGTCCTTCATTAAAGAGACTGGCAACTGAAACTTCGTGGAAGACTTCAGAGAAGAAGAAGAGACTAAAGAACAAATGATTTGTTCTATGTTTTTTTTTCTTTTTTTCTCTCATCATTTTACTTCATTATTAATCTTTTTAAATATAGTTCCTGCATTTCCAGAAAGCCACAAATGTTCTGAAAAAGATTTAATCAAAGTTATTCTCTGTGTGCAAAGAAATGTTTTGTTTCATAACCAGTCAAAATATCTGAGGAACTAATAACAAGCTATCATTCAATTTGTTTCTCTTTCTGAAAAAGAGAAGTAAGGTCAGTAATTTGATACATTTTTTTTCTTTTTTTTTCTCCTTTTCTTTTCTTTGTTTAAACAATGACATTCTATTTAGATTATGTAGTGGGTAAAGGGTGGGGGAGGGCAGGGAGAGAAGAGTAATGGAAATATGATAAATGGAATAATAACATATTTATTCCTTGTAAAAAGTTTATATGTTCTTCAAATGCTATTCCTAATTATACTTTCTTGATTATACTGCTTATGTTTGTTTGTAAATAATCTGTCATGCCTTAACTAATAATAATTAGAACTAAATAATAGTAAATAATATGTTTTATTTTTAACTCTATTAATATAAACAGTAAGTAATATTCCATTGTATATACTTCTTATAGCTTTCTCTTACATTTTTTTTTATTTCTGCTTTACACTCTTTTATTTTCTACTCTCTTTTTCTTTTCTTTATTCTTTCTCTTTATTTTTTTCTCATATTAATATATAGAAATGCTTTTGATCATATAGACACAGTAAATAATAAGATTTGCATAAAAATTGAGTTGGGACATAAATATTGAGTTTTATTACTTATTAATAACTTTGGGCTTAATTTCACTTACATAGAGGCTGTAATAACCTGTAAAATACATTGCGAAGGTTTTGTCATGTTTAGATGCATTTACACTACTAAATTAATGTTTGTCACTAGTTTTTAACAAGTTTCCCACCAAAATGTTAAGGGAGACAATCTGGGATGTGGGCTGCCTCATGCACAGTGTCCTCGAGTTGTTTAAAAAGCTTCAACTCTCAGAATTCTCACAGAGAAGCTGAAAGCAGTCATTCTGACCTTTGACCTAGATATCACACTGACACATCACAGATTCAGGAAGAACACTCTACCAGGAAGTAGAACTGATGCAAATGTGACTATGTGAAGGAAAATGAACTCTTTGACATTTAAATGTGAATTATTTTATATAATTACTTAAATATCTATGTTATAATTCATAAAATATGTCAGTTATAATGATTTTAAATGATGCAGTTTCTTGTAGTAAGTAAATGTCTTATTTTAGAAGGCATAGAAAATGAAACATTTATTCAAGTGTTTTTGAAAATCTACTTGACTGCAGCATACTAATCTGTGTTAAAAACTTATGTTCCAAACATATACATTACTATAACTCATTTAATTCATCTGATTGACAAGCATAAATAACTTTATAACTCTATTCTGGAAGAAATTGTCATGTGATATATTTTAAAGCAGTAGTATAGATATACAAAATACAGATTTTTTTTTTACAATAATGCAAGTGTTTCTGAGAATTTGCATAACTATGCAGTATGATTTATAACAATTTCTATAAATATATTTTATTCTATTGACAATAATGAGTATGAGTAAAATGCTCATATACAAGCAATTCAAGGTTTTTTTGGAAGCTGTTGACTGCATTTACATGACAGAAAATAGATGCATCTTAATATATGTAATGTCTGAACCATATTAGCCAAAGTTTTTCATTTAAATGAATGTTAGAACTTATTTTTACATACTTTGAATACATTAATATGTAAATATGCCTTCCTTTTTTTTTTCCTTCTTCTCTCTTTCTTTCACTCTCTCTCCCTCTTTCACGTCTTTTATTTCTCTCTCTCCTCTTGGTTCCTAATATCAAGTTTATTTGAATGCTATTTGAATACAAGTATATTATATTACATAGATGTATATAGTAGTATGAATAGTTTTTTTAAAAAAAAAAGTTTATTTTAGTTTATATGATGTTGTTTTATCAAATGTGTAGTCTTGTCTTGCTAGATAATTGAATTGAAACCTGTTAATTTAAGTTAAATATAACCAGTATTAAATTGATAAGGTGGTAGCTGAGGTACTGCTGCTTAGGGTAGGGGGTTAACTTGAGTGGTAAATACTACTCTAAGTTGGAGTTTTTAACTCCAGGCTGGATGCAAGGTTTAATCCTTACATTATTTTCACTTGTTCATTGTTATATGTATATAGTTTTGACATCCACAATATATTTTGTACACTCATTGTCACTACAAACAAAATTGAATCATATACAAAATCCCATAAGAGATTCAATAAATACAGCTATATTTAAAGGTACACCTAAAGGAGGAGATGCAACATTACTTATGTTGTTATTTGTTATTTTGATCATAAGATTCTTAAGTTTTAAAAATGCCAAATGACATCTTTAAAAGGAATTTCTTTAAACATTAATGGATTGAATAATCTGTGTAAAAGGGCAAGCCTAATAAGATACATTAATTTACATAAGGCCAACTTAGTCTTCCTGCAAGAAACCCATCTCTTGAAAAAAGATATTGATAAACTAGCCACAAACAAATATACAGTATTGGTTAGTTCAGAGCACACTCAGAAAAAGAGGAGTGGCTATTTTATGGAATAAAAGTATGCCCATTCCTAAAACCATTAAGTCTTATCAGGATGACAAAGGAATGTTTTGTGTGGTTACAATACAAATTAATGGGAAGACTTACACTTTAATTAATGTATATTGGATACCTGGAATTGGTATTAATACAGTGAAACATCATCTTGATAAGATCATATCATTCTCTATAGGAGATATTATTTTAGCTGGTGACTTTAATTGTATACTACATGAAAGTGATACTACCACTATAGGAAAAAGAAGAATTACATCTAATGCAAAACATTTAAATGATTTTGCTAATTCTTATCATTTGAATGATATTAATAATCAGATAGATTCAAAATCATTACCATACACCTTTTTTTCTAACAGATACAAAACTTATTAAAAATTGACAGGGTCTTTATTTCTAATCAGATGGTAACAGATTTAATTAATTCCAAAATCATTTCATGTCCTATATCTGATCATAATTCAATTGTTTTTTGAATTCATGATAAAAAATACTCATAATGTTCAGATCAAAAGGATACCAGCATACTTAACTCAACTAAAAGACTATAAAGAATATATACTTTCAGAAGTACAACATTTTCTAGACATAAATAATACTCCTGAAGTCTCCATTGTCTATGTTTGGGATGCCTTAAAATCATATCTATATGGACAAAATATAAGATGGTATAATAATAAAAGGAAATCTTGGGATAAGGAATTGTTAGATATTCAAAGTAAATTAGACTCTTATAAACATAATAATAAAGAAAATATTATGGATAAGAAAGTCATTGAAGAAATAAACAAACTAAATGAGAAATACAAAGAAATTTTAACTCATAAAGTTAAAATAACTCTAGAGAAATACAAGTTTTGTCTTACTCAATAAGCCCCAAATACTTACATAGACTTAAAAATAAAACAAAAGGTTGAATAAACAAAACCATATCAAAGAAATCTTTTCTCTAAGGAAAAGAAGAATGTTTCTAGTCTACCAGAAATACTAGATGAATTTAGAAATCACTTTCACAATATTAACAATAATAACATTAACATGGAACCTAAAGATAAAATAAAGGAGTTTATAACCACAAACATGAATAAAAAGCTTAATAAACAACAGATTAAACTATTGGACAAAAGTATTTCATATACAGAGGTTATTACACAAATAAATAAGCTTAAATCAAACAAAGCACTGGGTAATGATGGTATTATACCAGAGATATATAAAATCCTTTCTAAAAGTACATATTCATTAATACATAAGGTTTTTATTTTGGCCCAAACTGAGTTAATAATCCCCCATCTTGGCAATATACATTTATCTCGCCAATTTTAAAACCTAATAAAGATCCAACTAGATGTACTTCATATCGGCCCATCTCATTACTTAATGTTGATTATAAAATGTTTATGAGTATTTTTGCTGATAGATTGAAGACAATCATTCCCGGCATTATAGATATAGATCAGACAGGCTTCATTGTAAATAGAAATACTTTTGATAATATAAGAAGAACTTTAACATTAATTGAGTTTGCAAATAGGAAAAAGAAAGATTTAACACTTATTAGTCTTGATATAAGTTCAGCATTTGATTCAGTAAGTTGGGATTATCTGTTTACCTTACTGAAGTGCACAAACTTCTCAGATGCATTTGTAAATCTAATTGAGCATTTATACAAAGGAACGTTGGCTTATATTAAGGTAGGAACATATATTTCACAAAAAATACCCATTCTTAAAGGTACAAAACAAGGATGTCCACTTTCTCCACTATTATTCACTTTAGTAATGGAGCCTTGGGCTAATTTGATCAGAAACAGTACTGACATAGAGGGTTTTGAAATAGATGAAAATACAACATCCAAAATTCAACTTTTTGCAGATGATGTTCTAATTACATCAGCAGGATCTAATTCTTCTATATGGTCTCTATTTGATAAAATGATGAATTTTAAAAGTATTTCTGGTTTAATATTCAATGAAGAAAAAACTAAAATACTACCTATATATACACGAAAAATATTCTCATTAGTGATTTTACTAAATATGTACCCAATTCAGGTCAGATAACTTATTTAGGTATAATACTATCTAAAGATATTAAATCTATTATATATAATAATTATAATACCTGTTTTCTTAATATACAAAATCTTTTTAATACCTGGAATAATATGTTTTTTTACTATGGAGGAGAGACTTACAATTATTAAAATGATAATATTCCCCAAAATTTTATACTTAATACAATCAATAATACTTCCACCTACAAAAATAATTATCAAGAAACTGAATACACTAATGTTAAATTTCCTATGGGCACCTAATAGACCTAGGATTGCATTAAAGAAACATACTAATAGCTGGTCTCAAGGGGTATTTCTTTTCCAGACTTTAATTTATATACTATCTCTTCTATTGTAAAAGTTATTACTTTATTAATAGATCAGTCATATGTCGCAAAATGGAAAGATTATTGGGAGCTAATTAGTATGCACTTCATGAAAATCTCCTTAACACATAAAAATATGATTGTAAATAACTCCATGTTATGGTTACTAAAGGAATTTTGTACTTCACCTATTACACCTAAACATATGGTTTGTTACCCATTAAATATTATTATTAGCTATCGTAACTTTATATTCATGCACCCTAAGTATAGGGAATGGAATTTTATTGTATTCCCTATAATGTATACTCAGGGTATGCTTTTGTCATCTACTTCTGAAGGAACTCATTTAGCTATAGATAATGATCTAAAGTACTGGTATCAGTTGATATCTGATAATAAAGTTAAAAATCTAGATTTCTTAAAACAAGAATTTGATCTAAGAGAAACTTGCTGGTTAGAGGTTCAGACCTTTAGACAGCATCTCATTGATAGAATAGATCTAATGTCTATAACAGTTAAAGAATCTATTCCAACACTGATTGATTGCTTGATATTAAATTTACAACATAAAGTTTCTGATAAAGGTAAACTTTCATACATACATAAAATTATCAGACAAGAAACTTTTTACAGTGTAGATACATACTGGAATTATTTCACTTCTATTAATGGGGACCCACCAAATCAACAAGATAAACAATATATATTGGAATCTGCCTATAGAACTACGTCTTCCATTGTCTGGAGACTTTATACATGGAAATTTTTACATAGATCTTTTTATACACCTTTGATGATGAATAAAATAAATAATAAAGATAATCTATGTAAGAGATGTAATGTAGAAATTAATGCTGACTGGGCTCATATGTTTTATGACTGTATAAAATTGAAAGAATACTGGAAGTCAGTTAATGAATTTTTGCAGGCTCTTTTACAGATAATTTCATTATTTCTAAATCACTTATATTATTCAACACACCTGTACCTCAAAGTGTTAAAAGGTTAAGCTTCCCTTGTTATGGTCTATTCTAGCAGTGGCTAGGAAAATAATAACCAGAAATTGGATTTCGGATACACCTCCTTCGTTCAATGAATTTAAAAATGTTATGAATATAGTGTGCCATATGGAAATAAACACAATTAGGTCAAGAACAACTAGAAAAACATCTTATTATATTGTATGGGATAATTTACAAAATTTGTTAAAAAAATCCTAATTTCAATAGCATGGTATTTCAGTTTAATTAATTGATCTGATTGTAGTGGATGTCTTTGTAAATACTTTAGTTGTTTTGTTGAATGTTATAATCATATCTATTTTTAATTACTTGTATAAAATTGTTATGATATTTCTCTTGTATGTTAAAACAATAAACCTGTTTTGAAAAAAAAAAAAAAGAAAAATCTTGATGAGTGGATGGGAAATAGGAAATATACCCTGGGGATCACTTCTGTGTCTCTGCTCGACAGTGGCACAGGAAAATAACTTTCTTGAGTGGCGTAAGCCAGGGAACTTTGTTGGCTAGGCTTACGTAGGCCCTTGGGCTGATAGCATAGTACCTACCTATGAACCTATGAACCTATGAACCTATGAGCGGGTAATGTGTGAGGAGTTAGACTTATAGATATGAAGCATCTCTAGTAGGGTAGGGTCCGAGATTGCCTTGTAGGTGAGACACAGATCACCACTGAGAAATCTGTGAAATACAGAATAGAGTGATAGTGATATGAACCTGTCCACATAGGACATATGTTAAAGGTCATGGATTCTCTTTGTGAGGTATTTCACTGGCCTTTCCTGTTGGTGCAAGTGTCTGGGGGAGGTACATACCAAACAGGGTGTTATACTCAATTATTAGTGTAATGAGGGAGGAGTATAGAGAGGTAATAACCTCCTTTTTTTCTGGATGCAATCCCTTTACTTACGAGATGAACCAAGTAAAATACTTTTTTGACCACTGCCGTTACATGATGGTCGAATGTGAGGTTATCAACCTGAGTGTCCAGGTCTCTCACCACAGGTTACGTGCTTAGGGGGTTGCTGTTGATGTGAAAAACACTAGGGGCAGTGATTTTGCCGAATGGTATGATGATACATTTTTTGTGTTTAGCTTGAGGCCATGACTTTGGCACCAGTGATTAGTTGTTGTGAGACCCTCTTGCAGTATGTTAACATCATTTGGGGAGTCAGTAATAGCACCCATCTTACAGTTGTCCACACATTTGGTCAGCCACAGGCCTTTTGTCTTTGCCTGGACGTCTGAGAAGTAGATGTCAAACTGTAGGGGTCCCAAGACACATCCCTGGGGAACTCCACTAGTGACAGGTCTGCTGCCAGAGGTCGCGGTGTCTATTTTGACTTTGAGGGTCCTGTCAGTGAGCCATTTGGCCACCCATCTGATGAGATAGGGATTTATGCCAAGTTGTGTTAGCTTTTCTATGATGCCCGTGTGAGGGATTGCATTAGAGGCCTTGACCAAGTCAAAGTAAGCTGTATGCACTGACTTTCCCTCATCCAGGCCACTAGTGACAGTCTCAAAGAGGTCAACCAGGTTCAACAAGCAAGATCTGCCCTTGGCGAATCTGAACTGGGTGGGTTCAAGTGCTTGGAGATTGCTTATGTTCTTGTTTATGAGAGCCATAATAATATGCTCCATGGCATTACAGATCAGACTTGTCAAGCTAATAGGGTAATAGTTTCCAGGGTCAATAGTGGCACCACCTTTGTTCAAGGGGACGACAATGGCAGTTCTCCACTCTGCTGGAATGAAGCCTGTACGTAGGCTTTGGTTGAATAGGGTGCTCAGTGGCGAAGCCAGTTCTTGCTGAAGATGGTGTAGAATACAACCTGGGATACTATTAGCTCCCATGGAAGCTGTGTTCTTTGCCGTGGCAGGGCCATTAGCACTGGATGTATGGAGATGTGAGGTGCAGGATAAGTACTGTGGATGTCAAAAATGCCTTTAAGGGGGCAGGGGATGAAGTTTATGCTGAACCTATCTGCTAGCAGGTTGGCTAAGTCAACAAGATCAGTGTAAGTAATACTGTTAACTACTAATTAGGAATTAACCTGGGCTTTGGAGGTCTCTGACATAGCTGAAGAAGGCTTTGTGGTTTCCCTTAGTTTCATAGGCTAGTTTTGATTCATAATTGCCTTTGGAGGCTTTCACTAGTGATCTAATTTGCTTGTTGAGACTAAGGAGGGAGTTTTTCCAATTTGGAATATGAAGTAAATATGAGAACTCTGAATATAATGAAAAGATTTCCATAAACAATAAATGTTTCAGTTTGTCTTTCATGCTATAACAGAGGACTTCATTTTTTTCTCTTAGTTTATATGCAGACTAGCTGATAATAGGACAATAAAATATAGAACACTAGTTATTGATTTCTGAAATCATGCACGTTGTTTTCACATCTGGGGGGGTAGAGATAAAAAAAAGAAACCAATTAGTGTAAGTAGAAGCAAAGGCAATAACATGCATCTTAGCATGGATAACATCAATTTCAGTTTAATTAGAGTCTGTGTTAGCAGCTGTCTGTTTGGCACAAATGTTCCTATTATTTAATGTTGTACATAGTTATGTGTGTTTGTATTAAGTTTATAGCAATGAACAAAACATACACAAGTGTTATTTCAATATTTATAGCAATGAACATTTTATTTGAGGGTTTTTAATAAGCAAAAGTCTTATAAAATATGACATAGATTCCACTGTTGATAAGAACAACTGTACAAAGGATTAACTTGACAAACATTAATGGGTGCATGTATCGCAAAAAACTGGAAACATACATTTAAAAAAGCTGCCACATAAAACAGGAGAAAATAATGATGTCTTACTATAATGGCAACACTTTCCATATTACCTTAGAATGTAAATGGTCTCACAGGCATAGATGAAAAGGAAAGAATATTTAATTATATTAATAAATGCAGAGTGCAAATAGCAATGCTACAGAAGACACATTTGAAAAGAACTCAGCATTTGAATCTGATAAACAAAGGATATGAGGATGGATATTCAGCAGAATATCACGGAGAAAGGAAAAGGGGAGTACTTATATTAATTGCTAGAGGAGCTCCAGTAGTGATAGAAGAGAGGGGGAGATATTAATGCCAGATTTGAGTTAGTAAGGGGCTATACTGGCATGTATTTATATTCCACCTAAAACTGCTATTATGGAGAGTGAACACATTTGGGAGAAATAATCAGCTTTTAGCAGGGAATATTACTTATAGATGGGGACAGGAACTTGATTTACAACAATGAGGATGTTTCTGGGAGGCCTAGAAAGGAAAATTTAACAAAAGAGGATGGATTTACAAAAATATTTGGTATGGAAGATGTAAATTCAATAGTATGAACTTGGAGGAAATTTACATATTATTCTCCAAGGTACAATAACTGGGATAGACTAGACAGAAATTATATTTTGCAGGAACACATGCATTTAATTGAGAAAACTGGCACATATTCATTAACTATTTTGGATCCTGTGCCAACAATTACTAAGATAAAAATGCAGAGTAATGAAGTAAAGGTGAGACACTGGCACTTTCCCACCTACCTATTATAAAGAGAGGAATTTAAGGAATGGATAGTTGGAATTATCTGGGTGTCATTAGGTAGGATAGAAAGTACTCCAGAAGTTATAGCTAGTGAATGGGGTAGCTAGAAAGTGGAATTTAAAAAGAGGTAGAAATAAAAGAGAAAGAGATCTGGTTAGGAAGTAATAAAAATTATTTAAAGGGTTTGACAAAGGTCAAAGTAGTAGAAAATAAGGGATCTCTCAGAACAAGAAGAGGTGAAATTGCAGAGTGCTAAAGAGAATATAAGGGACATGAGTACCTGGATAATATGGATGAGTTTAGAAAGGTTGCTGTTAAGTAAATGATTTTTTATAATAACTCCAGAGCACAACTTTTGGCACAATGACTAAGACAACAGAAAGCAGAAAGGTTTGTTGCCAAATTTAGGCCAAACACCATGCCTGATACACTAGTAATAGGTGACTCTATAGTCAGACACACTGATGTCCCACTTACCAGGCTGAACAAGGAGAGGGTGACTGTGAGCTGCCTATCGGGAGCTAGGATCCGCCACATAACACACGCACTCAGGTCACTCCAAAGCAAGTACAAATATGACTCTGTCATTGTCCATGCTGGCATGAATGACCTGAGACGTACCTCCCTGGACTACATGAAAAGAGACATAGAGGAGCTCTCTGATTATGTAGCCCAGGCTGGTATGACCCTGACCCTGAGCAGCATCTTGCCCTCACCAAGAATGATGCCACAATACAAAGATGTGATGATCAGCTTTAATAATTGGCTCAAGTACTGGTGTCATTCTAAGGGGATCCAATGTCTGTCTGCCTGGGATGAGATGTTGGACAAGCCACGCTGCTTCACAAGGGACGGCATACACCTGTCACCACTCAGCTTCCGGATATTGGCTAAGGCTCTTGCCACCCCCATAGTGCCTTTTTGGGCAAGGCTCAAAAGATAAACCCACCTCCTTAGAAAACAAAAATGGAAAAAAACTAAGGGTAATGCTGCTCAATGCCAGAAGTCTAAATCTCAAGATGCAGGCACTCGATGCACTCCTCAGTATGGAGAACATAGACGTCTGTGCAGTAACTGAAACCTGGTTCAAGGCTCCTGAGAGCACCCCAGCACTACCAGGCTATACCTCGTATCATGCTTTTCGGCCCCAAAACCCGGGCTGAACCACAAAGGGAGGGGGAGTGTCCATATTCATCAAGGACACCCACACCTCCAGGTTAGTAGCAACACATGAAGCATCGGACACCATACAGGTGCAACTAACCATAGGCAAAACTGCTATACAACTGGTAGCATGTTACAGACCATCCTCCCAGTCTCAGGAACCCCACTCAATCTTCCTGAAGACATTGGAGGATATGAATGTATCACAAAATACCATCATACTGGGAGACTTCAACTACCCAAACATAGATTGGGTACACTATTCTAGCCCTAACACTCTAGCCCAAAGGTTCTTGGAATTCATAAATTCAAATGCACTCGAACAACTAGTCACCTCTCCCACTAGGGGAGATAATATACTAGACCTGATCATCACAAACATGGGGACAAAATGCTCCACACCAGAGCTATACCCCTCACTAGTGAGATCTGACCACAAACTAATCACCCTGGATATACATATCCCACCTCCACCCCCAGCACAAAAGACCACAGTGAAAAACTTCTCAAAAGCAGACTTCACTCTTCTTAAGACTGAGATGGTATCCTTTAAGCCCACTGGGCCTGTGGATACCACATCCCACAATGCCGAATCCTTCACAAATGCTTTCTATGGACATCTCCAAGAATGCATGGATCATGCAATCCCAAATAAATCCAAGTCTCTCTCCACCAAAGGCAAGCGTCCTGTCTGGTGGACCTCAGCCATTAACAAATTGTATAACAAAAGAAGGAAGCTACTGCACGACAGAGCAAAATCCCATAAAGGGAAGACATCTCTGATCAACACTAGCAGAAAACTATGTTCTCTTATAAAAACATCCAAGGCCAACTTTGAGAGAAAAATCGCTAAGGACACTAAAGATAACCACAAAGCCTTCTTCAGCTATGTTAGAAACCTGGGCGGAAACCCTCACTTATGCTCAGAGTTAGTTCACAACAACAAAAAATACACTGAACCTACAGATATTGCCAACATTCTGGCTGACAGGTTCAGTGCAAATTTCTCCCCTCCCTCACCCCCAAAAGAAGAAATACTTATCCCAGCTGAATGTAATCTCCCTGTCATCTCAGATGTTCATGTGAGAGCCACCCTCAACAAAGCTAAAAACACAGCATCAATGGGACCTGACGGTATCCCGGGTTGCGTGCTACATGAACTCCAAGAGGAGCTAAACCTGCACATAAAAATGATATTTAACCTTAGCCTTACTACAGGATATGTACTTGAACACTGGTGTACAGCAACAGTGGTCCCACTCCACAAAGGGGGTACCTCTACAGACCCTGGGAACTGCCGCCCCATAAGCTTAACCAGCCTAGTCTGCAAAGCTATGGAAAGAATCATCATGGAACTCATAAACAGAGACATTGGGGACCTACAGACACTTGACCCCACCCAGTTCGGCTTTGTGAAGGTCAGATCCTGCCTTTTGAACCTGGTTGACTTTTTTGAAACAGTCACTAGAGCCATTGATGAGGGCAAAGCAGTCCATACAGCCTACCTGGACTTGGCTAAGGCCTTCAACACAATACCCCACTCAGGCATCATAGATAAGCTCAACAGCTTAAACATAAACCCTTATGTCACTAGATGGGTTGCAAACTGGCTAAAGGACAGAACCCATAAAGTTAAAATAACTGGAGCAATGTCAGACTCAAAGCCAGTCACAAGTGGTGTCCCACAGGGATCTGTCCTGGGACCCCTTTTGTTCGGCATTTATTTCTCAGATGTTAAAGCAAACATGGGAGGGTTGTGGCTGACAAAGTTCGCAAATGACCGCAAACTAGGCGCCATAGTCGATACACCAGCAGACACATACATCCTACAAAAAGGCCTCACAGAAATGGACAACTGGTGCCGGAGTCATGGCCTTAAACTAAATGCCAAAAAATGTATAGTCATCCCCTTTGGGAAAAACAAAGTACCCACAAATTATCACATAGACAGCAACCCACTGAGTACAGAAAAACTAATCAGAGACCTAGGGACCCAAGTCGACAGCGACCTCTCATTTGACACCCACGTTGCCAAAGTGGTTAGAAAAACATTCTACCTTGCACTCCTTATCATGAAGGGATTCACATCCAGATCCAAGGATGTCATTGTACCCCTATACTCCTCCCTCATCAGACCCATGATTGAGTATAATGCCCCATTTGGTATGTACCTCACCCGGCATTTTCAACAGCTAGAGAGACCACAAAAGTACCTCACCAAGAGGATCAAGGATCTCCAACATATGTCTTATTCTGCCAGACTAAAGAAACTCCAGCTCTATTCAGTAGCATACCGCCTGCTCAGAGGTGATCTCTGCCTGACGTACAAGGCCATGTCCAAGCAGGAAATGATGGACATGCTCCACCTCAAAAAATCCAAATCCATCAGAACCACGAGAGCTAAAGACTTAAACCTCGGTACAAGTATGAATAGGACATGCTGGAGGGATAGATTCATAACCCAGAGGCTTCCCATGCTCTGGAACAAGATCCCAGTTCATGTTAGACAGAGTCCCTCACTGACTCTCTTCAAGACAAATCTTGATGAGTGGATGAGAGATCGTAAGTTTACCCCAGGGGTCACATCTGTGTCACTACTAGACAGGGGCACAGTAAACTAATTCTATTATATAAGGGGACCTTCACTGTGTCACTACTAGACAGAGGCACAGTATTCTAAATTTATTCTGTGCATTTTTGTACCATTTCATGGGGTGGCAAAAGCCACATTACTATGGCTAGGCTTACAAATGTCCCAGGGCAGATAGCCTAGTACTAAACTATGAGACTATGAAACTATGAAGAAAAAATAGACAGGGATCCTGTATAGGTATTAGAAATATGATGTGGAGCGTGTTACCCTTTGTCAGAACTTGTCATTTAGTCATGGACTTTATGATGTACTACAACATTCTTTCCCCTGTTCATATTGCATGATCTCACATGTTATAAATGTTTCTCATGTTTTTCTGTTTTGTCTCTGGTACATGCAGTACTCTGTATACTTCCACAATATCTTCCATTGAAGTTTCTTTCTGACCTCTACTGTGTGATTTTATTTTTAGCTTACCACTCTGCACTATTTCATCTCATTATGTTGTCTTTTCACTTTTGCTTTCTTCTCACCTAATGTCAAAATCATGCAGAAACCCATTACTTATGGTAGCATTTAGATATTCTGTCTGTGAGAAAGACAGTAATGAACTGGGATAAAGTTATCAGACTTTCAAAAGGAAATGCATAGAAGATAAGTTAGCTGTACTGGGGCTATGTCAAATTAACAAAAATGTGTGTAAATGCTACTTAAAGAGAAGAAAGTGAATACAAAGTGCACTTAAATGTGTAACATTTAAGGGAATTACGTAAAATGTAATGAAACTGTATTTCATGGTATTGAAATGTATTACAGTTTAAACATTGTTTCTTTCTTGACTGTGCAAATGTGTGTGCACTTTTGCAGACTCTGGTTTTATAAATCTTACTGTTTCCTTTGGACGTATGGACAGTGTAGTGGTGCAGCGGTAGTGCTGTCGCCTCACAGCAAGGGGCTCTCCGGTTTGATTCTTGGCTGGGGTGCCTTCTGTGCGGAGTCTGCATGTCCTCCCTGTGTTTGTGTGGGTTTCCTCCCACTTTCAAAGACATGCATCTGGAGCATTTCTTCCTGGCCTCTGCTGAAAATTGGCTTCATTCCAAGTCAGACTTTCCTGGTTAATAAATGTGAAAAATAAAAGGCATTTTCTACATTCACATTAAACCTCATATAATCATGTTTGGGAAGTTATTAATGGAATATCATCTACTCCTTTTCAGTGAACAGTAGCAGTAGGAAGATACCTTTGGGACAGAGCGACTACCTGTACAGACACTGAATATGTCTATTTTGGACTTTAAAAGCAAAGACAGAGAGGGCATACTGTGTCTAGTTATAATGGACAGATTTCACTTGTTAGCTAGTGGTCAAAGAAACCTATCTATCAGTGAGTATGCTTTGTTTTGATTATTTAGTACATGCCTTCCACTGTTTAAATACTTACTTGGAAAATAAATGTTTTCACTTATTTATTTTATTAAATTTATCAGCGTGTGATGGATGGTTTACTTATTGTTAAGTAATATGCATTTTACCATTGTACCAAAATGTTTGGCATCTGTTTTTGAGTTGTGATTGCTTTGAGCTATCTACTACCATTCATGCATTCAAAGGTTGGTTTATTTTAAGGGTAAGCATTAAGGTGTGTTCTTGTTTTGCTAATTTTGACTGACTGGTGGCAATGTACCTCAAATCTAAGGAAGGGGAGTGTCAGTGCCCAAGAGTTGCTATTAACCCCCCCATTATAAAATTGTGTGTGAGTGTATATTTGTGAAATAATTCTGGTTAAACTTCAATTATTTTTGGTATGGTTGCAGTCTAAGGCAGCTTAGTCAATCAGAGGTGGTTGAAATCTTGGGAAGACAATGATTGTAACTGTGATCTATAGCAGTGCAGTGTGAAGCTTATTTGAGTGTTGTTGCTCAGTAGTGTACATTTACTCTATACCCTTTTAGCCTTTTAGCCAACTGACATGTTTTTTTAAAGGATACCAATGTTAGCAGTCAAACACCATACTGATGATTCAGTTGTGCACTAAAACACTGACAGCAGTGAAATAGGGGTTAGAGCATGCAGACCCTGCCCATTACATATTACTTGGAAGCAGTAGTTGGAATTCTACCACTGCTATTCACATATAATTTGGTAGGCAGTGATTGGAGATCATTAATTGGAATTGTACAGCCTACAAAACATTTTTATTTACCTAAGGGTGAGTATACTCTTGTAGCCATGAGGTAAGTATACAGCAGTATATCTTGCACAGCAGATATTTTATTTTCTAGTCTGAGTAGTGGGAAAAAGGCAGAAATGAGTTCGGTGGAGCATGAAAAAATATAAGGGTCACAGCTGGCTGAGGAGTAAAACCAAGATAATTTCATGGACTGTTATGTCTGAGTAGGACATAATAGCATAACTGTTTACAGTTGAAATGCAAACCTGCTTGAATTGCAAACATGCAGGCAGTGGCTTCAGATGCAGAACATGCCACCCCAAATAATCTCAGAACCCAGCAAGATCTAAAGAGGTGGTGGTGGAGATAAAACACCTGGAGGTAGAGAAAGTTGGGAGAGTGAAGCCATTTTGGGCACAGAGTACAAGAGTGAAAAGAAAGGAAAAATCATCAGCAAGACATGGAAATGTTGGTCCTTCACCAAAGGTATGTGAGTAATGAAGGGATACATATGATGTCAGGTTCAATACTGAGTTGCTGCCTCAGTATAAAGACAGGATGACTTTGATTATTTTATTCAGGCATTTAAAATTATGTATAATCAACACCAAAGTGACCAAGGACAAAGTGCATGATGTTACTTCACTTCTAATGGGTTAAGCAATGTATGCTATATAAAAAATTACTGCTATGGATTCATAGGTTCATAGGTTCATAGGTAGGTACTAGGCTATTGGCCCTAGGGCCTATACAAGCCTAGCCAAAAATGTACCCTGGCTTTCGCCACCCAAGAAAATTATATAGGTTCATAGGTAGGTACTAGGCTATTGTCCCTAGGGCCTATATAAGCCTAGCCAAAAATGTACCCTGTTCTCTGAATTATGATAAAGCTGAAGGCTGTTTATTTGTCTTTAACTCCTGAAGTTTAGAAAAAGAGGTTCAGAAATCATAGAATGACAGATGACACTATGAGTGATTACAATATACTCCTCACTTTCAATATCCCAATTCAGTTGCTTAACCATGTGATCAGTATGAAAGTTAGAAGAATGTAGTCCCTTTTAACTGCCAGCATTCATTCCACATATAAGGCAATCTTCCACATTTAGACTTTCATTAGCTGTTGCCAATAGTGCAAATGTTCAACTTCTCTAGTGCATTTTCAGTTTACTTGCAGCTTTAATTATTTACCAGAACTTCTGAAGAGCTGCAAAAGTGGCTTTCTAATTGTGATACCATATTTGCTACCAAATCATCTGTCTGTAGTATCACTAGTATCATAGCTGACTATCATAACTTCAAGGAAGAAATAAATAGAGACAGATGGCATCTAACTAATATTCTCATTTTTAATGAGCATAAACTAAATAACAAATCTTGAAAGACAAGTAAATGTGTCACTGGTGCAACAGGTAGTTCATTCACCCTTGTTGCAGAAGGCTGTGGGTTCTATTCCTGCACCAGAAAGATCAACTGCTGACATTACAGAACAGTATAAGAGGGGTTCTGCACTTCTGAATAGCTGTCCTTTAGATGAGATGTTAAACCGAGGCCCCATCTCTTTGAGTTGGTGGCAGCTGAAGTGGATATAAAATTTCCCACAGCATCTACCGAAAAGAGTAGGGGTCCTTTATTAACAACAATTACAAACAATATATACATTCTATATACAAAATTCACAAATTAGTTACAAATATTTACAAGTGATTCATACAGCTTCAACAACAACTTAATTTCGTTTACACTTTCAGCTCCCCCCACTCTTCCTTCCACAACCAAAATCACATTTTCTTGAAAAATGTTCCATTGTATTTCATCTCATTCATTCTTTCATGCCACATAATCTGTATCATACAAAACTATTTATTGTCTAATTTATCTGTATCCTTTAGCTTCCCTTTTCATACTATCCATATTCTGTTATATCCATATTTATATAATTAACATTTGTTAGTCCTGTTAAATAGTTTGTATCACATATTTCTTTCCATAATTGGGTTCCTCTATTAAATAACATGCTCATTAGTCTCTAATTCCTCACAATATATACAAACTCTATATTTTATTGAGCTATATGGCATATTTGCCTTTACCGGTATCTTATTTATAGATAATCACTGTAAAAAATCTTTACATTCTACATATTTTCACATCTTTCCGTTCTTGATTTTGCTGGTTTCACTTTTTTATGCTCTAGTTGTTTCCAATGATACATGGCTAGGCTTAAAAAGGCCCTTGTGCTTGTTAGCCTAGTAAACACATATGAACCTATACATCTAATAAACCTTTTTCAGTATATGTTCATACCTTGTTCTTCTGTTCTTGTCTATGTTTCTTAAATCCACCTTCCATATTAATATTTTTTCTTGATATAATTTAATTTCCATGTAATTGATTCCTTTACTTCTTTTTAGACCTTTAAGCTTTTCCCATACTGATTTATATTTTTCTTCTATAATTTTTATTAACAAATTCTATTTTTCCTGCATTTCTGTTAATACTTTATATAGGTTTAATGGAGCTATATATACAGTTGGGTTTACTAGACCATATATGATTCCTCTTATAATAGGATTAAACCGAGATCCCCATATGAATGTAAATAGCACATTCAATAACTCTTTTTCACATGCTGTTGATATCATAAATACACTTGCTTCTTCTTCTTTTTTTGGCTTTTCCCAGTTAGAGGTCATCACAGCTGATCACCTGTCTGATCATTATAGGCAGTGGAGTTTTACGGTGTTGAGTTGCTAGCCCGACATCCAACCTTCCACAGAAGGTACACACACATGAACTCAGGCCTAGGGTCAATTTGGAGTGTCCAATCTACCTACAGCATATATTTGGGATGTGGGAGGAAACCAGAGCACCCAGAGGAAATCCACGCAACCACAGGGAGGACATGCAGACTATGCACAGAAGGCACCCCATTTTTGCATAATACCACTGAATTAATTAAATATACTTTTTTCTTATATGAAAGTTTAATCAGTCTCCAGAATATACACATACTTCTTATTTTAAATATCATATCTTTCCATTGTGTGATTCCCCACTGTCCACTACCAAACTTAATTCCCAAAATTTCTGGTTGTTTATTATTAAATTGAATAACTTTTATTTTTCCAGAGAATCACAGTCCTGTACTTTTTTCTTCATTAATACTTTACCCTAACATCTGTAGTTCTTTGTTAAGTGCCTGAATAGCTATAGCCATCCATCTTTCATTTTTCACAACTAATACTAAATCATCGGCATAAGAGAACATCACTGGAATCTGAATATCCTCTGGCAAACAATATGTAGCTTCCTGCAATGTTGCATTTATATTAGAAATTACTGCCTTCACAATGAATGCAAATAGTTTGCTGCTTACTGGATACCCCTGCTTAATACGACTCTTTAATTCTACAGTCTCACCTAACCAACCATTTGTCACCAATCTCACTTTATTCTTAAGATAAATAGATGTTACTCCATTGATTATTTTAACACTTATACTATTTTCTGTCAGGATACTCCTTAATGTCTCATGCTGAATCTCATTAAAAGCTTTACTTATGTCACAGGCTAGTATTTTCAATTAAATTTTCCTGTTTATAAATTATCCATTAATTCACTTATTAACATTGATAACTTTTGACTTCCTTTTGCTTTTATTCCAATTATTGTTTCAGTCAGTATTTTATTAACCTTACTTATTATTCTTTTTGTCTATTATTTTTGTAAAGATCTTATAATCCACATTATTTAATACTAGGCTCTCCAATTTTGTATGTCTGTTTATTCACCCTTTTTTTCATATAAATTTCTTTGCTCTTATAAATATTCTTTTCTCGTTTACTCCATTTTCAAACCATTTATTCAATACCTTTAAAAATATTCCTTTTGCAACTCTTGCATGTCCTTGTACATTAAATATTCAAGACCATCTAAAACTGTGGCTGCTTCTCTAGCTACTGCTTTAAGCACATTTTTAAATCCTGACATTGTCATTTTTTCTTCCCTTTTCTTATTCTTCTCGACGGTTAGTTCTAAGTTTCATTCTGTTTTCCTTTTCTTATTCTTCTCGACGGTTAGTTCTAAGTTTCATTCTGTTTCCCTTTTCTTATTCTTCTCGATGGTTAGTTTTAAGTTTCATTCTGTTTCCCTTTTCTTATTTTTCTCGTCTGTTAGTTCTAAGTTTCATTCTGTTTCCCTTTTCTTATTCTTCTCGATGGTTAGTTCTAAGTTTACTTCTGTTTCCCTTTTCTTATTCTTCCCGATTAGTTCTAAGTTTCATTCTGTTTTCCTTTTCTTATTCTTCTCGATTGTTAGTTCTAAGTTTCATTCTGTTTTCCTTTTCTTAGTCTTCTCGACGGTTAGTTCTAAGTTTCATTCTGTTTCCCTTTTCTTATTCTTCTCAACGGTTAGTTCTAAGTTTCATTCTGTTTTTATAGTGTTTCAGATAGAAAAGGTTTTAAGAATATGCCTTTTAATTGTCTGTATGATTTTTTTGTGCGTATCAGCTGTATTTTTTCCATTTATCATCCCCTTCATCACTTGAATTACCTCATTCCTTAGCTCTTTTATTATTCTTATTTTTTCTTTAATTATTTTACTAAAAAAATGGTGCTAATTCTTCCTTTCTTCCTTGCAAAAATATCTTTGTTTAAATAACATTTTTTTTAATTTTCTCTTGATTCATTTCATACAACTTTCTTTCTTTTTGTAGAAACTCTTCTTTATTGTCTACTATACATCTAAAAACTTGATTGCCAATTTCTTTATAACTGTCCATATCTTGTATTCTTTTTTGTCCTTTGACATTGTAATATCTTTTTTATATTTTTCTTTCAAACTAATCCACAAGTCTATCCAGTTTTATATAAAATTTTCCAATATTTATATGATCTAGCCATAACTGATGTAGTGTTCCTTTCACTTTTTCATTTTGGTTTGATTCATTAATACTTTTTATACCTCTGCCTATTGTTTCTTGAATTTCTATCTAGATTGCTGCATGATCTGAAAAACCTGTAATTTTAACTCCCTGATGTACTATAGGTGTACTCTACGGTACCATAAAATTATCAATTTTGGTTCTTAGATTACTCCTTCTTTATGTCCAATGTTTGTTTTTCCACAAAAACATTTTACAGCTTTTAATCATATCAAAAATAAATTTTACATCTATCCCTTCTTTTTGTCTATGTCTTAAATCACAATTAAAGTCACCTACTACTATTACTTGCATATTCACAGTGGTATAGTCAAGCATTTTCTTAAAAAAAGATCTCTCTCTCTCTCTCTCTCTCTCTCTGTTTTGTATAGTATATGCATATAGTGTAATTATCCTATATATTTGATTCTTCCATCTAATATTAATATTCCTCCTAATAGTACTAATGTATAATCTGGAATCTCTATACATTCTTTACAAAGAAATTGCTGTACTTGAACATTTTTCAAGTTTTACATTCCATATAACTTTACCCTCCCATAGCCCAATGACTTGCATTCTATTTTTTCTGTTGTTATTCTTATATCTATTAATACTATAATGTCTGTATCTTACTTTTTACAGCATTCCAAAATTTCTAGCCTTTGATGAGCATTCTTTATTTACTTTTAATGGCTAGGATTCGCACTTAATGAAATAGTGTTTATTACGTTTATCCTTTCCCTTTCTTATTTCCTCCTCTACCTGTATTTTTGAATTTGCGTTTTCTGTCTTTCACTCTTTTTCCAATAGAACTTCTTCTACTTCTAACTTTTTTCCATGTATCACCCCTTCATCACTTGAATTACTTGCTTTTTCCTTTATTTCCCTTTCTTTGCTTCATAGTTCATTTATATTTTCATTTGCTGACATTCCTATATCAGTTTCTGTCATCTCTATTTGTTGTGCTTCTACCATTATCTACCAATCCATCATCCCTACTTTGCTCTGTTATTGCTACATATTTATCCGTTTCTGTCTCATTGCAGTCCAGCCACAAATTCCCTATTTTTTGCACTTTATGCATTTTTGTTCACATTTTTTCACTTTGTGACCTGTTTTACCACAAATAAAACATGTCCTTTTATCACAATTGCTGATTAAATGGTTGTCTTTACCACACAGAAAACATGTTTTTGGTTGTCCCTAGTATCTAACTAGTCCCTTATTCCCTTCCACATTAATTATACTTGGTAAATCTATTATTTATCATTTTGCATTTTCAATACAACATCACATTCCCAGTCTATGTCATATTGTTGTATACTTACTTCATCAAATTGTTATTGATTGAACCTACTTTGTCAAAACCTCTCTTCATCAAATGGCCATTTCATAGGTTCATAGGTTCATAGGTTCATAGGCTCATACTAGGCTATCTGCCCTAGGGCATTTATAAGCCTAGCCAGAGTATGTTTGGCTTTCGCCACCCATTTTAAATTAATTTTGCTATGCCCTTTTTGAGGTTAGTATACTGTGCCTCTGTCTAATAGTGACACAGAAGTGATACCCGGGGTAAACCTATGATCTCCCATCCACTCATCAAGATTCCTCTTGAAGAGAGTCAATGAAGGACTCTGCCTAACCTGGACTGGGATTTTATTCCATAGTGAAGGGAGCCTCTGGGTTATGAATCTGTCCCTCCAGCATGTCCTATTTATTTCAGTGCTGAGGTTCAAGTCTCTCGAGCGTGTAGCTCGATGGGATTTGGATTTTTTGAGGTGCAGCATGTCCCTTAATTCCGAGTTGGACATGGCCTTATACGTCAGGCACAGGTCACCTCTGAGCAGTCGGTATGCCACTGAGTAGAGCTGGAGTTTCTTTAACCGGGCAGCATATGGCATCTGTTTGAGCCCTTTGATCCTCTTGGTGAGGTACTTTTGGGGTCTTTCCAGTTGCTGCAGGTGTTTGGTAAGGTACATCCCAAAAGGGGCATTGTACTCGATTATGGGCCTGATGAGGGATGAGTAAAGAGGCACGATGACCTCCCCTAATCTAGATGGGAATCCCTTCATGATTAGGTGGGCTATATAAAATGTTTTTCTAACCACTTTGGCCACGTGGTTGTCAAATGAGAGATTGCTATCAACTTGGGTCCCCAGATCCCTAATGACTTCTTCTGTACTTAATGGATTACCACCTGTGTGGTAATTTGTGGGCACTTTGCTTTTGCCAAAGGGGATGACCATACACTTTTTGGCATTTAGCTTGAGGCCATGGCTCTGGCACCAGTTGTCTGTTTCTATGAGGCCCTTTTGGAGGATGCTTGTGTCGGCTGGAGAGTCGATTATGGCACCCAGTTTGCAGTCATCTGCGAACTTGGTCAGCCACAGTCCTTCCGTGTTGGCCTGTAGCTCCGAGAAATATATACCAAACAAGAGAGGTCCCAGGACTGAGCCTTGTGGGATGCCACTTGTAACTGGTTTGGAGTCTGACATGGCTCCAGCAATTCTAACCATGTGGGTTCTGTCCTTGAGCCAGTTTGCAACCCATCTAGTGACATAGGGGTTTATATTTAAGCTGGTGAGCTTATCTATAATGCCAGTGGGGTATTGTATCGAAGGCTTTTGCGAGGTCCAGATAGGCTGTGTGGACCACCTTCCCTTCGTCAATGGCCTTGGTGACTGTTTCAAAGAAGTCAACCAGGTTTAAGAGGCAGGATCTGCCCTTAACAAAGCCAAACTGGGTAGGATCCAGTGTCTGTAGGTCCCCAATATCTTTATTTATGAGGTCCATAATGATCCTTTCCATAGCTTTGCAGACCAAGCTAGTCAGGCTTATGGGGCGATAGTTTCCAGGGTCCGTTGAGGCACCACTTTTGTGGAGAGGGACCACTGTTGCTGTACGCCACTCTTTGGGTACATATCCTGTAGTAAGGCTGAGATTGAACAGTAGTTTTATGTTTGGGTTTAGCTCTTCTTGGAGTTCATGTAGGATGCAGCCTGGGACACCGTCTGGTCCCATTGATGCTGTGTATTTTGCTTTGGAGAGGGCAGCTCCCACCTGAGCATGTGAGATGTCGGGGGGCAGCACTCTGCTGGGATAGATATTTGCCCTTTTGGTGGGGAGGGGGGGGAGAAGTTTGCGCTGAACCTGTCAGCTAGGATGTTGGCAATGTCTGTGGGATCAGTGTATTTTTTGTCATTTTGGACTAATTCTGAGCATATCTGTGAATTCCCACCCAGGTTCCTAACATAACTAAAGAAAGCCTTGTGATTATCTTTAGTGTCCTGTGCAATTTTTCTCTCGAAGCTGGCCTTTGACGATTTTATGAGTGCCCTTAGTTTTTTGCTAATACTGATCAGAGATGCCTTCCCTTTTTGGGATTTTTCTCTATCTTGTAGTAGCTTCCTCCTTCTATTGTATAGTTTGTTTATGGCTGGGGTCCACCAGACAGGTCGTCTGATTTTGGAGGATTGGGTCTTGGTTTTATTTGGGATTGCATGATCCATGCATTCCTGAAGGTGTTCATAGAATGCATTTATAAAGGATTCTGCGGTCTGGGCCGTATTTTCCACAGGCCCGGGGGCTTTGAAGGATTCCACCTCGGTTTTGTTATGGAAAAACAGCGGCTGGCCATCATAATCGATTTGCCCTTTTCCCCACTGTAGTGCAATCTCAGAGTTGGTATATTTAGTTGGGGGTTGGGGGTGAATCCCCCCCACTTGGCTGCATTTTAAATTTTTAGAATATAGTGACACGTGCTAGGTTGGCCAGTCGTTGCTTTTCCCTATGAAAAGTTTGATGAAATGGCTGTTTGATGAAGACAGGTTTTGATAAAGTGGGTTAGTTAAATAGTGATTAGATGAAGTAAGTGTTCGACAATATGATATAGACCCCACATTTCCAACCCCCAGTCCAGAGACTTCTGTTATCATAGATTTTTGTAATGTCCATAACATCTCTACACACAGTTCTCAAATAGTTTTTGAAGTCTTTTTCAATTTCACTTTGACATTGCATGAATATTCTCTTTTTGGCTTCTCTGTTAAAAGCCTGCACCACATGTTCCAAGGATTTTCATCCTTTTTTATACTATTCTACTAACTTCTTAGAAAATGTCACAAAAAGTATCTTTATTAATGCAATTAAATGCTCTTACCTTTCTGGGTTTTACCCCCAGTGGTGAACTGCAGCTGCTCCATACCTCATACCTCTCCAGTTCCTTCTTCTTATTACTGCTTATTCTTACCCGACACTCTCTTCTTACTTCGGCCTTTCTCTCTTCCCGTTTTTCTCCTTCTTTCACTGTTTGCATGTAGGATTTCTTCTCCTCCTTCCTTAATTCCTGCACTTCTTCCTCCTGGATTCTAACCATTATTTCTTCCCATGATGCTGCCTTTTCCCTCTCTGGCTCACTCTGTTCAATCAATTCTTTTATGTAGACATTGCGCAGCCTTCCCAACTGGAAGGATGGAATAACATAATCCAGTGTTGCAGTGTCAGATGCAAACAAGTTCTGTTGAAAAAGTACTTCTGAATGTGCCATATCCATTTAATCTCCTTCATTTTGACTTTTTTTACACTAGTTCTCCACTTTCTTTACCTTTTTCTTGTCCCCCAGTACTTTGTTTAAGTTCCACCTCTTCTTCGTGTGTCACTTAACAGCTTCTCTCTCATCTGAAATACAAAATCTCTTCTTTCGCTTACATATTTTGATTTTACTCTTCCTGCTTCAATGAGTTGCCTCTACACCTGGACAAGAAGCAGGAAGCAGAATGTGTCACACACAAATACATCCCACTATAAGAGGAGGAAGTTCTCTGATGCCCTGGCCAAATTTCCAACAGCAGTATAAATACCACTTCAGGTTTTCAGTGAAAAGAGACCACTAGCCTAGTGGGACTAACCTGGTTATCAGTGATAAACAAAATAAAAATAAATCTATGGAAGACTTAAAAGAATAAAAATGATTTCAGAGTTTTTTGTTTTCTTCTTTTTTTGTTTACTTTTTTTAATTTGTTAATGATACTAGGTGATTTTTAAATGACTTTGAATTGGACTTTGTAAAGAAACGTGCAGCAAAAAGCACAAAGGATCCATTCACATAATTTGCAGTAAATGCATGCTTGGCAGTTAATTCATTTGTGTGAAACCAGTAACATTTCATCACTGCTGTCTCGATGCAAGTTATTTCTCCACACAAAGGTGCAGCAATTTAATACTTAGAATGTGTGATTAAATGTACATGTTGGGGTGTGTTATTAAAGCTGAAGGGGTGCAAACTTCTCTGCTGACAATCTCTCATCATTTTTTGCATTTCACACTCCTAAGGACTAGTTAAGCTAACTCCCCACAAGCACTGTCTTCTTATCACAAGCACATGGTTTGCACTCAAAGATATTTATTTTTGCAAATACAGAAATGGATGCCAAGGTTATTGTTAACATATATGCATTTTTTGCACAGCTTTGAAAATCAGTGTAGAAATCTGACCCTCAGCAGAAAAGAGTGTTACAAACAGAAACATATAATATAGGATGGCCAATGGGGAAAAGCCTCCATAACATCAGGATGACACTGTTATGTGACCCTGACATCCTAGTGTCCTGTCCATTTCCTGTGGACACTGAGGAGAAGCAAGGGGTCATGACAGATGGTGGATGGTAGGAGAGCACCAATAATGGAGGTAGAACTTGGCTAGATTACATAGCAAAGAATCCTTCACCTGGCCTCCAGACATATGCACTACTTAATAAATGCTGCATAGAAATAGTCAGACTTTCCATAACTATGTATACAAATTAAAGTAGAACATATTTTTGAAGTTTTTATTACAACTGTTTCTTGACTGACAGCTACACAGCTGTACTTTGCAGTATCTTGTTTACCAGGTAACTCTGTCTCTGGTCTGTCAAAATGTTAGATAAAATAATGTCCGAAAGTAGACCTGAAGTGTAATTTATCGATGACAGTAACTGTGACTGGTGCACATTACTAGGTTAGATGATCATGTATTTCCTTTTATATATTGGTGTACAATGAACATAGTCAGAGAAGCAGCCTTGGTCTTCACTGATATTATGACACATACACTGAAGTGCCTCTGATAAGGTCTATATTAAATTGCTGAACTTTGCTTTCACCAAATACCTAATCATTGACAGCTAATCATTGAACTTCCTTTTCAGTAAATGTCCAAAACAGCAAATTTTAATTCATCAAATTCTTTTAATTGGCCATCATCACAAATGTGAAATTTTGGTGTGAAAGCAAACTATAAAAAATGTACAAAAGCACCGTTTTTGTCCTATGTAACACAAGTCCAGATGCAAATAAAACACCCTTTGCACTGAAAGACCACTATACATTCAAAACCCCAACTACCCCCAAATTATAGTGCTGTAAAATAAACAACTTGTGAGTGATGCTCAAGGCACAGTCAACAAACGTATCTAAACTTTTAATAGGAGAGCCACTGCTATAAATGATTGCAGATCATACTTGTCTGTGTTCTCATTTATTACTTGAAGATATCTATGCCATACTACACATTTAGGTTGCTTTGGAGAAGGGGACACCCAGCCAACAACTGCAGATCCAACTCATCCACTCTGGTTTGCTCTCACACAAATACAGACACAACAGCAAGAATATCAGAAAGTCTCTTTCCTAGCAGACAAAGAACCCGCCTGTACCATCCTTCCACATAGTTCTGTGTATGGGGCAAACAAATGTCATTCAAACATGAAATATTCCAAAATTTTATCAGAAACATTGGAGGAAAGTGAGAATGAAGAGAATTAGAAGCGTGTACTTTACGTGGACAGTCTAGTAAGCAAATGCCTGAAAGGGATGTAAGAATGTCTTTACCTTCAGGTGGAAATATCTTGCATAATTCATTAAACGCAAGAAGTACCTCACTATCTTTTAAAAATTACAAAGCTGTTAGTTTCTATACAGAAATTTAGAATGTCAGAGAACTACCATAAAGAGATGACAAACCTAACAAATTAACTTTTCTCCAGATATTTTGATTGACGTGGAACAAGCAGCCCTTATAGGTTCATAGGTTCACAGGTAGGTACTAGGCTACTGGCCCTAGGGCCTATACAAGCCTAGTCAAAAAGGTACCCTGGCTTTCGCCGCCCAAGAAAATATTTTCCTGTGCCCCTGTCAAGCAGAACCACAGAAGTGATCCCCGGGGTGAATTTCTTATTACCCATCCAATCATCAAGATTTTTCTTGAAGAGTGCTAATGAGGAGCTCTGTTTGACATAGATTGGTAATCTGTTCCAGAGTATGGGAAGTGTCTGGGACAGGAATCTATCATTCCAGCATGTTCTGTTTATTGTGGTGACAATGTTTATGTCCCTAGAGCATGTAGCTCGGAGGGACTGAGATTTCTTTAAGTGGAGCATGTCCAACAGCTCTGGGTTTGACATAGCTTTGTATGTTAGGCAGAGATCGCCTCTGAGTAGACGATATGTGATGGAGTAAAGCTGGAGTTTTTTGAGACAGTTTGCATAGGGCATCTGTTTGAGGCCAGTAATCCTCTTTGTGAGGTATTTCTGCGGCCTTTCCAGTTGTTGTAGATGTCTTGTGAGGTACATACCAAAAGGGGCGTTGTACTCTATAATGGGTTTAATGAGTGATGAGTAGAGGGGAACAATGACCTCTTTTTTTCTGGATGAGAAACCTTTTGTGATGAGGTGTGCCACATGATCAACATTAGAAAAATTATTCACTATACTTTTTATTAGAGCCGGTTCAAAGTCACATAAGACATATTTAACATTTGACTGCAATTCCAATGTAGATAAATGAAAAACACCCCCCTGTGTAAAGTTATATGCTTTGTAAGACGTTTTAGTCATTAAACAGTACACAAGTGGCAGATATTTTTTATTACTATTGTATGTTACTAATACATGTGTACTGTACAGCTGCAACATAAACATCCTTTACTTAGATGGACTCCACCCATAAACCACGTAGGTGAGTTACAGAAGTCAATTAAGCCCTCCTTGGTAGAAAATATGAATACGTTCATATTAGTACGAATATCCACCATACATTTCTGAATGAATGTACCACGTTTTAATCCAAAGCTAGTTACAGAAACTCTACTTAGAGGTGTGCAAACCTACTCAGACTTAACATTATTTTACACGTTACATAATTAACTTGTAGTAGCATGGGCCTTCTACTTGTAAAGAAATCATACTTTCCAAAGAAGTACTAGCAACAACATCGACTACAACTAAAGAAAGTGTATCCCTGCATAATTTAGCAGTTTCTTTTAAAGTACTGCATGCAATATATTTCTCCACTTCAGCTAGATAGGATGGATAGTCATGCATAACAGATTTCAACAGCTTTTCTTTATCAACAACACATTTAGTTAATGCTCATTCTTTACACTTAACACTAAATGTAAGATGAAAACACCAATAAAGTATACACTTGCTTTTCCAAATTATACAAGTAACCATCTAAAGTCAAAATATCCTTATTTCTCTAAGATGTTTCTGTACTGTACAAGTTTCCCACCACTCCAGGAACACTCTCAGATGTTGTGGTCATTTTAAAAGTTTGCAGACTGTCTTATGCATAGTGAAATTAATTTTAGAAACCTGATTAACTTTATGAACTAACACACCTTACACTAAATTATTTTGGTTTACTGTGCTAATAAGAAATACACTTGACAAACTAAAGTATACATAATATCTTTATAAAACATTTGAATTATTTACCTTTTAAATTAATATGTACTATATCAGTAAGTATATTCTGTATATCTCCACCCTAATTGTTAGGTTAATGACATAATACGCAGTGTTTTCTGTAACATGGCCAACTAAAACAATTCAATGACTTTAAATTTGCTGTTTTTGCCATTCACTGAAAAGGATGTTCTATGATTAGCTGTCGATGATTATGTATTCGATGAAAGCAAAATTCACAAATTAATATAGACCGCCCTGCGATAAACATATATACTGTAGTTCAGAGTTTATGGATAAGAAAGCAGCAAATGCTTTTGAGTTATTTCATTCTAATTAGATACAGATTGCCCCCAATTTTCAATCCTTAAGCAGTCAGGCTGAACTCACCAGTCCTTCCACGCTACACATCGCACAGCTGCTATATCCACCGTACATGCCCCCCTGGACATGAGCCACAGCCATACTAACACCTCTGTATCTAAACAGCAGGACAAATGTACCCCTCAGTTACACCTTTTGTTGGCATCAACAGATGAAGCAGGAGTGAGCACCATGCCATGGTAAATGCAGATGTATGTAAACAAAGATGCTGCCACATTGACCAAAGGTGAGTATGCTACCTGTTGCACCACTGACACTGACTAAGGTAAGGTAAGGTAAGGTAAATGCATGCATAGAATTATTTGCAGCTGAGAACAGAGGCCTGATGTCAGTGCCACATAACAGTGTCATCATGATATTGCAGATGCATTTTCCCTTTGGGCATCCCTTAGCCCCACCCTAACATTTTTTGCATTCTGTGTGTAACAACAATGCTCCCAGGAGGATACAATAATAGACGTGCACCTTCTTTTCTACGATGAAGAGAAGAATCAGACAAAGCAACAACAACCTGAACCTGTAGGAACAAACATACCTTGGTGTTTGGAGGAAGGGGATCTGGAACACCGGAGACCTGAACAGTGGCAGTTTGGAAATCCATTTGTTAATCCTGAATGTTTATGTGTGGGAATGTCAAAGGAAAAAACTTCAAAGACCAATACACGTAAGGTTCAATTAAGGCACTTTTAATTTACTTGCAGCAAGGAGACAAAAACATGCAAATACAAGGATTTGTCTAACTACTAACAGGAAGTATGTTCATTCTTATACTATTTTACAAGACATGGCCTTCTAAGCTGATGTAATCAAACACAACTTTCAGTACTGTTCTACAGCAGATGTTACTCAAATTTTCTGCTGACATGATTAGATTTGTGAGAAACTTTTGAGAAAAACAACCTGGCCTTGGTGACCATTAATCCGTTTACAAGCGTCTGTTGTACAGTGTTACATTTCAAGGTACTTTTCTAATTCACATGCAAGCAAATGCTGATTGCAGTTCATATTTTCATGCAGGCTTTGTACTAATTATCTATAACTTCTACAGCTGTGTATTTTCTCATAGCACAGCGGAACTTCTTGTCTCAGTTTCATACAAGTAGTATTGTTCTATTCATTATTTTCCTAATGCAAGCAGAAATCACCTGCTTCTCAGTAAATTTTCAAGGCACAAGCAAGATTTTAGCTAACAATACAAGGTCAGAAAGCAACTGCAGTTTGTACAGATTTATGCAGTATAAAATAGAATACATTTGTTAACCCTTTTCAAGCACTAAATGCACTAAGCATATTGCTAATACACACATTAATGCATATTTTTCTAACATTTCCCCCCATTAATACTTTTATTCAACTTTCAAAATAAGCATAAACAGTTTGTTTTCTTCTCCTAACCTCTTCCACTCAGGATTTGCAGTTAAGAGAGTCATTCAGTTTAAACTTATGAAAGCATTTTTAGTCTTTTAACAGTTCTTCAGACTCAGTACTTTGATATAAGGTCTCAGAAACTGAAATGTCTATAAGGTCTTTAATCAGTCTTTTCATGCAGGGGATACCACAACAAACACATACTCCCAGTAGGAGCATACCTACACAAATGGCAATCAGGATGTTCATTAGGATGGTACCCCACCCCCCAAACCATTTCTGGAAAAAGTCCGTCAGTGGGTTTGGGCCTGGTTTGGTCATGGCCAACACTTGCTGAATTACCTCAAGATGATTGTCTATCTCGTGTTTATTGTCAGGAATATACAAACAGCATTCTTCTTGGATTAAAGTGCACGTACCACCTCTCGCCACTAGGGTGATGTTGAGAGCCATGCGGTTTTGGAGCACTACAGTTCTCATAGCATTCAGTTCATCAGTCACCAATTAGAGAGCAGAAAAAGTTGCGTTGCTCATTACTTTGAGAAGTTTGCTCAGCTCCCAGATCGATTTCATTGCTCCATATGCTGGTAATATGCCTGCCCATGATATAACGCTATCACTCAAGTCCATGTGTGTCAGTCCTTTGCCTAGAGAGTAATGGTCTTTCCAACGTGCATCAATTTGTTCCACTGGATTTACAGGTTTCTTGATGACTTCTCAGACATTTTGAATTTTCCCATGAGGCAAAACTGCAGTGTGTGGTATGGCCGGAACCAGGTAACCCAAAAAACAACTGCCGGACCAATTCTCAGGTAGCCATTTGTATGCCTTTCTGCCACACACAAAATAACAGTCCTCTACTTTAGTAGTAACCTTGCTATGAATATACACTCGCCCTGCATGAAACATTTTTCTATCAATTGTAGACAGCTGTTTATAAAGTACAGAATTATGTTTTACTTCATCAAGTGTTTTGTGCATCAATCCAAGAAATGAATCATAGTTTGTATTGCAATAAAGATCTACATTATTACCTTTAGTGTAACATTTATAAGGAACAGTCACTTTGCAATTGCTCTAACCCACCTGAACAGTATCATTTTTATAAAAACACACAGTTCCCTTTTGTGGAACAGACAAGTGCAATGCTATTTTATCTTGTGCTGTAATGGTTGAGGTATCATAAATCAAGTTCTCCCAGGTCTCATTGACTCCTAGGGGGACTGTAGTCATTAATAACCCCCGTATGCTGTCGTCAAAGCTGTGCAAATCCAGCAATTCAAAACACTGAAAGTCTCAACATTCACATATTTAATTGCCTGGTAAGTGTTAAAGTTTCGATGCCAGTTTATGAGTAACACTTCACGTTTATTCAGTTCGGTCTGTGTGGCTGGGAAAAGAAAAGGCCACAACAAAAAGATTATTGTCACTAATGCAGTTAACAGGATGATTATGCAACACTTCTGAGGAAAGGGTTGTTCTGCATTCCTGTTTCTTCTGGACTCTATCATTTTTGCTCTTGGCACATAACAAGATTTTTGTCCAGTTCAAAGTTTTTAACTAATTTGCAGTACGTCAGGTGGAACCAGGAGGCACGCGCCACAATTTTGACTGCAGTGGGTGTTGACAAAAGCACTTGATATGGACCTTCCCACTTTGGAGATGCCCAATTCTTCTTCTTAACTATCTTCAGCCAGATCCACGCTCCAGGGGGCACTGCCACTTCTGAATGTCTGGTTTGTTCTTTATCTGAAACAGAATTTAACTGCAACAAATGTTTAGAATTTAAGAGTTTTTGCATATACTCAGCTAATGTACTGTCAGCTTCCTGGTCTGCAGGCATGAAAGATTTCAACTGAGGTATATAGTAAGCCCTTCCAAAGAGCTTTTCAAAAGGAGTCAATCCTTTTGCATTCAGAACAGTTCTCATGCTCAACAGTGCCAGGGGCAGACAGTACATCCAATTTCTCTGTGTTTTTGTTACTAATTTTCTTAGCTTACTTTTTAAAATCCCATTATGCATCTACTAGCCCTGCTGATTGAGGGTGATACTCACAATATTTTTTTAGGGAAGTACCAAAATGTTTACTTAACTGCTGTATGGTCTGGTTCACGAAGTGTGTGCCATTGTCACTGTAGATCCTTTAAGGAATGCTGAATCTAGGGATGATTTCTTTAACAAGAACTTTGGCCACAGTCATAGCATCTGTATTTTTAGTCGGAAAGGCTTCCACCCATCTGGAAAACATATCTACAATAACAAGACAATACTTCTTATTTTCACATTTATTCAACTCTATGAAATCCATACAGATAGTACGAAACGGATATGGTGGTGTAGGGAAACTCCCTTGCTTGGGCTTTAACGCCCCTTGTGCATGATGTTTATTACAGATGTGTCATAACAAGCAAAATTTTTTAGAGTAATTTGTAAATCCATATGTCATGAACACTTGGTTCACCAGCTGTACCATCCCCCCTGCTGAGACATGGCACTGTCCATGGCTCAACAAAGCTGCATATCTAAACAAATTAGATGGCAATATCAGTTTTCCTTCTTTAGAGATGTACAGCCCCTTTTTGAGAATTGCTCCTCGTTTTACCCATCTTTGTTTTACAGTTTGCATAGTAAGTGTTTGCATTGCCTTTGACATTTCTAAGTCTAAAATCTCAGAGGGTTGTAGTTCCTCATTCAGAAGAAATACTTCTGAAGCTGCCTGCTTTGCAGCAGTATCAGCTCTCGCATTACCTTTTGAAATCCTGTCCTGTTGTTTGGTATGAGCTGTGCATTTACAAATAGCTACTTTCTGAGGTAACTGAATAGATTCTAAAAGATCTAAAATAAACTGTGCATGATTGATTGGTTTGCCAGTAGATGTTATCATTCCTCGATTTTTCCACTGTTGCGCAAAAACATGTACAGTAGAAAAAGCATACTGGCTGTCAGTAAAAATGTTCACATATTTACCCTTTGCTAAGGTACATGCCCGTGTCAAGGCAATCAATTCTGCTGCCTGTGCAGATAAACTATGTGGTAAAGATTTTGTTTCTACAATATCAGTATCAGAAATTACTGCATATCCTACTAGGTTCTGTCCTGCAGGACCCCTTTTGCATGAGCCATCCAAGTAGTATGCCACCTCGGCATCATCCAAGGGAACATCCGTAAGATCTTTTCTAGGTAGTGTCTTTTGCTCAATCATCTGCAGGCAGCTGTGTGGTGTGCCATCTGCAGGGGTTGGGAGCAAGGTAGAAGGGTTCAAAGTCGTACATTGTTCAATTGTCATATGAGGTTGGCTCAACAGTATAGTCATACAGGAAAGATGCCTAGCAGGGGAAAGATATGCTACCTTCTCTTGCAGTAAAATAATCACGACTGCATGAGACACTCTCAATGTGAGAGGGTGGAACAACACTACTGAGGCTGAAGCCTGTACTGCCATTGCAGCTGCAACTACTGCTTGTACACTAAGGTAAAGACCATGCCACTGGGTCCAGTTGTGATGAATAATAAGCAATAGGGCATTGCTTGTCCCCATGCTGCTGTGTTAACACTGATGTCATATAACCTTGCTTACAGTCTACAGTTTGGAAAAAATGTTTATGATAGTTTGGTAATCCCAAAACTAATGAGGACGCTATTAACTGTTTCAGTTTGCAGAAAGCAGATTCTGCTTCTGGTGTCCATTGTAACAAATCCTATGCTAGCCATAGTTTTTTTATAAATCAGGTTAGTCAATGGTGCAGATTCCAAAGCATAGTTTGGAATCCAACTCCGACAAAAATTAGTTGTACCCAGGAAGGACATAATTTCCTTCTTAGTAGTGGGTTTTGGTGCTTGCAAGATCGCTGTTTTTCTGTCCTCATCTAATGTCCTACCTTCCTTGGATATCACATATCCTAGGTATTTAACTTGTTTTTTCCAAAGCTGCAGTTTATTTTTGTTTACTTTATGTCCTTCAGTGGCTAAAAATTGTAATAGCGCTATGGTATCTTCTTTACAATCTTGCTGGGTGGGGGATGCCAGCAGGATATCATCAACATAAAGCAAAATCTGACTACCTCTTGGTGGGGTAAATCCCACCAAGTTGCTTGCCATTTCTTGTGAGAATATTGTTGGACTTTCACAATACCCCTGTGGTAGTCGCGTATATGTATACCTTTTCCCTTGAAATGTGAATGCAAACCAATGCTGACTGTCAGGGTGTATCGGTATCAAAAATAACGCATTGCTGATATCTACCACAGAAAAATATTTCTGTTGAGGTTTTAAATCATTCAACAGGGTATGTGGGTCTGGCACCGTAGGTGCCCTTGGTATTACTGCATCATTTACAGCTTGTAAATCTTGGACCGTACGCCACTCTCCATTCGCTTTCTTAACAGGAAATAAGGGTGTGTTACATTGTGAATCAGGAGATTCCACCAGCACCCCTTCCTTAAGTAAAGCTGCTATAATAGGTTTGATTCCTACCGCTGCATCTTTTCTTAAGGGATACTGTCTCTTTTGTGGTCTAAATGCTGACTTTGGCGTAATAGTAACTGGTCCTGCTGTACGAATAAGTCCTACATCTGATTTTCCTGTTGACCAAAGATTTTCTGGTATATTCTGTAAGGCATTCTCTTCCTCCTTCAGTAGGAGTGCTAATCAGCTGTCCTTGCTAGACTGCAAGTGTACAGCTGGGTGGGTCTGAGTTATCCAATTCAACTTCTGCATTTGTATTCCCTGTTCTGACAGTTCTAACTCTGTCTGCTTTTACCATCTCGTGACTTTTTCTCCTAAGTCTACCCATTTTACATTCTTGTCCTTAGTTAAGCTAACATGTGGTAATCGATTAGATTTATAGAGTGCAAAGAACTCCTAGGACAATGAACAGCTGGCTACACTGTTCCCTTCTGTGTCCCAGTACAGGTTACGTAATACCAATCTGTTTGCATGATTTCTAAACAATTATTGCTCATATTCCTTATCAGGTCCTGGTGTGTTACAATAATACAGAGTACAGTGCAACAAATGCTGTTTATCAATGTCAAGGGAGGGGAACTTGCTGATGGCTATGTTCATCAACTCTTCGGTCACCGCCACTGGACCAGTCGTAACCAAGTCCTGGCTGCACCAATAAAACATTTCACCCTCCAATTGCACTGCAAAGCTATCAATTTGTCGCTGTGCTTCCATACCCTGCATAGTCGGAACTACTGCTATACCAAATAGCTGCATAAGGTCTCTGCCCAAGAGGTTTACTGGGCATTTTGCAGATACAACAATTTTACTTTTCTGGGTCAATCCTGAAACAGGATCAGTTATCACAATATTATGGGAGAGGGGCTCCCGATACAGCTGTCCATTAGCTAATTTCACTAAAATGTAATCAGGTGACTCTGAATTCTCTGGCAGTTTGGAGGGATGTACCAGGGTCAGTGATGCCCCAGAGTCACACAAGAATCTGACTTCCCTCCCTTCTACCAGGAGTGTAAATTCTGGTTTCGTGTCTGCTAAATAGAGCTCTAAGCTCAATAAAGCCAAATCCAATATTTCATTTTCTTCACTATCCGTGACTTCTTGCACTTTCTCTATTTCCTCTGTCACATTCTCTACTCCCTCTATCACATACTCATTTTTTCCTTTCTCCGCTATCCCCTTCAAGTGATTCCTGACTATCATATAGTCAGTCCTCACCCTCCTTATCTTCCATGGTTGCCTTCCTGTTTTTCTTGCAATCCCTTGCCAAGTGTCCCTTCTTACCACATTTAAAACATTCACCCCTTTTCTTTCGCCCTTCAAAGTCCTCTGATCGTTGACCAGATTGTTTGTTTTCCTGGGCATTTCTCTTGCCCTTTTTTCTGGACTGTACTACATATACTTCTGCTCCATGTTCTACAGAAAATACTTGGGCTTTCTTTTTCTTTTTGCTATTAAAATGCCTTTCGGCATGCCTAGCATATTCAAGCAATGACTGTAACCTGCTTGTACGATGATCTACCATGTGTTTTGTAATAAAGCTGCTTATAGGTGCAACACTGCCTTTCAAAAATGCATTCTTTAACTGCTGCTCATATGGGGAATCGTGTGTCTGATCTCCAGGAACCTGCATTCCACAATGGTTATTAAAACATTCTAATAGTCTGGCATAATATCGGTCAATAGCTTCACCTTCCTGTTGGATGCATTGATTAATGCAAGTCCAGTCTGCCCTAGGCTTCCATTTCTCAGAGATTCGGTCTGTAAGACCTTTCACTCTGTTGTCTAACTCTGCGCTGCTATGTGGGAGGGGCCTGAGCGCAACATCACGGGGATTCCAGTTGCCACTAATCATGTTCCAATCTGGTCCCACAATTTGTCTGACTACTTTTATACCTTTTCTCTGTTTAAATTATAACTTAGCCTCATTCCTTGCAAATCTTCTAAGAACTTTCTAAAATTAACTTTTGGATGGGGAATTCTCTCAGTGGCTTTCCGGATGTCTTCCGGAGTCCAGGGTCTATACACTAGAATAGTTGGGTCCTGACCTTCTTGCCTTGCCTGAGGATTAGGCACTTCTATAAGTGGGCATATTTTTTCTTCACTCATAAATCATGAATTTCTACCCATTTGATATAACTCAATGTCCCCTTTTGAGTTTCCTGCCCATGTTCGAGACCTGGTCTTGACGGGATCTCTAACGGTTTTGCTTTTGTAGTGTCTGTACTTACAGTGACAGCAGGATATCGCAGGTCTGGACTAACTTGTTCACTTGCCTCATATTCTGGTAAGGGAGGCAGAGAGGCTGATGCTATTACTAAGTTATTGTCCTCTTTATCTAAAAACATTGCTTTTGAATTATTACTCTTTTTTTCCCTTCAGTTTACTTCCTCAACCCACCTGTGTGCCTGAGGAATTCCTAATTGACGTTGCTTTTTTACCCGACCTCTAGAATTGGTTTTAAGCTGTTTGACAAGTTTGACAAGTGAGGATTTCTCTAGTTTACCATCAAATTCATACTTATTAACCCATTTTGAGTAGTATTTAATATTATCAGCACGCTGTGACTGCATGTATTTTGCGTCTTTGGTTAACAGCGGATTTTGGGAGTTTTTGTACAATTATTACCCATTTTGTTCTACCCTTTTAATCATTACGTAACTCCTTATTTTTAACGTGGTACCACGGATGTTTTTATAGTCTCTTCAGAATGACTGCCTACCTGCTCTGTTTCCCTGATCTATGACAAGACAGTAATCTTTCTGTCCCTGACTTATAAATAAAGTCTTAACAGGACAAATACAAATCTAGTCCCTGATCTAAAACAGAAAAAGAAGGTAGATTCACCTTACCTGAGCCTTCGTGATTGATCACCTGGTTCGAGTAAACCCATCCTTCAGTCGCAGATCAGAAAGTGGCTGGCCTCTTTTGTATGACAATTCAGTCGGAGGACTTTTCAAATAAGAAGAAACGAAGTGGTTTCTTCCTCGTACGGTTTCAAGCCACCTGGCCTGTCTGATCCGAGGCGAAGTGAGGGTTTCTGGTCCGAAGGACCAATCTGTCAAAGGAAAAACTTCAAAGACCAATACACGTAAGGTTCAGTTAAGGCACTATTAATTTACTTGCAGCAAGGAGACAAAACCATGCAAATACAAGGATTTGTCTAACTACTAACAGGAAGTATGTTCATTCTTACACTGTTTTACAAGACATGACCTTCTAAGCTGACGTAATCAAACACAACTTTCAGTATTATTCTACAGCAGATGTTACTCAGATTTTCTGCTGACATGACTAGATTTGTGAGAAACTTTTGAGAAAAACAACCTGGCCTTGGTGACCATTAATCCATGTGTGTGTGTGTGTGTGTGTGTGTGTGTGTGTGTGTGTGTGTGTGTGTGTGTGTGTGTGTGTGTGTGTGTGAGTGTGTGTGTGTGTGTGTGTGTGTGTGTGTTTGTGTGTGTGTGTGTGTGTGTGTGTGTGTGTGTGTGTGTGTGTGTGTGTGTGCGTGTCTGCATCTATATATCTCTCAATCTATCTGTAACTATCTGCCTATATCTAACTACACCTATTTGTCCATATACACATAACATGTGTCTGCGTGTGTGTCTGTGTGTGTGTGTGTGTGTGTGTGTGTGTGTGTGTGTGTGTGTGCGCACGTATATATATATATGTTTGCATGTATGTCAATACATCAAAAACTCAACACATTGAAAAGCAACTGATCGACCACAATGGGTCAAAGTGTTACCTATTCAAAATGACAAAAAAATAGTCCCCCTACACCCACACCCCTGCTAATTATTTATACTAGTTCAGATATCACAATACAATGGGAAAAGTGAAAATTCCCCAATCCTCACTGTAATGTGATCTTGAACAGAAAAAAAGCCAGTGCAGTCAATCTCCTGATTTTTAAGCAGCTGTACTGTTTTTTTCTAATTTGAAAAATTGTATTTTGACAACTTGTATGTAATCCATATAAATACAGATACAGATATAGGGCAGGATTCATGAAGGCTTGCATGGAGTGTAAGAGACGTGTAAGACTCCATGCAAGCCTCGCGAACCAGGAACAGCCCGAAACTCCATGTAAGAGACCAGCTAAAACGTCTCTTACACGGACTGGGCGTGGATATGCTAAATACCTCACTTGCAGCTGAAAGGCATGCAAATGAGGTAGAGTAGCGATCCACAAAGCAGAACGCAGCCCGTGTAAGAGACATGTTAGCTGCAGAAATGTACTCAGTTGACAACTGAGTATCTTTCTGCAAATAACACAAGGGAGCCATGTCAGCTCCAAATAAAGGGTGCATATGAGTCAGGCAGCATGCCAATGGCCAAATATGTGGCCATTGGCAAGGTACCCTGATGCAAATATAAGAAAATATAAAATTTTTTTTCAGCGATCGCCGATGTGTAAACCCAGCGCAATCCCAGGCAAACGAGGTGTGCTATACAAAACATAAAAATGAAGGTTATAAACCCACAAATGTGGGTTTTATGCAATACATGGATTCACAGTGCAGGGACCAGGAGACCTAAAACAAGATGGCCACCGTGTAGTGGTTGCTAAGGGAGGAAGCCAAGTGTAAGACATGTAACTAAGCATTAGTAGGCAATCCTATGTAAATGAGTGTTAGGATACTGAATCCCAGTGTCACATAGCAAATGATCACATTCCAAGTAGTGTAAGAGTTACATAAGGGGGAGGAACAGAGTAAGACATAGGTGACATCACAGGGGGGAATGTCAGAAAGAAATGCAGTGTATTGGAGGACAGTGCAATGTGACAGATGTCAGACACACATTATGGAAAGAGGCGTGCCACAAGATAAGCATGGGAAAGTCAAGAAATGGAAGGTGTACACTGTTGCCTACACCAAAGTTTCTTGCTGGGCGTGCATGCGCACGTGTGCATGCCATGAAGCACGAGTAAGGCAGTGTGCGCACGTGTAAGGTAGACTGCGCATGTGGGAGCCTGTAGGCAGACTTGTAAGACTGTTTGCGCTGGTGTGTGTGCATTTTAACCCGAATAAGCAGATTCTGAACCATGTAAGCATGTGTGTGTGTGTGTAAGCCACTGTGAGCATGTTTCTGCTGGTATGCACGTTGCTCCCCCCTGAGGAAACAGACAGAAAAAAGGAAACAACAGACTTAGTAGGAAGCTAGCAGGGAATACTGCTGGAGCTAGCAGGTGAAAACAATTAGAAGCAGGCAATTACACAGGCAGAATAGTAGCTCAGCCAAGCACTTAAAACTCTGCAAACAGCAGTGCAGGATGTTTCTCTCAAGAGACACTGCAAGACAGGAGTAAGCTATTAAAAGTGAAAACTGAAAAAGCTGAACTCAGAGCAGAAATGCTACGGGCTGCCATAGCTGTCATAAGGAGACATAGGCTACTTGCTGAGTGTGGTGACAATGCAGATGGTGCCAGACAACCCACAGTGAGGAGACGGAGAAGAGTGTACAGGCCCAGGGTCAACTACTACGGGTTACATGAGCTGGAGATAGTAGAGTGCTATAGAGTAGACAGAGACCTCCTGCAGCAAATTGTCGAGCTGTGCAGGCCATGCCTCACACACAGAACCAACAGAAAGGAACCCATCCCAGTGGAAACCAAGGTATGTGTTGGCATAAGAATACTAGCAACAGGTACCTTCCAGAGACCAACTGGTGATATGATGGGGATATCACAGGCATCAGCCTCCAGGGTACTGCACCAGTTCCTGGATGCCATGTCAGCACATGTCGGTGAACATGTATATTTCCCCAATGCCCATGAGGTATTGGCCAGCAATATGCGCCTCTTCCAGCAAATAGCGGAATACCCTGAGGTAGTGGGTGCAATAGACTGCACGCACATATGCATCAAAGCACCAGCCGTTGTGCGGGGCGGGGCCTACATTAACTGCAAGGGCTTCCCCTCCGTCAACTGCCAGGTCATTTGTGATGCCCAGGGCATAATAATGAATATGTGTGCTGGCTGCCCTGGGAGCTACCATGATTCCCATATCTGGCATTTGACGCAGCTGTACCAGACATTTGCCAATGGGGACATCCCACATGGACACCTAGTGGGGGATGCAGGTTATGCACTGGAGCTGTGGCTGATGACACCCATCAGAAACGCACACACCTGAACAGGAATGCCATAATGAGGCACACGCACAAACATGTAATGTAATAGAGCATGTGTTTGGGCTGCTCAAGTCACGGTTCCGGTGTCTGGACACATCTGGTGGAGCCTTGCAGTACTCACCAACTACATGTACCCAAATTGTTATGGTATGTGCTATGCTACATAATATGATCTTGCAAAAACATCTGCAGCAGGACCAGCATAGGGCCGGGCCAAACAGCCCCCCACTATTGCCAAGGCCATAACAGGCAGAGTGTGACTTGGAGGAGGAACAACTTGAGCCTGCCCCAGTAGGCAGAAGGAGGTGTGCCCAGTATGCCCTGGCCTTGGCAAAGAGGCAACGCATAGCACATCCACTGGCTCAGTAGGGACACTGGGAATGATACCCCTTTCCGACTCACTCATATAGTAAAAGGGATGCCTAACATGACACAACCTGCAGTCAAACATGTACAGAGAGTGTAGTATGTGCATCTGACATAGTCAGCCCTGCAGCACCACCTGAGGCAAGATTGCCATGTGTTAAGCCATGTAACACCGTCTTGTATATGCAAACATGACGACCCTGCCAACATCCCACCGGCACCAAGCATGAAGCACCATGAAGACAACAAGACCAAGTACAATAATTGGCAGAAGTATTTCTGCAAGTCACAGGAAAACAAATGTCTGATAGCCTGGGATGACATGCTGGCCAAGACGGAATGCCAGGGATGGCATTAACCCAGCACACCTGGCTGTGTGGATACTGGCAAAGGCTGTTGTCACCCCCACAGTGCCTTGAATAGGCAAGGCTGGAAACACAAACATTCATGCAGACCAACAAAGATGCATGCAGACCAATCACACCCCAGCATGGAGAATGGTAATATCTGACCTGTAACAGAAACCTGGGTCAAGACTCAAAAGATCACACTAATACTACCAGGTCTCTGTGAAAGTACTGAACTAGTACCTATGCGGCAACAAAGTTTGGCCAGTCAAAGAGGATGTTGACAATTATATGCAAACTATCCCATGGCAAACCTGCAGGCACAGCACAATGCCTGTTAGGTTCACACACAAAGTAGTTGGCCAGTAAGAACACAACCTGATGTCCAACACTGAACTGTACATGTGAAATGTAGATGAGGTCCATACACAAACACAAATGTGGTGGACCACAGATCCCAACATATAGGTTCTAGGTCTAGTTTACTGTGCCTCTGTCTAATAGTGACATGGGAGTAATCCCTGGGACAAACCTACGATCCCCCATCCATAGTTTATAGTTTCATAGTTAAGTACTAGGCTATCTGCCCTTGGGCATTTGTAAGCCTAGCCATAGTGATATGGCTTTCGCCACCCTGTGTAGTGGTACAGAATAGATTAAGAATACTGTGCCTCTGTCTAGTAGTGACACAGTGAAGATCCCCTTACATAAATGAATTAGTTTACTGTGCCCCTGTCTAGTAGTGACACAGAGGTGACCCCCGGGGTAAACCTACGATCTCCCATCCACTCATCAAAGTTTCTCTTGAAGAGTGTCAGTGAGGGGCTCTGCCCAACATGAACTGGGATTCTGTTACAGAGCATGGGAAGCCTCTGCGTTATGAACCTATTCCTCCAGCATGTTCTATTCATACTTGTGCCTAGGTTTAAGTGTTTGGCTCTTGTGGTTCTGATGGATTTGGATCTGTTGAGGTGGAGCATGTCCATCAGATCCTGATTGGACATGGCTTTGTACGTCAGGCACAGATCACCTCTGAGCAGGTGGTATGCTACTGAATAGAGCTGGAGTTCCTTTAGTCTGGCAGAATAAGACATATGTTGGAGACCCTTGATCCTCTTGGTGAGGTACTTTTGTGGTCTCTCCAGCTGCTGCAGGTGGCGGGTGAGGTACATACCAAATGGGGAATTGTACATCGGTCTGACAAGGGAGGAGTATAGGGGTATAATGACCTCCTTTGATCTGGATGTGAATCCCTCCATGATAAGGTGGGCAAGGTAGAATGTCGTTCTAAACACTTTGGCAATGTGGGTGTCAAATGAGAGGTCACTGTCGACATGAGTCCCCAGGTCTCTGATTACTTTGTCCGTACTCAGTGGGTTACTGTCTATGTGATAATCTGTGGGTACCTTGTTTTTCGCAAAGGGGATGACTATACATTTATTGGCATTTAGTTTAAGGCCATGACACTGGCACCGGTTGTCCGTTTCTGTGAGGCCATTCTGTAGGATGTATGTATCAGCTGGTATATCGACTATGGCGCCTAGTTTGCAGTCATCTGCGAACTTCGGCAGCCACAACCCTTCCATGTTTGATTTAACATCTGAGAAATAAATGCCAAACAAGAGGGGTCCCAGGACAGAGCCCTGTGGGACACCACTTGTGACTGGCTTTGAGTCTGACATGGCCCCAGCGATTATGACTTTATGTGTTCTGTCCTTTAGCCAGTTTGCAACCCATCTAGTGACATATGGGTTTACATTTAAGCTGCTGAGCTTAGTTATGATGCCTGAGTGGGGTATTGTTTCAAAGGCCTTAGCTAAGTCCAGGTAGGCTGTATGGACTGCTTTGCCCTCATCAATGGCTCTAGTGACTGTTTTGAAATAATCAACCAGGTTCAAAAGGCAGGATCTTCCCTTTACAAAGCCGAACTGGGTGGAATCAAGTGTCTGTAGGTCCTCAATGTCTCTGTTTATGAGTTCCATAATTATTCTTTCCATAGCTTTGCAGACCAGGCTGGTTAAGCTTATGGGGCAGTAGTTCCCAGGGTCTGTAGAGGTACCACCTTTGTGGAGTGGGACCACTGTTGCTGTACGCCAGTGTTCAGGTACATATCCTGTAGTAAGGCTAAGGTTAAATAGCATTTTTATGTGCGGGTTAAGCTCCTCTTGGAGTTCATGTAGCACACAACCCGGGATACCGTCAGGTCCCATTGATGCTGTGTTTTTAGCTTTGCTGAGGGCTGCTCTCACCTGGACATCTGAGATGACAGTGAGATTACATTCAGCTGGGATAAGTAATTCATCTTTTGGGGGTGAGTGAGGTGAGAAATTTGCACTGAACCTGTCAGCCAGAATGTTGGCAATATCTGTGGGTTCAGTGTATTATTTGTCGTTGTGAACGTAGTAGGGTGTGTGTAATTGCAAGTGTGAGAAAACAGTTCCTTTTGGCAACTACTACAATACACCAGATGCTGCATATTCCCCCAGTAAACACAGGTGATGTCACCACACTATAAGTACAGCCAAACAGGGCAAATCACCCAGTAATGCAAATAGTGCGCTCCGCTACTGGGTCTCTTACTACTGCCAGAGCACAGTTAGGTATGTTTTGGAAACTCACAACTACCACGTGTGTTTGTGTCACACAAAATGCCCACGTGTGGGTTGTTGTTCATAACAATGCATGACATTGCTTAAACCAGCAATGGCAATGCACACATGATGTATGTGTGTGCCACATACACATATATACCTGTGACCTTCAATAGTTCCCATGTCTGACAAGTGCCTCAAGTGAATAAATGGGATTTGCACTGCATAACATTGTGACTGTGTCTTACTGTGCAGGGGCTGCATGCGGTATGTGTATATACAGTATGAATTGTATATGGTATCATCCTAACAGTGGGGGATACACATCTGGTCTGGGCCATATAGTCTACATATAGTCGATGAACAGGTGCTGCATGTTCCCACCTGTTGTGGGAGTGGTAACATGTTGTTCCACTGCAATTCAGTGACTACATGCTAGGAACCTTTCAGCTAGTGTGTTGTAGCTACAGTAACGCTCACACACAATGTTTGGCTGGATGCAGTCCAGCCATATAAAGACATATGTAGAGGCCGTCATATTCCCAGTGGAGGACAGGTGCGTTTCCTGTGTATGGGAGGGTTGTGTGTGCCAGGCTATGAACCAGAAGGCAGTCCAACACACTGTTAGCTGCACATGGATAGGCCCTGATGCTTTGTGCTTTGCCAACAACCTGGAGGTGTGTGTATCTGTGGTGCCTTGAGATACCTCCCCCCTGTTCATGTGTGGTGCATGTGTAGGGGATGACAGGCATGGTATAAGGTATAACTTGGCAGTGATGGATTGCACCTGTGAGCCGTGAATCAGGAATCTGTTACTGCACAGATATTGCAGTTCACCATGCTGAGGACAGTGTCCAGTGCATGCATCTTGCGGTGTACACTGCTGGTGTTGTGTAGCATTACTGTTAGTGTCCTATCCCGTGTGATACCCGCGGAGGTGGCTATGTAATCTGAGCCCTGCATCAAAAGGCACTATGTGTGTATCAAGAGGCTTCGCCAATATACAATGGCCCATGGGTGACATGTGCAAGCTGCCCCTCGCAAATCATTGTGGCTTCCCTAGCATGTAAGCACACACTGACAGGCATTGGATACCCTATGAATGACATTGGAGATTGAGCAAAATGTAGACATAGAACACCCTTCCTACATATTGTGGTAGCATACCTGGCGAGGGTATGATGGCAACCAAGGTCAGGCTCATACCAGCCTGTGCCACATGCTGAGAGAGCCCTTCTATGTTCCCTATCATGTAGTCCAGGGAGGTATGTCTCAGGTCATCCATAGTGGCATGGACAATGACTGAGTCATATGTGTCCATGCCTCTGACTGACCTGTATGCATGTGTTATGTGGTGGACCATAGCGCCCCACGGGCATATCACTGTGACCTTCACCATGTACAGCCTGTTGAGCGGGACCCCACTGCACCGGCCAAGAGAGGTACCTGACACATCTGTAGCAGGTGTGTTGTGTAGCCCTACAGGCTGTGAGTGTTTGGCACACAGGATGTGTGTGCCATGTGTGGCATGTGCTCTTTTCCGACTTAACGTATGCCTGTGTGCCAGCTGTGGAGGTGTGTGATGCTCAGGCAGGATGCTATTCTGAGGCTCCAAGTATGCCCCAGTGTGTTCATGTGTTTGGATTGCTGTCAGTGCAGGTCTATGTCAGACTGGTATTGTAGTCACTGTAGTATGTCATGCCACCTGACAGGGTATGCCGGTACTGGGTTCAGAGTGCTCAGTCCCCAGATTGGCTATGTGGTTGCATCTCACACATGTGTTGTACATTCCTGGCCAGGGGAGAGGGTTGACTGCATACATGTGGCAGCTGTGACATTGCCACATGACTCACATATTCCACAACTGGACCATAGAGGTGATTTACAAGTTACCTTTGCACATGCTACCATAGTAGTGTGATTGCCATGGTGATTACCAACACATAGGGCCAATGGGGAACAACATACTGAAGGTGAGTATGTGTGGGTGTACTGCTTCTGATTTCATAGCGCTGGCATTTATGTCTGCACACATGAGCAAATGTCAGGTAAGTCATATGCAATGTGTCACAGGCAACGTACATGCGAACAGGACAGACAGTGACGTTCTGTCAAGTGAGACATTGACATACGTATAGTAAGCTATGCAGATGTCACTAGGACTCCACAGAAGCTCTGTAAATCTGCATTGCAGGTGGAATCAGTGTTCCAGGGAACCTCAAGCAAACATGCATGCAAACAAAGCTACAGTAAGAAGGGCTGGAAGTAGTCCATTGTACAACAAAGAAGGGGTACCACTTCCAGTAGGTAACAGTTCAAATATGCAGGCACTATAAACATGTACCCAGGAATGCACAGCTCTGATGTCCATGGTAAAACTGAAATTATTTAAAATTTAATTTAAATTAAATTGGTACTGCACACATATCAACATGCGCAAACATTCACATTGCATAGTCATTGTGGGCAACATGCCACCATTAGTGTACATGTCCATCATTGCGTAGCACTACTTGCATTACCTTCTCCCCTGTGCTACCTATGTATGTGGCTATCTGTTGACATCCTTACCACCAGCATGTGAAAATGTGCAGCTGTTACACTATGGTACTTACTATGGGTGTAGATAACAATTCAGGACAGTCATACAGTTACTGCATCAGGCATGCTGGGATATACACACAATCATATCAGCACACTGTACTGTTACCAACATGATACTATTAATACACTTCTATGTAGTCACCCTGTGCATCAGCAACATGTTAACCTGTTCCTGCACTGATGTTAGAGATTGCAGGAGGTGGCACAGTTTCATCATATGCACAGGGTGTGAACTAGGTATGCCTAAGTCTGCCACTGATACCACCAATTGACATGTATGTGTATGTGTGTTGGTGAGGGACAGCAGTACAGGGTGGGGCACTGTTGATGCAGTGTGTGCGTGTATGTGGTAGCTCTAGGTGTTAACATTTCGCATGTGTGTATGCATGCACACAGTTCCACCTCATGGCTGCCGTATACCGGAGTTTGTGGACAGCCACAGACTGCACCTGCCAGGTCATACAGATCAGTGTCTGTGGCCATGGACACGGTACCTGTGCCAGGCAGGGGTGCTACGGACCGTATCCGGTACTAAGCCAGACTGGGTACTGTCATCAGAAGTGGGAGTTTGTTGACTGGACACAGGTTCCTGTTGGGACTGTCCAGAGCCACGTGCACGTGGTCTCCTGGGGCGGTCTGATGACAGCATAGACCCAGCATTGCTGGGGCTGCTGCTGGCACTATGGGGGTGTCCGCAGGCCTGTTGTCATCCGCGCTGACTGCCAGCTGCTGCTGTTGCTGGCATACGGCCACGCCGACACCGCAACCATCCACCATTGCCCTGGCTCATGGACATGTAGTTGTGGAACTGCTGTAATATGTCCCCACAATGTCTGTCTATGACATCAGTGAAATTACGGATAGCATCCGCAATGTCACGCATACTGTCAGTCATGGATGTGCGACATGCTCTCAGCTCCCTCAGACCCTGTCTGGTGTACCTTTCCATATGTGACTGTGCCTGCATGACAGCCCGAAACATAGCTGAGGTTGACAGACCTCTTTGGGCACGTCTGCCAGAGGCAGTACGCCCACAGATGCTCCCACGAAAACCCATGGGCAACTGTCTGTGTGGTACCATCTCAGGACCCTGCCCATGGCTGCTGTGTGGGGAAGCATGTGCCACAGATACCACATTACCCTGGTCAATGCCCACTGTATCCTGTCCATCACCTAGGGGCATTGGTGACATAGGATGTACTGGCAGGATGACTGTGCGCAATGATGGGGTTGACAGCTGTTTACTGTCAATTGGCTAAGCAATGACGGACCCTGACACACCTTCCTGTGCCATTACACAGATATCATCATTATCAGTACCTGTGGCACCAGATTCAGGTTCCCTGCTGCAGGACACCAGAGCAGCACCAGAACCTGTGGGAGGAAGACAGAAAACACAGTTTACAATGTCTACACAATGTTACCAGTGATGCACACATGCACACGTGGACACATGCACACATGCACACGTGGACACATGCACACATGCACACGTGCACACATGCACACATGCACACATGCACACGTGGACACACACACACATGCACACATGCACACCCCGCAGTATACACACAGAGCACTACTGAGTTACACTATTATTACTAGCACTATCAAGACTATTATAGGTATTGTTAATACACACTCACCAGCATGAATGGGCTGCCTTGCTGTAACACCGGAGGGACCTGCAGAAATGAGGGGATTAATGTCAGTGGGCACAACTGTGCCATTGATACTGTGTATGATACAGTTCAGTAGTACAACAGTTGCCTTTCACGTCAGCTGCTGATAGTGGCAATATCACACCTGCACAATTACATACTATGTTGACAGCTACATACCAAGGACACACCTTACACATGCATAAACTAACAGTGTACAGAACAGTCAAGTGTACATATAGCATATTACCTGCATGCTCCATGTCATGTTGCTGTGTGGCTCCAGCCTCCATCATAATGCAGGTGTGTTGCTGTTGATGTTCCTGGGCTGGAGCCACAACACTTAGGAGTAGCCCCTCCAGTCTGGTGAGGGGGGGATGTGTGGCCACCCCACCTCCTGTGGCGACCTGTTGCCTGTGGATATCCGATGCATGCTGACGGACATGTCTTATTAAATCACTGCAGTGATGTTGTACATGCTCATATGTCCTATTATGCGTGCCAATGTCATTTACCCTACGGACAAGGTCTTGCCACAGTGAAGCCCTCTCCTGCTGATTCTGGCTGGTGCGGGAAAACAGTATGTCATAATCCTGCACCAGGCTCTGGTGTAGCTCTTCATCTTCTGCAGCAGAGTAGGCAGGATTTCGCTGATGCGCCATGTCCCTGAAAAAGAACACAAACAGGATATCAGCAAACTATGACAGCAAAATATGGCACACATACTATACATGATACTCAACTGTAGTGATATACTACTACTCCCATATGTAGCACGTGTGTGTCTCTTGGTGGATACACATGTACATGGCCAGATATCAGTGCTCAGCTGACACCTGTGCAACAATACCTGCCACATTCCATACAACATAGTACCAAGCCCCATCTGTCAGTACACTGAGACAGGTCCAATGCACCACCTCACTCTGGGGGTTCGTAACAAGGTACTGTATGTGGAACGTCATTCACTAGTGTGATCTGGACACGAACTAATCGGCCTGGATATACATATCCCACCACCACCACCAGCACAGTAGACTACTTTGAAATATATGTGAATAGACGGATTTTCACTTGTTAGGACTGAGATGGTATCCATGCAGCCCACTGGGCCAGTGGAAGCCACAACCCACAATGCTGACCCCTTTGCAAATGCTTCCCATGGACATCTCCAAGAATGCATGGAACATGCACACACAATTCTAACCCAGACCCTATGCACAAAGGTTAAGCATCCTGTCTGGATGTGTGCTACATGAACTCCAAGAGGAGCTACAACCACATATAAAAATGATATTTAACCTTAGCCTTACTACGGGATATGCACCTGAACACTGGCATACAGCAACAGTGGTTCCACTCCACAAAGGAGGCACCTCTACAGACCCTGGGAACTACCGCCCCATAAGCTTAACCAGTCTGGTCTGCAAAGCTATGGAAAGATTCATTATGGAACTCATATACAGTGACATTGGGGACCTACAGACACTTGATCCCACCCAGTCTGGCTTTGTGAAGGGCTGATCCTGCCTTTTGAATCTGGTTGACTTTTTTAAAAAAGTCACTACAGCCATTGATGAGGGCAAAGCAGTCCATACAGCCTACCTGGACTTGCCTAAGGCCTTCAACACAATACCCCACTCAGGCATCATAGACAAGCTCATCAGCTTAAATGTTAATACATATGTCACATGATGGGTTGCAAACTGGTTAAACAATGGAATCCATAAAGTCAAAATTGCGGGAGCCATGTCAGACTCAAAGCCAGTCACAAGTGGTATCCCACAGGGCTCTGTCCTAGGACCCCTCTTGTATGGCATTTACTTCTCAGATGTGAAAGCAAACATGGGCTGGTTGTGGATGACAAAGTTCCCAGATGACTGCAAACTAGGCACCATAGTCGATACACCAGCTGACACACACATCCTACAGACAGGCCTCACTGAAACGGACAACTGGTGCCAGAATCATGGCCTAACACTGAATGGCATGAAATGTATAGTCATCCCCTTTGGGAAAAACAATGTACACACAACTTATCACATAGACATACATATAGATACAGACCAATAACACATATGGAGGGTTCACAGTATGTAGTCTATTAAATTGTTACTTTACATTACCTGTGTTTGTCACAGCTGATTGTGTTACCGTTTGTATAGGTTCCTGCTGCTGCTAGTCCAGGTTGATACTGTCACTGATGACAGCTTCAACTTAGTTTTTCTTAAGTGTAGTTTTTGTTTGTGTTTTGATTTTCTTTTTTTCTTTCTTTCTCTCTCTCTCCCTCTCTCTGCCTCCAGAGGGTGCAATGAAAGTATTGCATGCATGGACTGGGAGTACAGGATGCTTTTGTAGGTATCTGCATATGTCCATGTGATGGCCTCTGCACCAATTGTTAGCCAGCATTTGCTAATTGCATGCAGCCAGTTGTGTACTGATTGCAGTTCTCACTGTGATTTCAGGACAGTGCTATAAAAGGGTATGTGAGATAGGCGTTGCCCTTTCAGATTGTAAGGGCGGGGACCATGCTGGTATGCTGTGGACACTGTTCTGTGAGTGTAAAGGTTAGTATCTCTCTCATATTTCAGGCTGTGTTGTAGATTAACATTTCTCCAGTCATCTCTCCTGTTTCCTGTACTAAGTGTGTATGTACACTGACACCTAAGACTACTACTACTGTAAATGTAGGTGTGTGTGCTTTCCTGTGGGACTTGTGGTGTAACTGGTATATAGCAGTGGCTCATGCAATTTGTTGCTATGGCTTCAATATTTGTCCTTTACATTCACTCCTTGTATGCCTGCTAGGTGTCTTGACTGTAGTGTGTTGCTGTGGCTTTCCTATTTTCCATGTACATTCACACCTTGGAATGCTTGCTATTTCTGATAGGGTGTTACTGCATGCAGTGTGGTCTGGCCATGGTGTTGGCCTTGACATCTATTAGGGTATTTGATTATGCTGCTGAGCAGGCCTCATAGACTCTCAGGTGCATCTTTTATCTGCCTCATGGAATGGTACATATCAGTGGGGTACACCCATTCAATTGCCTGGTATTCTGCAGTTGTGACTGTGGGTTATCTTGAGCGTATGTATCACTACACTATTTCTGGTGTGCAAGTGGTGCATACTTTCAGTACTTCATAGTCACCATTGCATGTGTTGTTGCACCTTTCTGCCTACTGTTTGTACATTTCACAAGGGGTCTGTGGGGCATCCCTGTAACTCAGTCACTGTTGCTATGTCTAGGCTATTAACTATAAAAATATGGCAGTGTCATACCTGTCAAGTGTACAGATATTTGCAGGATGTCCACATTTTTGCATAATATTTTAGTCCATATGTCATAAAACAGCTTTTTCTGGCAATTCACTCAGGGCTTAAGTCAGACTATGGTGACACACATTTCAGTTACAGACTTCGTACCCTTCCAAAACTCCAAACGAATGCAAAACCTATTACTCTCCCAACTGTCTAGGTTTGTAGGGGCAATATTTGAAATGTGTCCCTGTTTGTGGGCCTTGGCTCCACATTTCTTATTACTTAGTCCAGATGTCTTGCTGTATGAGGTTGTGAGGTAGGGGCAGTGATTATCCTGCTGTGAGTATGTGTGTGGCTTGCAAGGTGCTACAGTGACATTATTACCTAGTAGCTACAAACTAGCATGGCTGTTTCTGTTCACACACTACTATTGTAGAAATCCACTACATTTGACAGTAAATATTCCCTTTTCTCGAATACCATTGGGAAACGCTGGAATAAACTTCCTTCCGAACGTACTTCAATTGCATCTACTGTTCTGTTTAAACAAAAACTTAGAGTCTACCTTAAAAACCACTGGATATGTCCCTGCTCTAAGCCTGATTAAAAATCTGTTTTTCTCCTCCTCATGGCTATTGTCTATTTTTCTGACAGCACATATCTCTTATAAATCTGTACTCTCTTTCTATTATTGTATCTCTCCTCATGGTTATTGTCTATTTTTCTGACAATACATATCTCTTATAAATCTGTACTCTCTTTCTATTATTGTCTCTCTTTTCCTTGGTTTTATGCTTTCTCTTCATGGTTCTAAAGATGAAATAGTGTTTAATATGTTGTTTAATACCTTTACTCTGTTGTTAATTATCTTGTCTAGGAGTTAAAGTCCTATGTCCTACCAGATTTTAATTTGTTATTTTTTTGCTATGTTGTATCTGTCTTGTCTATATGTGGAGCTTTTCTCCCCGGGCCTCTGCTGAAAATGGAAATATATCCAGTCAGACTAGCCCGGTTAACAAATGTAAAATAAATAAATAAATAAATATTCATGACATGCTTTGTGTACTACACATCCTATATTCCCTTTACATTAATTCCTACTATTGCATGATATATTTATTGTAGCTCAGTGTTCTTGTATACCAGTCATGGCTTAGTGGTAAGTCATGCAGCCTACTGTTTCCAAGGTCCTGGGTTCGGGACTGACAGTGGGATTTTATTTTGCTTATGAACAGTCTACAGGCCTTGTCAGAGTGACTAAGGCACTTTTAAGCAGTTGTAAGCAGGTTAGCGCTGGTTTGCGCGGAGCTCACGCATGCACACTGGCATTTAGCTTCACGCACACACGCCTAGCTAAGCACACACCAGCGCACGCCCGCTTACAACTGCTTAAAAGTGCTTACTCTTGCGGACACCCGCACTATTTGCTTTGAAAGAAATGAAAATGGGGAGACAGGAAAATGGTGAAAAAAGGGTCACTAAGAGGGTAGGACAGTAGGAAAACAAGCTCGGGATTTGCAGGAAAGGTGTAGGAAAGGCCCATAGCTGCCCATTTCTTTATCAGCAACAGCTGTGCATATATGTGTAATTTTGTGTGAAATTTGGAACCTTCCACCCCTGAGAAAGGGGTGAGGACAACAAGTTGTGTTGTATAGCCAATTGTAATTACCAGTTAACATGTCCAGCGAACATGTCTGCGAAATGGGCAGCTATGTATGGGGCGTAATTTTTTTGCGGGAACAGAGTGCCCTTTTTTTTTTTCAGGTGAGAGTGGTATGTCAGGTACGGGTAGCAGGTATAGTTGTGGAGGTAGGTAGGGGAGGTTAACAGACAAGACGCATACACGGGCGGTGTATGACACATGTGGGGGGGATACACATTTGACGGGGACGGATGTTGGGATATCTAGAGCCCATGAGCCCACAGATAGCAACAGTGGAACTAACATCCCCACCCATGGGCAGTTGCCACTGTGCCTGCACTGCCCAGGATTGGGCTGTGCTGGGGGCTGTGTAGGCTGGGCAGCAGGCACGCCCGTTAGTTGTGCCACCCGTGCCTCGAGCTGATGTAGGGGCCCAAGCACAGAGTGCCCGATCTCCCTACGCACCACAGTCTGGACACTACGGAGGGTGAGTGTACGATCTCCTCCAGCCACACTTGCAGAGGGGGGATGAGCCCCATCCCCTGCAGCGCTTCCACCCGCAGGTGGCACAGGGCCACCGGAGGAGGGTCCGGCCTGGGCACTAGTGCCAGGTGCAGTCGCCAGCTGAGGTGGGAGAGGTGGGTCCGCTGGGGCCCGCCTTTCCTGTCGTTCTGTGTTTTGTAATATTTTAGGATGGTGTGTATTAGTATCAAACAGTACCATTCAGAATTAGTTGTAACAGCATGCATTAGTATTCCCATTAACCAAACACCCATATATTCCGAACATTAAACAGCAGGCATAACACATGCATTATTTCAACAACGGTACACAATCCAACAGCATGCAGGGTTGATTGATGGCAACAGGCCATCAGGTTCGGATGTATGAACAGGGCACATGCATCAACATACATGCAAATATTTATGAACTAACAGGACAAATGTCAACAGGACAAATGTCCATGGAAATTAATTGCAAGTACACATACCCATTTCATGCGTGATGGATTATTTGTGGGTTTAGGGTGGGGTGGAGAAATATTACATTAAAAACTGCAATTTCCTATACATATGCTGTACATTTCTAATAGCTGCAGATATATGCACCCTACAGGTCTGGCTACATTTTCCTATGTGCAAACCTAAGCATGTTGGTGATGGGAATGTTACTGCTACATTCATATACATTGCATTTTTATTCGTACATGTTCAGATCTGCCTCTGTTCAGTTACAGCATCCTGCTACTTTTCATTTCTATGGCTCTAGACAACTGTGGATGGTTGGTATTGCGTACACACAAATATTTACATATTGCTAAGGTACGGCTACATATCCAACTTGTGGGACACACATATTTCAGCTCCACTTCTAATTTCTGTGCCCCTCTCTTTCATTTCATGCTGTACTGACTGCAGTATAATTTATTCAGGAGTTAATGCAACCTTTCTGGTGGAGCCATACCTCTTTCTCACACTCTCACTTCTTTTATATTTACAATTAAGGATAGCACAAGATTCTAGGCTTTATTTACATGTTTTACATGATTACAACTATCCTTTCCCACAGTCTCACTTGTGTCAGGTTTCACAGTTTAAATAGAGGAATATTACTCACACATCTGTTGTACTGAACTTGTGTGGCTGTAATATACTGGCTGCTGCAGGTTGTGTGCTATCACATTACAGGTGGAACATCTAGCAGATTCTCTCTTACACTGTTACTTGCATTTTTTAATACTAACTGACTACACTGCACTCTTTTACAAGCTGTCAGGCATTTTTTTTTATTTACAGTTACAGGGAGAGGTCTACTAACCTGCCTGGTGGTGCAACTGCAGGAGCCTCTCACCATGGGCTCTGCGATTCGCAGTCCGTACACCTGCAGCTGTAACATAAATGAAGTGATATCGGTAAACACATCTACATATTATCCGCTATTTTTATTTCTTAATAAATAATTAGATGTAACTTACTCAGTAGTGGGGCGTTGGGCATTTGCCGGGCATCCTGGATCCAACAGTTCAGTTGGTCCTGCTTGCTTCTCTTCAGGTCTGCATGGTGGTGCCGGACCTGTTCACCAGTCCTTGGTATTCCTGTGGCACTGGTGAGATCACGAGCCAAACGGTCCCACGCCTCAGCTTTATACGCACCCCACAGGACCTGGCCCTGCATGAGTTGGGCCTCGTGATCATGGACAAGGAGCCAGACCAAATATCTGGACTCCACAATGCCCCACCGCTGTGCTCAAAAGCAACTACCCTCACCTACACCTGACATTCTGACTGCAAGTACTTTCCACAATCAGTTCTGCTGTGTATTCCCACCTATGGTGCTTATATATGCCGTTTTTCCCGCACTTATGTGTGATTGGCCAGTTTGGAAATGTATCAGCTTCACAAAACCTGCTTTGTCATGCTTCTCTTTGCATTCATTTCTATATAGCTGCTATTTCTGCATTTCTCAGTACAAATGTCCTGGCTTAGTGCTTCTGTACTTTGACTATGGTGCATAGTATCCTAGGTTCGAGTCTCGGAATTGCTTTTTTTTTTGGTCATGTCTGTCTAGACAGGCTGGGAGTTGTGTCTGTGTATAGGCTGTTTTAATTCAGCTTGCTCAACGGTGCCCGCCGGTAAGCTTGTTTGCACGGAGCTGCGCATCGCGCATACGAGTTATGTTGGTTTAAGCGTCATTTGCCTTTCAGCACGCATATTGCACTCAGCTCAGCTATCGGCACATGATTGCAGCATGTTAAAGCACTGCTCAACCCCGGGCACTCAGTTTACACTTGGTAAACCACTGCTCACCTATAGGCAGACATACTCAGCTTGTTAGAGCGTAGCTCAGCTATGAGCAGTTCTGCATTATTTTTCTTTAATTGTCTCACATTTCTTCTACCTATATGGCCCATTTCATTACATTTTACATAATATATGCTTATATATCTGTACATATGTGTCAGGGGATTGTTTCGTGCTTATTTCACTAAAAAAAAAAAGTTGTTATTGGGGCTCAAACCGTGCTTGCCTCCTCTTGAAACGACATCTCTACTGCTACGCTATTTCTTCTTGGCTTACTTTGCATATTTAGAACTTATATGCTTCTTCACTGACTGCTAGCTGTGGTTAAGCAGAGGGCACACCCGCGCAAACAAGCGCACTTACGGGCAAACATTTTTATAATTAGAAAAAAATATATAAATGCTCATTTTTATGTTTTATATGTTTATAGTCTGTGGGGGCATGTGTTGTGTTGTGTTTGTTGACATTTACTTAGGCTCGCTCATGGGTGTTTACTTTCAGGACTGTGACTCCTCTGGGGGTGTGTCCGTTTCCATAGCTCGCCATGTGGACATGCCCCCTTCTTTCTTACATGGACCATGTTAGCCTTAGGTGTGAGTCAGCATGCTGTCATGAATATGCAGAGCATGCTGATATCACTCCGTTTAACTGCAGCCTCCGTGTAAGACTTATAACTCTTACATGGAGGCTTCGTGAATCCTGCCCACAGTGACTGAATTATGAAAAGTTCAACCATAAAAATAATAAAAAAACTGAATCCCAAACAATAAAAATATAAATAAGAAAAAAAAAAAAAAAAAAGTTCATTTAAAAAAAAGTCAATTTCTGTTTGTTTGCTGTTTTCACACCACTAAGACTTTTACCCAGATTTAACCATTCGACACAATGCATCCTGTAGTGGCACAAATAGCTGGTGGATTAAATCACCCATGAAAACATCTTCTACAATGTTTGGCAGAAGTCATGAGATTTTACCTTTGCTTGTTCATTTTAAGTTTAGTCAGTGTCACCGTGGAGGTACCTTAGTGGTGCAGAAGGGCTATCGATGCAAGAGTTAAGGGTGGTGTGGTGAAGTGTGGGGCGGGCGGTGATGAGGGACTGCCCAGAGGATGGCGAGGTTGAGAGTGACAGAGTATGTGACAAGCTCCATAAACTCCTTTCCTTATGGCTACATTTCGCCTAAGGTTTGACCAATGTACAGTATGCAGAAAGCATTTTGAACTTGTTTTTTTGGGTGGGGGTGGTGATATTCTAACCTATATCCAAACACTACCTCTCCAATTTTATTTCAAGAGAAAATGTTTGTAAGACTCAGATGAAATATACATAATGTTTTTAAGGAATAACTGTAAAAAGTGAGGAGTGCCTTCTGTATGGAGTCTGCATGTCCTCCCTGTGGCTGGGTAGGCGTTCAAAAGACATGCGTAAATGGTCATGCCTTCATTGAAGGTTGAACATCAAGCTGGCACCTCTGCGTTCGTGAAAATCTACTGCCAATCATTAGTGGACTGGAGTTCCGCTGTGGCGACCTCTAACCAAGAAAAGCCGAAAGACAACAACAAGTGTAAAAAGTGAAATGCAAATAAATATGGTTTGCTGACTGAGGCTGGTTTGCAGACTGATTGGCAAGTTGGCTTAGAGGATTAAGGAGATGGTAATAAGCTGTTTCCTGTGATCCAGCTATACAAGGGTTTGATTCTCTCCACCTCCATCACCTAACTGTGGGATTCTTGAGTAAATCACTTAACTAGACACCACTCCAAGGCTATCACTTAACTAGACACCACTCCAAGGCTATCACTTAACTAGACACCACTCCAAGGCTGAGGATGAAAAAGATCTATGGAGATTAATGCTCTACCCCAGAAAACAAAATCAAAATAAATTCTTATGACATCAGAAATTCCAGGTATTATATTGTGACAGTTCTATAGCATGAAATCAAGTACTGACAGATTTGCAGATTTAAGGAAAATTCTCTGTCATGACACATTAAGTTGTAAAGATGTTAAGTATCGTAATACCTGTGTTTTTTTATTTATTTAATCTTCTTCTTTTGGGAGACAAACACTATGGTATTTTTTTTTTATTTATCCTTTGTTGACCCAGGTTAGTCCCACTAGACTAATAGATTATTTCAGGAGAGAGCCAAGGTGTTACTTATACTACTAGAGGAAATTTGGCAGGGGATTCAGGGACCTTCCTCTGCTCTTATTGATAGGTGTCATGGGATCTTTTACACCTACCCGAACTACCACCAGCTCAAGCAAATAAGACCTCAGTTTAATGTTTCATCCGAAAGATCACACACTAAGTAGTGCAGTGTCAGCAACTGATCTACTTGGTGTGGGAAAAGCACCCACAGCTCTGCAGCAAAGGTGAGTATGCTACTTGTTGCAGCACAGATACTGACTAAGTTAAGGTAGGGTAAATGCATGCATATAATTATGTTCAGCTGAGAACTAGAATGTTTAACTGGGCGAGGCTCTGTTTCAACAACAGCTAGAAGAGAAGCTTCACAGATCAGACACTTCTGTGTTTAGAATAACAAATACAGAACAATACCAACATGAATGCTGCAAAAAGCACATCAGACTGCGGTGATGCCAGAGAAGGATGCAGTCCTCACTATGGTCTAGCCTGAGTTTGAGTAGTGGATCAGGTGCTTTATGGTAAAGGCAGAAAGGATGGATGAACCCTCCCTGGGGAAGTAGGGAAGCTCCTTTTGCATGGGCATGCTTGTGTTGTTTGAGTTATCTGTTGGAGACTGGGAAAAAACAGCACTGTGCTGCCTGGGGGGTGAGTCATGTGGGTGGGGAATCCTGCTTCCTGCTAACATCAGCCTGTTTCTTATTGTTATGGGCATCATTCTTCTCAGTTTTTTTTTATGCAAAAAGGCAGGGAAACAAATAACTACAGTAATAGATATAGTCGGGCATTACTCGTATGTGTCTTGTGAGAAAGGAGAGGTACTATCTCCACTGTTTTCTACAGCTACTTGACATCACAAGACCAGCAACTGATTATACTACTGCAGATGTTATAAATAAAAACTTCTCTATACAAACAAGGAGTGTAGCAATCCGGGTATCAAAGTGAGCCTAAATTATGCAAATAAGAATGCTCTTCTACACTTTTACAATTAATATTACTTTAATTTTTAGAAATTAAATAAATGCATAACTCAGTAGTCTAAAACTTCCAGTTAATTAGCCTTGTGGTTAATTTATATTTACATGTTTTTCTTTTAGGAATCAGAAACTTCACATAAAGGTTGCAAAGCAAGGGAAATGCTGAACACCACATTCCTAAAGGATTACAGGATTATTCTAGGAGCAAAGGTTCCTCAAAGCTTCTGTTAAATCACAACCCTGTTGTCACAAAATGATTTGTTTCAATAAAGGATGGAGTTTCTCATATATGTGTCTCAGAAGTTGTTTTGTTCATTTTTGGTAATTTGCAGCATGTATGGTAATTCTGTAATAACTTTAACAATGGGCTTAGTTTCTGGTGTTATTCCAAGAGGATCCAGTACCTGACTGCCTGGGATGACATGATTGACAAACTGCAATGCTTTGCCAGAGATGGCCTGCATCTATCTCCCTTGGGCTTCAGGCTCCTGGCAAAGGCCCTTGCCTCCCCCATAGTGCTTTTTAAGGGAATGCCATGAGGTCAAAATGACCAACATAAAAATTTCATCAAAACATAAATTAAAGGTCATGCTGCTAAACACTAAAAGTATATACATGAAACTGCACTCATTGCAAGCGTTCTTAACCCTGGAAGATGCTGGCATTTTGCAGCCACAGAAACCTGGTTCAAAGCTGCGGAGAGCACCCCAGCCATATCAGGTTACTCATCCTATCATACATTAAGACACCAAACTGTGGGCAGCAAAGCAAAAGAAGGCGGAGTTGCAATATATATAAAAGACATAAACACCTCCAGGCTGGCCAAACAGTATGATGCACAGGAGACACTCCAGGTGCAGTTAACAATTGACAAGAACCCTTTTCAAATCCTAGTAGCTATAGGCCTCCAACTTTGACTCAAGATGCCCACTCCACCTGTTTGGACCTCTTCGAATCTATCAAGATTCAACTGTTTACCCTGATCCTGGGTGACTTTAACTATCTAACCATAAGTTACAATATATATAAAAGACATAAACACCTCCAGGCTGGCCAAACAGTATGATGCACAGGAGACACTCCAGGTGCAGTTAACAATTGACAAGAACCCTTTTCAAATCCTAGTAGCTATAGGCCTCCAACTTTGACTCAAGATGCCCACTCCACCTGTTTGGACCTCTTCGAATCTATCAAGATTCAACTGTTTACCCTGATCCTGGGTGACTTTAACTATCTAACCATAAGTTGGAAGAAATACTCATGCCAAAACACAAATGTCCAGAGATTCCTTGATTTCATCAATGCAAATGCCTTGGAACAGCTAGTCAAATCCTTGATTTCATCAATGCAATGCCTTGAACCAACTGGTCGACACCCCCACAAGAGGTGAAAATATCTTGGACTTGGTATTAACCAACATGAGTAACCACTGCAGTATCCCTATGGAATCATCCTCCCTGGTAAGATCCAACATAAAAGTGTTCACTTTTGAAGTCACCATCTCGCCCAACACCACCAGTTAGGGTCAAACAAAAATACTTCTCCAAAGCTGAGGGAAGGTATAAATAGCTTCACAGCCACTTCCCCTTCATAGGAATTGGCACATATGTCCAAACCTACACCAAAGTACTATATGAGCATTTATATAGCTGCATGGAATCAGGAATACCCAACAGGACAAAATCCTCCTCCTCAAGGAAGAGTAAACCTGTCTGCTGGGCATCTGCAATAAAAAAACTCTATAATGAAAGGAAAAAAATCGCTGTCCAGGACCAAGAAGGAGCAGGTGCCTAATTGGAAGCACTCTCTGCTGAGTCTGAACAAGCAAATAAGCGCACTAGTGAAATTTCCCAAAGAATACTTCAAGTCCAAACTAGCCACTTCTACTAAAGACAATCATAAGACCTTCTTCACATATGTCCACAATCTCAAGGGAAGCACACAGATCTGCTCAGAACTAGTGGTCAAGGACATCACATACACAAATGCTGTAGAGATAGTCAACCTGTTGGCAGGCAGGTTCAGAGAAAACTTCACCCCTCTGTACCCCCATCAGTAAATCAGGACATTTCCCAGTACCTGCCCCCCTCCCATTATCTCTAGGGAGCAAGCCATCACTGCCCTCTCAAAGGCAAAAAATACAGCCTCCATGGGACCCGATAACATACCAGGCTGCATCCTACATGAACTCAGGCAGGAACTTCCAGGACCATTAGGCACCCTATTCAACCAAAGCCTGAGTACTGGCTTTGTTCCAGCTGAGTGGAGGACAGCCACTGTCATCCCTTTGAGCAAAGGTGGAGCATCCACTGATCCAAGAAATTATAGACCCTTCAGCCTAACTAGCCTGATCTGCAAAGTCATGGAGCAGATTATCATGGACCTCATTAACAAGGACATTTGCAACCTCCAAACACTTGACCCCACACAGTTTGGTTTTGTCAAGGGGAGGTCATGCCTGTTAAATTTGGTCAATTTCTTTGACAGTCACCAAAGCCATGGATGAGGGGAAGACAGCGCACACCTTGAGAGTGACGTCCCCACAAATTATCACATTAATAATAAGGTGCTAAGCATGCAGTCTGTCATGATGGACTTGGGCACCTAGGTTCATAACAAACTGACGTTTGACCATCATATCGCCTCCATTGTACAGAAAGCTTTCTACATGGCCTACCTCATAAGTAAGGGTATCTCATCCAGGGACAAGGAGATCATAACATCCCTGTATTATTCCCTTATAAGGCCCATTATTCAGTACAATGCCCCATTTTGCATGTACCTCACAAAGCACATGCAGCAGCTGGAGATCCCACAGAGGTTCCTCACCAGGAGAATCCAGGGTCTCAAACATCTACCGTACACAAATAGGTTAAAAGCCCTATCCCTCTACTCAGTCTCATATAGACTCCTCAGAGGCCCCCTCTGTCTGACATACAAAGCAATCTCAGACCCCGCTTTGATGGGATTGCTGCATATCCGCAAGTCAAGCTCCACTCAAGTAACCCATGTGCATGATTTCAACCTGGCCTGTTACATCACTAGGACTTGCTGGCAGGACAGATTTTTGTCCCAGAGACTCCCCCTTTTCATTGTGGAATAGACTTTCTCTCCACATCAAGCAGAGTACTTCATTAACCCTTTTTAAGCACAACCTGTATAACTGGATGGGGAACAGAAAATACACCCCTGGGAATCCATCTGTGTCCCTGCTGGACAGTAGCATAGGGTGCTGACTTGTTGGAACATGAGCTAAATTCTTGGCCAGGCTTGTAAGGGCCTTAGGGCCAATAGCCTAGTAACTTCCTATGATCCAATGATCCTATGTACAGAATACAGTTGGTTCTATAAGTAATAGTATGATTTCTTTCAATGAACACCAAACTAAATGATTCAGTAAAAATGTCATTAATCTGTAATCCTTTATTCTGCATTTCAAACCCACATGTTGGCATCATGCAGTGTTTGCTGTGCAATAATTTCCACATAAATTATGACCTACTATGAACACCATACCATAAAACAGTATTACCCAAGTGATACCATGGTAACTTACAACATCCTACGTCGCATACATGCTACAGATTGGATAACAGAGAATGCTGTAATACAGTGTATGAATGAAAATGTTTCATGCTGTGCTATATTTTGCTACAATCATACCATGTTATTTTGAACTACCAAGTACAGACCATAGAGATAAGACACAGATGTGCCTTAACAATTTAAGAAATTAATTATGTCAACAAATGAAGGCACCTCTGCCAGCATATACTACAGAGCGTATAGATTGCTGTGTATGCTGGTGGCAAAAAATGATTCAGAATTGGTTCTACAACCATAAAGCCCCACTCTGGCTTTTATTTTTCCTGTCTACTTACTTCCAAGCAGGCAATGTCTTTGCACTAAGACCATGCAGCCCAACTAGACTTGCATGAATGTTTGCAGAGAAACAGAAAAGATGGCGGTAGCTTTGGTAGAGGAAGTCCCAACACTGGTTTCCAAAAGCAATAGGAAGCTGCAGGAAATTAGCAGAAAATGCTTGTCCTTCATCTTCTATGGTTTTTTATGCATGTGCTGCTTCATTCTGAGATGAAACCACACTGACCTACTGCCCTACTTAACCCCACAGTGTAGTGCCCTACACTGACCTACTGCCCTGCTTAACCCCACAGTGTACTACCCTACACCGACCTACTGCCCTGCTTAACCCCACAGTGTACTGCCCTACACTGACCTGCTGCCCTGCTTAACCCGACAGTGTACTTCCCTACACTGACCTACTGCACTGCTTAACCCCACAGTGTAGTGCCCTACACTAACCTACTGCCCTACTTAACCCCACAGTGTACTACCCTACACTGACCTACTGCCCTGCTTAACCCCATAGTGTACTGCCCTAAACTGACTTACTGTCTTGCTTAACCCCATAGTGTACTGCCCTACACTGACCTACTGCCCTGCTTAACCTCACAGTGTACTGCCCTACACTGACCTGCTGCCCTACTTAACCCTGCAGTGTACTGCCCTACACTGACCTACTGCCCTACTTAACCTCACAGTGTACTGCCCTACACTGACCTTCTGCCCTGCTTAAACCCATAGTGTACTGCCCTACACTGACCTACTGCCCTGCTTAACCCCACAGTGTAGTGCCGTACACTGACCTACTGCCCTGCTTAACCCCACAGTGTACTGCCCTACACTGATCTGCTGCCCTACTTAACCTCACAGTATACTGCCCTACACTGACCTACTGCCCTGCTTAACCCCAGAGTGTACTGCCCTACTGACCTACTGCACTGCTTAACCCCATAGGTTACTGCCCAGTAACAGCTGCTTTCAACCAGTCATCTTCATCAGCATTTCCACAGTGACCCCCCCATTTTTCCAGTTTCTGACAATGACCCTCTTATCGTAACCGTCTGTGTCCTACTGGGTGGCCTAATGGTTAAGGTGTTTGCCTTACAAACACAAGGTGCAGGGTTTGAGTCTCACAAGGGATAATTGGCTAGGCTTAAAATGGCTCACAAGGGCAATTAGCTTAGTACTAACCTATGAACCTATGTCTAGGTGCTCATTGTCAGCTCTAACCTCAGCTCTTTTAGTTTCTCTAATAGCTGCCTGTGCAGGAGCAACTGAAAGGTTTTGCTGAAAGAGGGTAGACAGGTTTATCTGTACTCCCCTCGTATGTTCTCTCTTTATCCACTCATAAAACATAATTAGGCTTCACTGACAGCTCTTTCTGGCCTTAAACCCTCATTACTTCTTGTCCTCGGGATTTCTACTTCTACAAAACCAGGCAGCCTTTCTCTCAGTATTTCTTCACAATGTCCTGACAAATATCCCTCCTTCACTCCACTCCTGTAATGCTACACTCATCAGTTCTTCTTTCCTCATCAGACACAAATCTACTTTGGAACAAAACAATCTTTCAATTCCTTTAGTGATTCCCTTTATTTCACCCAAATATCTAAATTGTGGAACTCTGTACATCCTTACTACTTTTAGGCTAATATCCTCCCCATCTGCTTGAAAATCAAACAATAAGACTGCCTGTTTAATTCCTGGCACTTCTCTTGTTCAGCTTATATGACTAAGCTTTCCATTTCATGTCTTGTTTTCCTTCTAAAGTATTCATATCATCATCATCGTCATCACGATCGTCATCATCATCACCATCATCATCATCATCAGCTCCCTTTAACCCATTTGGACGGCCCATTTGGACCATCCTGATAATCAAACACAAATAACTAAATAATAAATTACCAAAGAAAAGGACAAGGGCAACCAAGATGATGTCATCTACCTTGACTTCAATAAGGCATCTGACACACTGCAATGCAGAAGATAACTGAGCATGTTTATGAGACTGGAAGTAGGAGAAAAATCTGTGAGATAGATAAAAGACTTACTACACAGAGAGGGTGGTAGTAAAGGGAACTTGTGTGTCACAAGGCTCATTCAAGTGTTTGTCTCATGCATATAGCAAAAGGTGCTGAGGACAAGATTAACATGTGCAGACTAAGTGAATTATTTATTATTTATTTATTATTGACATTTGTTAACCGGAAAAGTCTACTGGGTCAGAAACCCATTTTCAGTGGGGGCCCGGGGAGAAAGCTCCACACTTAAAGTGAAATTAAAAATTAAAATTATAAACAGATGACAAAACAATTTCTAAAAAGCAAAAGTAAGCAAAACAGTTATTAGATTATAAAAGTGAAACATATATAGGCAATATAAAACTTATCAGTATGAAGAATCAAAGTTTATATAAACTTAGATAGCAGTTGGTATTGTAGTACAAAAAACTTGTTTTTTATTTTGGCATTGCCAGAAAAAAAAGTAAAGACACGGCAGTTCTTGCTGAAATCAGTAATAGCAGTAATGGAACTGGGCTAGGAGTAGGTAGTGCTGATTTCATGGCTGAAATCAGTAATAGCAGTAATGGAACTGGGCTCGGAGTAGGTAGTGCTGATTTCATGGCTGAAATCAGTAATAGCAGTAATGGAACTGGGCTCGAGTAGTAGTGCTGATTTCATGGCTGAAATCAGTAATAGCAGTAATGGAACTGGGCTCGGAGTAGGTAGTGCTGATTTCATGGCTGAAATCAGTAATAGCAGTAATGGAACTGGGCTCGGAGTAGGTAGTGCTGATTTCATGGCTGAAATCAGTAATAACAGTAATGGAACTGGGCTCGGAGTAGGTAGTGCTGATTTCATGGCTGAAATCAGTAATAGCAGTAATGGAACTGGGCTCGGAGTAGGTAGTGCTGATTTCATGGCTGAAATCAGTAATAGCAGTAATGGAACTGGGCTCGGAGTAGGTAGTGCTGATTTCATGGCTGAAATCAGTAATAGCAGTAATAGAACTGGGCTCGGAGTAGGTAGTGATGATTTCATGGCTGAAATCAGTAATAGCAGTAATGGAACTGGGCTCGGAGTAGGTAGTGCTGATTTCATGGCTGAAATCGGTAATAGCAGTAATGGAACTGGGCTCGGAGTAGGTAGTGCTGATTTCATGGCTGAAATCAGTAATAGCAGTAATGGAACTGGGCTCGGAGTAGGTAGTGATGATTTCATGGCTGAAATCAGTAATAGCAGTAATGGAACTGGGCTCGAAGTAGGTAGTGCTGATTTCATGGCTGAAATCAGTAATAGCAGTAATGGAACTGGGCTCGAGTAGTGCTGATTTCATGGCTGAAATCAGTAATAGCAGTAATGGAACTGGGCTCGAGTAGGTAGTGCTGATTTCATGGCTGAAATCAGTAATAGCAGTAATGGAACTGGGCTCGAGTAGGTAGTGCTGATTTCATGGCTGAAATCAGTAATAGCAGTAATGGAACTGGGCTCGGAGTAGGTAGTGCTGATTTCATGGCTGAAATCAGTAATAGCAGTAATGGAACTGGGCTCGGAGTAGGTAGTGCTGATTTCATGGCTGAAATCAGTAATAGCAGTAATGGAACTGGGCTCGGAGTAGGTAGTGCTGATTTCATGGCTGAAATCAGTAATAGCAGTAATGGAACTGGGCTCGGAGTAGGTAGTGCTGATTTCATGGTGGTTTGTTTGACTGACACTGATGTTTTGGGTTATAAAGGAAGTAGCCTTTCAATGCTACTTTATATGTCTTTATACAGTCTGTTTGGGTAATATGGGAGGGTAAGGAGTTCCATTTTTTTGCAATATGAGGGATGCGGGTATTGGTTGAATAGACAATGGGTAAATTGCAGAAGGATTAGAATTTTTGTCTGGAATGAGTGGTGTAGTGTAGTTTGGCATTATTTGTATTCTGGGAATGTTGGTTTGGGTTTGTTGAGGAGTCTTTGATTAAGGTTCGAATGGTAATAATGAAGTGGGTATTGAAGTCATAGGAAATTTCTTTAGGGGCCTTATCAGGTGTGGGATATGGATTCTATATAGTGCCTGGATTAAGAAGAGTGGAGACTGATTTCCAGAATTTCTTAGGATTGTTTTGTAAGGTTGTTAAGCTAGAGGAGTAATAGTTCTTTTTAGCTTGTATTACTAGCTTCTTGGCTCTATTTCGTAGTTACAGGATACACACAAAGCTGCTGAGAGTAGGCTCCAGAATCCACAATGAACTTGAAAAATACCAGGAAACGAATCTATGCAGAACTGCTTTATTACAGCACTCTAATCAACTTTTAAAAGGGAGACCTTAAAATCAGTTTAAAACATACATATACACTACATATACACTACTAATAAAACATACACCCTGCATAAAGAACAGATATATAACAATATATATATATAAGCACATTCTAATGAGCATATAAGCATATTTAATAAACAATCTACGATTATTATAAAATAGAAAAATAAAAAAATATAAAAAACAAATAAATAAAAGACAGGAATTACCTGTGTAGAGCTCTTTTACCAAGAACAGGCTTCAAAGGCACCTGTTCATTTAAACCATGACCATACTTGGTAGATCATTTATTAAATATGCTTATATATGCTCATTAGAATGTGCTTATATATATATATATTGTTATATATCTGTTCTTTATGCAGGGTGTATGTTTTATTAATAGTGTATATGTAGTGTATATGTATGTTTTAAACTGATTTTAAGGTCTCTCTTTTAAAAGTTAATTAGAGTGCATTATGTGATTATTCAACCTGGCTATTTAAGGTGTGTTTTTTTGTATCAGTTTTACACCTGAAGAAGCATTTTGTGAAAGCGCTAGTGTGTTGTAATAAAGCAGTTCTGCATAGATTAGTTTCCTGGTATTTTTCAAGTTCATTGTGAATTCTGGAGCCTACTCTCAGCAGCTTTGTGTGTATCCTGTTCTTCATTTTTTACAGCTGCAGAGGTTTCTGGTGCCTGGCCTTTTGTGTTTTTCTATTTCTTAGTTGTTTAAAGTTAATTTCATTTTGTTGTGTTCTATCTTTATGCAAAGTTTTCCATGCTTTGTCTCTCTGAAGGATAAATTGTTTGGTCATTTTTGTTAGCCATGGGGTGTGATTTACTTTTGTTCGCTTGATATGCATGGGGGCTAGGCTATTAAATGTATCTAAGAAGAGCTTATTAAAGTAAACTGGGGGGGGTTTAGTGGGAGAGAGTTATGGGTTTTTAGAATGCTTGACAATTCATTTTGGTCACAATCAATGAGATTTCTGGAAGGTTTGTAGGAGTGAGTATTGACTATATGGCGGTGGGTCCTATGGATGTATGCTGGGAGGCAGTCACTTAGTATATTGGGTAGGGTTCTAGAGTTAGAGCAGTGGTGGGGGTGACTAACTAATATCCAGTCTAAGATAGATTATGATCTTGTAGATAGGCCATGGGTGGGAGTGTTGATAAAATGAGTAAAACTGTACATTTATGCTGTTGACTGGGGAGTTGGAGGTAAGGTTTCACCAGTTAATATGTGTATCTCCTAGGATTATAGTTTCATTTGATATGTTTAGGTTTATCCATGTTAGAAATTCCTTTAAAATGGAAATGATCTGGCCTGGGGCAATATAGACTACTGTGATAGGTTTTTATTGTTGTTTATTTGAAGAGTTGTTAGGTGAAATTCTACATTTTAGAAAGTAGGGGTTGGTTTGGAGTAAGAAGTAGTCTTGGTGGGCTCTGTCCAGCTTTGTTCACCCTTACTAATGCCCGGGCTCTCTCTGCTCCCCTGCCCTGCCCCCAATTCCCTCTTGCCCCCACTACCTCTACATTTATAGTAATCACAACCACACCCACAGCTCAACCTCACATCACCTCCACCAATCACAGCTCAAATTAGATCACATTAAACTACACCCACTTGCTCCACCACAAAATACTACCAAACACTCTCATTCCCACTAGGCATTATTACATCACCCCACACTACTTACCCATCCACATCTAGTGCAACACTATAATTCCTATCCACACCTCCACCTAGAACCAACTTAAACTTTATAAACATGACTATCACAGAACTAAGTCTAGTCTGTCTTCTCATAATTCTTTATAACTCCACAAGTTATCACTCTAGCAATATCCGTAAATGTAGTAGCGCAACACTATATTATGCACTCTCATATACAGACACCACACATTATAATAATATCTGCCCACAACTGTTCAAGAACTAAACACATATGCTCTCATTCCTACTCCAAAAAAACAGAATATTTTCTCACACCCATCACCAAACTTCAACATCTGTATCACCATTTTAACACCAGGCTCACCATAAGTGGGGATATCCACCCCAACCCAGGCCCAGATCCACCCTGTCCAACACAAACTGCTCCAACACAAATGTCAAAACATAACACCCCCACTATCTTCATCCCTGGACAAATCAATGACAGCAGCAAAATCAACCATCTTTTAATGCTAAATATTAATATTAGAAGTATCAAAAATAAAATACCTAAACTCCAGGCCACAATAGCACACTACTCCCCAGACATAGTTGCTTTAACAGAAACCTGGCTAAATAAAAACATAGCTAACTCAGAAGTTCTCCCTACCGGCTACATTATCATTAGACAAGACAGACCACTTTGTAAAGGGGGGTGGAATTGCCTTACTGTATAAGTCCAACTTAACTTTACGTCAATTACCAAACTCCTCCCCCTCCCCCAATAATTGGGACATACTTATCTCACAACTTCAACTTCTCCCTCAAAATGTCATCACCACAATTGTGATCTATATTCCACCTGGTATTACACCTGCTAGCCTTGAAGACTTCTTATCCTGGTGTTCTTCCACATACTCACAAGAAACCCTTATTCTGGGTGACTTCAGCCTAGATTTGTTCACCTGTATATCAGAACCACCAAGTAATCTAATAAATCTCCATGGGTACCAGCAGCTAGTCCAAAATCCAGCTAGATGTGATAAAAAATCTAAAAGGGAATCCATCCTTGACTGGGTCCTAACTAACAACCCTACATTATACCCCCAAGCAGGCAGTCTCCCAGACACATTAAGTGACCACAACATAATATACCTTATACATAATAGAACAAGCATATGCAAAACCATTAACTATAAATCCACTAGAAACACAAAAAAATTATCTCCTGAGGTCCTCAATACTTTATTCAGTAAGTGTGACTGGACCCCCCTAAAAACCCTCTCACTTGACCAGGCTGTAGCATATTTCAACAAAACATTTCTACAACTCCTGGACACTGTCACTCCATTGTGCAAAATCAAGGTTAGAACCTCTACAAACCCCTGGCTTAGGAAAGAAACTAAACAAATCCTCAAGTCCAGAGACACTACCTGGCTTTACTATCAGAAAAACAAAGAAACACAAAGCCTAAGTACCAGGAACTGCACAACCGTGCAACAAATGCATTAGGCTGGACAAAAAAATCCTACTACATGACAAAGGCTACCTCCAAGCCAACCAGCCCTGACACTAAAGTTCCCATCGAAACACAATTCAACTCCCACTTTGTGAGCTCAGTTCTATCCTTAGTATCTCAGAACAGTTTCAGCCTCACTATCCCCCCAACATTAATAACAATAATACAAGCTTTACCCTCAAAACAGTTTCTACCACTTCAATATAAAGCATGCACTCCAAACTAAAAACCTCATCAACAGCAGCCGATCTACTCCCCAGCTATTTCTTGAAACTCACAGCAGATGCTATCCCAATCTCCACTCTGATAAACAAATCAATTGTTGAAAACTATGTGCCCAAACTCTGGAAAATATCCTATGTTACACCCATACATAAAGGTGGGACCTCCACTGAACTTAATAACTACAGAACCATTGCTTTAGTCTCCACCTGGCCAAAATCCAAGAAAATGCATCCATACCCAGGTGCTAAAATATTTCCTAGACAGGAACATCTTGTCACCTACTCAACATGGTTTCAGACCTGCCCATAGTACTACTACAGCCCTCCTCTGCTTCACAGACACAGTAAACCATCTCAAAAACAAAGGCTTGCAGGTGTCAACTCTTATTTTGGATATGTCCAAAGCATTTGACACAGTCTCGCACCAAATCCTGCTAAGCAAACTAAACCAATATCACCTATCAAATTCCACTCTTATCGGGTTCCAAGGCTACTTAGCTGACAGGTACAAAGCTGTGAAATGGAAAAATTCTCTCTCTCCTTAGCTGCACAAAACATTCCCACCCTCCTGCAAACAAGTCAACTAGCATTCTCTGAAGATGAAAACTACTTTACCAAAGCCCAACTTATCCTCAATCCAAAGAAAATTCAGCTTACGATTACAATCACTTCTAACAAAAACAGAGATAACAGTCTATTCACTATCTACTCCACAAATGCTAATCCAATCACTCCAGTGGCACAGGCTAAGCTATTGGGAATAACCATAGACTCCCACCTAAATCTTGGTAGTCATCTCAACTTAACTATTAAAAAAGTAAATGCCAAACTGGGATCACTCTACCATATCAAACCATTTCTTACCAACAACATAAGATCAGCCATTGCTCACTCCCAACTTCTATCCACCCTACTCTATGCATCTCCCATTCTGAATAATCTCAACAAAACTGAACTAAGTAAAATGGAAGCCTGCTATAACAGAATTGCTCACTTTGCTGCAAATTGCTCATATAGAACTCATCACTGTACTGCTTTGAGACAGCTCCACTGGCTTGAACTGCCCAACTTCCTAATCTACTATCAGCTCTGCCTCTGTCATTCTCTCTATTACCTCCCCAATAAGTGTCCTGCCCTCAGAAACCTAGCACAGCATCACTCACCCACAAGGCCTCTTAGATCATCAAGCAAACTACTACGAGAAGTCACCAACAGCTACACTAGTTTTGGAGACACACTATATAGTAGTTAAGTGGCTAAAAAATTGAACTCTCTCCCCACTAGCATACAAAACACATCGTACAAAGCAGCCTTTAAAAAACTCATTAGGCAACATCTAAAGCAAAGTTGGCAGTGCCATGACTGCTCCCCAGGCTAGTGAAAGTGGATAAGGTACACATACTAAACCTAGAGTACTTGATAACAATTTTCACTCTTACTCACAAACACTGGCTAATGTACAATGTATTTAATGTACCTGTGTACTATGTATGTATTCTGCCTATGTTCCAAATTGCAGCTGCACACAACAAATCTATTAATTACCTTTATTTTTTAAATTAATATTTTCTTGTTTGTTCTCTCCACTGTAACTGTTGATGTGCTGCATACCACTGTAAAAACATGTCTATTGTAACTTGTGTGTATACTGATCATGTCTAAATATCTAAATGTGCCTGTAATTTTTCTACATGGAGCTTTTCACCCCAGGCCTCTGCTGAAAAAGGACCTCTTCGGCTCAGTCAGAGACCCCCCGGTTAGCAAATGTAAAATAAAAATAAAATAAATAAAAGTGACAGTTAAGGAATTTTGTATATTAATGCAACACCACCACCCTTTTTATTGTGTCTATCAGATCAAATTATATTGTAGCCTGGAGGGAGAATTTCATTGTCTGAAATATGTGGTTTTAGCCGTGTTTGAGTTACTATGATAATATTTGAGGTATGGGTAGTTTCCAGGTATGAAATTCAGTAATTTTATGACAACTTCTATGAATCTTTATTGTTATAAAGTATAGTTGGTGTTGCCTTGGGTTTGTGTTAGATTTGTGGGTATGGTTTGGGCTTGGGTTGGGGTGGATGTCCCCATATTTAGTAAGTATGAGGAGATGATGAATTATAGACTGAGCATGATTATTTTTATAGATGGATCTGGGATATATTGAGCAGCAGAGTTAAGTCTGAATTTGATATACTGAGGTTTGGTTTGGGTCAGTGGAGTTGTATGAGTAACAATTAAAGAAGGGGAGATGTCCCAGTAACTACTGTTGTTATCTGATGGTAGTAGGGTGTTGGTGCTGGATGACTGTGGAAGTGGGTGTAGGGTGGTGTATATAGAGGTGGCATTACAAAGTAGGCATAGAAGAGCAGTGCAGATGAGAATTAATAATAGGGATTATATGTGTTGTAGTATATTAGTGAGACGAGTCATGTTTAAGATAGCAGTGTGGTTATGTGGGAGGAGTGTGTAGGGGTGTGTCTTGAGAGTTAATGGGAGGGTGTTTGATGTGGTAATGAATGGGAGGGTTTAAGGACGTATAAATGCAGTGAAAGGGGGTGGGTGGGAATGGGGGTAGGATGGAGGAGTGGAGTGAGCCCGGAGCAAAGTGGAGGACAAACAGACCAGGTTTCACTGGACCTCGGCAGCCTTAACAGCCAAAGAATCCAGCAAAAAAACTATCTCCACACAGATAGAAAGAAGAGCAAAAACCACCTAGACTGATGGTATGTACTTTAGCGGGGTCAAGAAAGCAAACGTATATCTTAAGTATTGTGGAAGTTTGTGAAGGAAGAAATAAACTATAGTCAGGAAGGGAAGTGTAAGATATCAAATGAGACAGGAGGTGGGAGAAAAAAGGGGTAAAAAGACAAGCAAAATAATTTAAAATGGCAGAAAGCTAGGCCAAATAATTGGAGATTGAAATACCTAGGCCAGGATACAATGGAGAGCCAAGGACACTAGGTGAATAGAGAAGGTGGAGGCAGCATTGAGAAACATTTTTTGCAGGAACTTTCCCTCGTTTACATTGGCTTTGTAGAGAGAGGTAGATTAAGGTAGTAGACGGGGGACAATACAGCATGTTGTAGGGATAGGAACAGGTAAAGAAAACAGGGTCACACAAAACTAATTAGTATAGGTATAGAGTTAGAGTGGCTTATAGCAAAGATGGGTGAAAGAGGAGGACAGAGTTCATCTGTGGCATGCTTCTATACCTACAAACTGGGACATAGCAGTTACAGATTCTTGAACAGAGCTGGACATACAAGATGCTTCATCTGTATATTTGGTGAGGGTCTCCCGCAGTGCTGCAAGGGTCCTGTTGCTCTTTAGTGTCCTACAGCAGGAAGTTTATACTTGGGCAGAGGTGACCGGGTCTTCTGGGAGGCAAGGTGTACTAAGGAATGGAGCACATGTAAGTGAAGATCAGAGGATAGTAGGAAATAAAGGAATTCAGTCTTATGAGGGATCTAAAGGTAAGTGGCAAATTGAGCTAGGAAGTGGCAACTAGGGATCAATGCAGAAAAATAGAAAATACTGCAGCTGAGGTATAGCAATCTGGAGTGGAGTACATATCCAGAGAGTGGAACTTGGATAAATAGATCAGAAGAAAGACACAGATGCAGTTGTAAGAGCTGTAATGGTCCTGATTAGTAACCTAATGCTGAGCAAAAAGAGAGAAAGGTCTACAGGATGATGGGTATTCACAGAGGAAATGACTTCATGGAACAGGGAATCCATTTTCCCAAAAAGACAGAGGAAGGCCTACAGGATGATAGGGTGCAGTCCCAGAGGAAATTACTTCATGGAACAAGGAACCCATTTCCCAAACAGAGAGGGAGGCCTACAAGATGATGGGGTATATTCCCAGAGGAAATGACTTCATGGAACAAGGAAGCCATTTCTCCACTCTGTTAGTTAGGGATCAATTCGCAGCTGGAGACAGGAAGTGGTTCTGGAGGCTGTGTACTTAAAGGACATGAAAATATAGGAGAGAATTCAAGGGAATGTAGCTGGGGTGATCAGAGGGATGGAGGAAAAAGATGATGTGAAGAGGCTGAAGAAGCTAGTAGGACTGAAGGGATGCAGGAGATATAGTCTGCATACAGAATATCATGAAAGACAAATATTATGAAATCGAACAAAAGAGAAAGGAGGTATCAGAAGACAGCCTCCAGTTAGAAATAGTTTGGTCTACTAATTCAGAGCTGACAAAATATTGTTCCCACAAAGATTGATATGTGCATGGAACAGGATGGCCTGAGAGTGGAAAATTAATAGGTACTTAGAACAGGATGATATCAGAGTGGGAGGCTGATCATTGAATGATACTGGATGATAGTTGGGAGAATTGATAGGCACATGAAACAGAATGACATCAGAATGGGATGTTGATAGTTGCATCGAACAGAATGACATCAGTTTGGGAGGTTGATAGGTGCATCAAGCAAGAAGACATCAGATTGGGAGGTTGATAGGTGCATCAAACAGGGTGATATCAGACTGGGAGGTTGATAGGTGCATCATACAAAATGACATCAGTTTGGGAGGTTGATAGGTGCATCAAACAGAATGACATCAGTTTGGGAGGTTGATAGGTGCATCAAACAGGATGACAACAGTTTGGGAGGTTGATAGGTGCATCAAACAGGGTGATATCAGACTGGGAGATTGATAGGTGCATCAAACAGAATGATGTCAGTTTGGGAGGTTGACAGGTGCATCAAACAGGGTGACATCAGACTGGGAGGTTGATATGTGCATCAAACAAAATGCCATCAGTTTGGGAGGTTGATAGGTGCATCAAACAGAATGACATCAGTTTGGGAGGTTGATAGGTGCATCAAAGTGAATGACATCAGTTTGAGTGGTTGATAGGTGCATCAAGCAGAATGACATCAGTTTGGGAGGTTTATAGGTCCACCAAATAGGATGACATCAGATTGGGAAATTGATAGGTGCATCAAACAGAATTACATCCGTGTGGGAGGTTGGTAGGTGCATCAAATAGGATGACAACAGTTTGCGAGGTTGGTAGGTGCATCAAACTGAATGACATCAGTTTGGAAGGTTGGTAGGTGCATCAAAGATAATGGCATCAGACTGGGGGGGGGGTTGATAGGTGCACCAAACAGAATGACATCAGACTGGGGGTGTCAATAGGTGCATCAAACAGAATAACATCAGTATGGAAGATTGATAGGTGCATCAAACAGAATGACTTCAGTTTGGGAGGTTGGTAGGTGCATCAAATAGGATGAAATCAGACTGAGAGGTTGATAGGTGCTTCAAACAGAATGACATCAGTTTGGGAGGTTGATAGGTGCATCAAACAGGGTGATATCAGACTGGGAGATTGATAGGTGCATCAAACAGAATTATGTCAGTTTGGGAGGTTGACAGGTGCATCAAACAGGGTGACATCAGACTGGGAGGTTGATAGGTGCATCAAACAAAATTACATCAGTTTGGGAGGTTGATAGGTGCATCAAACAGAATGACATCAGTTTGGGAGGTTGATAGGTGCATCAAAGTGAATTACATCAGTTTGAGTGGTTGATAGGTGCATCAAGCAGAATGACATCAGTTTGGGATGTTTATAGGTCCACCAAATAGGATGACATCAGATTGGGAAATTGATAGGTGCATCAAACAGAATTACATCCATGTGGGAGGTTGGTAGGTGCATCAAATAGGATGACAACAGTTTGCGAGGTTGGTAGGTGCATCAAACTGAATGACATCAGTTTGGAAGGTTGATAGGTGCATCAAAGAGAATGGCATCAGACTGGGGGGTTGATAGGTGCACCAAACAGAATGACATCAGACTGGGGGGGTCAATAGGTGCATCAAACAGAATAACATCAGTATGGAAGATTGATAGGTGCATCAAACAGAATGACTTCAGTTTGGGAGGTTGGTAGGTGCATCAAATAGGATGACATCAGACTGGGAGGTTGATAGGTGCTTCAAACAGAATGACATCAGTTTGGGAGGTTGATAGGTGCATCAAACAGGGTGATATCAGACTGGGAGATTGATAGGTGCATCAAACAGAATTATGTCAGTTTGGGAGGTTGACAGGTGCATCAAACAGGGTGACATCAGACTGGGAGGTTGATAGGTGCATCAAACAAAATTACATCAGTTTGGGAGGTTGATAGGTGCATCAAACAGAATGACATCAGTTTGGGAGGTTGATAGGTGCATCAAACAGGATGACATCAGTTTGGGAGGTTGATGGGTGCATCAAACAGGGTGATAGACTGGGAGATTGATAGGTGCATCAAACAGAATGACGTCAGTTTGGGAGGTTGACGGGTGCATCAAACAGGGTGACATCAGACTGGGAGGTTGATAGGTGCATCATACAAAATGACATCAGTTTGGGAGGTTGATAGGTGCATCAAACAGAATGACATCAGTTTGGGAGGTTGATAGGTGCATCAAACAGAATGACATCAGTTTGGGAGGTTGATAGGTGCATCAAACAGGATGACATCAGTTTGTGTGGTTGATAAGTGCATCAAACAGGGTGATAGACTAGGAGATTGATAGGTGCATCAAACAGAATGATGTCAGTTTGGGAGGTTGACAGGTGCATCAAACAGGGTGACATCAGACTGGGAGATTGATAGGTGCATCAAACAAAATGACATCAGTTTGGGAGGTTGATAGGTGCATCAAACAGAATGACATCAGACTGGGAGGTTGATAGGGGCATCAAATAGATTGACATCAGTTTGTGAGGTTGATAGGTGTATCAAACAGAATGACATCAGGCTGGGAAGTTGATAGCTGCATCAAACTGAATGACATCAGCTTGGGAGGTTGGTAGGTATATCAAATAGGATAATATCAATTTGGGAGGTTGATAGGTGCAACAAACAGAATGGCATCCGTTTGGCAGGTTGATGGGTGCAGCAAACAGAATGATATCAATTTGGGAGGTTGATAGGTGCAACAAACAGAATGGCATCCGTTTGGCAGGTTGATGGGTGCAGCAAACAGAATTACATCAGATGGAGAAGTTGATAGGTGCATCAAACAGAATGACATCAGATGGGGAAGTTGATAGGTGCATCAAACAGAATGACATCAGTTTGGGAGGTTGATAGGTGCATCAAAGTGAATGACATCAGTTTGGAAGGTTGGTAGGTGCATCAAATAGGATGACATCAGACTGGGGGGTCGATAGGTGCATCAAACAGAATGACATCAGTTTAGGAGGTTTATAGGTGCATCAAATAGGATGACATCAGTCTGGGAAGTTGGTAGGTGCATCAAATAGGATGACATCAGACTGGGAGGTTGATAGGTGCATCAAACAGAATGACATCAGTTTGGGAGGTTGATAGGTTCATCAAACAGAATGACATCAAACTGGGGGGTCGATAGGTGCATCAAACAGAAACATCAGTTTGGGAGGTCGATAGGTGCATCAAACAGAATGACATCAGTTTGGGAGGTTGATAGGTGCATCAAACAGGATGACATCAGTTTGGGAGGTTGATAAATGCATCAAACAGGGTGATATCAGACTGGGAGATTGATAGGTGCATCAAACAGAATGATGTCAGTTTGGTTATTTCTCTTATATGTTAAAACAATAAACCTGTTTTGAAAAAAAAAAGAATGATGTCAGTTTGGGAGGTTGACAGGTCCATCAAATAGGGTGACATCAGACTGGGAGGTTGATAGGTGCATGAGACAAAATGACATCAGTTTGGGAGGTTGATAGGTGCATCAAACAGAATGACATCCGTTTGGGAGGTTGATAGGTGCATCAAAGTGAATGACATCAGTTTGAGAGGTTGATAGGTGCATCAAACAGAATTACATCAGTTTGGGAGGTTTATAGGTCCATCAAATAGGATGACATCAGATTGGGAAATTGATACGTGCATCAAACAGAATGACATCAGTTTGGGAGGTTGGGAGGTGCATCAAATAGGATGACAACAGTTTGCGAGGTTGGTAGGTGCATCAAACTGAATGACATCAGTTTGGAAGGTTGATAAGTTCATCAAACAGAATGACATCAGACTGGGGGGTCGATAGGTGCATCAAAGAGAATAACATCAGTTTGGGAGGTTAATAGGTGCATCAAACAGGATGACATCAGTTTGGGGAGGTTGATAGGTGCATCAAACAGAAACATCAGTTTGGCAGGTTGATAGGTGCATCAAACAGAATGACATCGATTTAGGAGGTTGATAGGTGCATCAGACAGTATGACAACAATTTGGGAGGTTGATAGGTGCTTCAAACAGAATGACATAAATTTGGGCGGTTGATAGGTGCATCAAACAGGATGACATCAATTTGGGAGGTTCATAGGTGCATCAAACAGGATGCCAACAGATTGGGAGGTTGAAATGTGCATGTAACAGAATGACAGCAGAGTTGCAGATTGATAGCAGTGGTGTAGCAAGGGTGAGGAGAAGGGGGCATGTGACCTGGGTGCAAGGTGCTAGAAGGAGCAATCCTGAAGTTCTGCGTTCTTTTTTTTTCTGTACTGGCATTTCTGAATGCCAGTAGAGAAAGCAGCTTGCCAACTTCTGGGGGTAAGCTGTAGAAAGCCTGTTGCTGCAAATGTAGCAATCAGCTTGTTGCAGTTTAAAATGTTATAATTCTTGTATATTTTGTTTTTACACTTCTACTGAAGAGCAGGTGCAAGGAGGGGTGTGTATCTGGCTGGCTTGGACAACCAGCATCTCAGAACAGAGTTGACTTTATTTTTTAAAGAGCTGTGGCTGTGTGTGTGTGTGTGTGTGTGTGTGTGTGTGTGTGTGTGTGTGTGTGTGTGTGTGTGTGTGTGTTTAGGAGGGGGCATTTAATCTGGGAGGGGAGTATGTGTCTGGGAGGAAGGCATGTGCTTCAGATTGCAGTGAGCAGTTTATTGGAGTTGCCGTTTTTTTTTCTCTTCCAGTGAAGAGCTGTGGCAGAAAGGGGGTGTATGTCTAGGAGGGGTCATGTGCTTGGGAGGGGTTGTGTGCTTCAAATTGCTGTGAGCAGTGTTGGAGGTTGATAGGTATAAGGAGCATGATGACCTCAGAGTAGGAGATTGATACATGTGTCAATCAGAGTGACAGTAGAATGGGAGTATGATGGGTGCATCGATAGCATGACATCGGAATGGGAGCATGACAGGTACATCAGTCAGGATGAAATCAGAATGGGAGTCTGACAGGTGTATATTGATCGGGATGACAGATGAGTGGGAGAATGAAAGTTGTGTTGAACAGAATAACAGCAGGATACGAGGTTGATAAGTGCATGGAACAGGATGACATCAAAACAGGAGATTGATAGGTCCATCGGAGAGAATGACAGCAGAGTGAAAGATTGATTGGTCCATCAGTCAGGATGACAGCAGAGAGAGAGGCTGATAGCTATAGAGAACAGTATGAAAGAGTGGGAGATTGATAACATACCTTTCAACTGTCAATATTGTCGCAGAATGTCTAGATATTTGTCTCATATCTTTGGTCTGTTCCTCACAAAATTTGTGGTTTTCTGGAAAATCATTAAGGATTGAAGTTAGCAAATAATGACAAACATTTGAGTTTTAGACTGTATATCCTTCAGAAAAGACATGCTGATGCAACTTTCATTATTCTAATAATTTTCTAATTTTGTACAAGCAATATTTAAAATCTGTCCCTATGTTGGGGTCTTTGTCCTCACATTATTTTTGTCTCTGCTCAGATTTCTTGGGCTAAAAGGTTGAGAAGCCTGATTGATACGTACTTGGAACAGGATGCTGGTCGATTGGGACATTGATAAGTGCGTGGAGCAGGGTGATACCAGCAGAGTGGGAGGTTGAAAGGTGCATTGATCAGGATGATAGCTGAGTGAGTCTTTGTTAGGTGAGTGAAAAGGATGACCTCAAAGTGGGAGACTGATAAGTGCATGGAACACGATGACAGCAGAGAGGGAGACTGATATTTCAATCAGTCAAGATGACCTCAGAGTGGAAGGGTGACAGGTGCATGGAGCAGGATGACCTCAGAGTGGGAGGGTGATAAGTGCATGAAACAAGATGACAGCAGAGAGGTAGACTGATAGGTCCATCAGTAAAGATGTCCTCAGAGTGGGAGGGTGACAGGTGGATGGAGCAGGATGACCTCAGAGTGGGAGAGTGATACATGCATGGAGCAGGAATATGTTCTTCACTAAAAAGAATATAGGGCTTAAGTAACATGTTCTGTGCAAATCACCTCAAAGTGTCAAGGCCCTATCCCTGTTTTCTGTCTCCTACAGACTGTTGAGGGGAGATCTAAGCCTGGCATACAAGGCATTGTCAGACCCCACTATAATGGACATCCTGTATATTGCCAAAGCAAACAGCACCAGAATTACCCATTCTAAAGACTTAAACCTTGCCTGCGATATAAAGAGGACTTGCTGGAGAGACAGGATGCCTCCTACAGACTACCCCTTCTCTGCAACATGCTTCCCATCCTCATGAGGCAGAGCTCTTCCCCAACCTAATTCAAGTGTAACTTGGACAATTGGATGGGGAACAGGAAATTCATCCCTGGTTTGGCACCTATGTCTCTAATAGACACAGGTAACCTGTAAATGGTTTATCTCCCAAACTCCTGCTTATACTTATCAATGGTATCAGAACTTGTCAGATATTTGGGATGCATGACTAGGCTTAAAAATACCTTTGTGGTTGCTAGCCTAGTACACATATGAAACTGTGAACCCATATCAGATTGGAAGATTGATAGGTGTACGAAGCAGAAAGACAGCAAAGTAGGAGGTTGATGGGTGCATGGAACAGGATGACATCACACTAGGAGATCAATAGGTCCATCAAGCAGGAAGACATCAGAGTCAGATATTGACTGGTCCGTCAGTCAGGATGTCAGCAGAGTGAGAGGTTGATAGGTGCATGGAACAGGATGATAGGAAAGTGTTAGGTTGATAGGTGTGTGAAATAGGATGAGAGCACAATGGAAGATGGGGCAGGATGATAGTAAAGTCGATGGTAAGGAATAATATAAATGATTCCTTTAAGAAGGCTGTTTACACATCTCAGACTGACTAGATGGACACATATTTCCTTTTACTTGTTGACACACCATTTGAGCATGCATATGCTGGTGATGCAATGATACATGGATTCCAAGGGTAACAAACAATTACTTGCAGTTGCAACTTATTGGAAGAATAATGCAAATTAACTTTATTCACTAAATTATTAAACATATAACTTACAGTTAAAATTATAAAAAATGAAATGAGGAAAATTATTTGAAATATATATTTTTGTCTTGCAAAACATTCCATATGATGTATCTTGAAGCCATGTCAAGTGTATATTGAAATTTTGAGGAATGTATCTATGGTCCTTAGAAATGCAAAATTAAGAACGTGAATTAGCAGGGTATAAAGTAAGTTCAGGACTGTGGTATCTCAGAGTACTCCTCCTACTCAGAGGTACAGCAGTCTAAGAGGTAGTATAGATAAGTGCCAGGGCTGTGGGGAATAAAACAACTCATACAGGGAGTGCAGAAAGTCCAAGGGCAGATGTTTCACAGGTGTCACATTCAGTTTGCCAATGTCCTGATTTTTCTGTTTGAGTTGCAGTTTATTTTTATTATATAGAATATATATATATATATATATTATTATTATATAGAACTGCCAGATATCCCACTTCTGATAAGGAACCATGTATATCATTCCTTAGTTCTCAACAGTATACACTCTCCTATGCAGAAATACCTTGTGCATTTTAGAAACAGTTATTTTATTTATTGCATACTTGATAACCAGGTAAATGAATTAGTTTAGAGTCCTCTTTTGGCCATCGCCTTGGTCATAAGCTTTAAGACAATGAATGTATAATACACAATTCTACAGTCTACGCACAACAATATGGTACAACAGCCACGTTAAACTGTATATACTTATTGGTAACAGCAGTACTGAGGTGCAGCAAAAATATGTAGTGGTGAAACACATACAACTGTGTTGCAGATTACCTAGTTAAGAAGAAATAGGCTAAATTAGAACTTCATACTGTCAAGAGTCAGTCAGGAAAGATTGACTGGAATAGATGAAACTGTATATTAGTAACAGAGTTATAGAATCATTGAAACTACAAGGCAGGCAAGTCATGAGACCCTTTACTCTTTGCCAATGCCCACCCTCATGATATACCTCCTGTTTCCAATAGGGAAAAACAGATTAGGCCCAGGATAAATTTGAGGGTTACTGTCCAATCATCAAGGTTATTTTTGAAAGATGCTAAGGTGACACTTTGTTTACTATATAAGGGAAGTTTATTTAAAGAAGAGGTAAACATTGAGTAACAAACCTATCCTTCCATTGTGTTTTGTTTATATGTTTGTAGAAGTGTTAGACTTTAGTTTTAGTCTTTTTGGAGCTATTGGTCTTAAGGAGCTGCAAGAGATCCTGGAGGGTTGAATCCTTAAGTGAGTAGAATGGAAGACACAGATGGTCACCTAAGATCAGAGACAGAGTACAGAGAGTGGGCTTTAAGTCTGTCTTAGTATCCTAGGAATTGTAGTCAGGACCAGCTGGAACCATATTAGTTGGGTTTATGTGTCTGGAGGGGTATATACCAAAAGGAGTATTGTACTCAATATCTGGGCTAATAAAAACTCGGTATAGAGTGATAATAACATCTTTCAACCTGGACAAGATGCCTTTATTTGTAAAATATGCTAAATAGAAATATTTTCTGACTACTGATAATAAATACATGCTGGGTGAAAAGAGAGGTAGCTGTCAACAAAGGTGTCAAGACACCTAATTTTTATATCATTTCAGAGGAGGCCAGTGCTGACCATGTTACAGATTGGAGGTGGAAGATTTTTTTTTTGCCAAAAGCAACTATGCCATAGTTTTTGTAAGGTTTAATTTTTGCTGCAGGAATACCATATCAAAGGGTGATTTGACAATTATGCCCAGCTTGTACTCACCAACAAATGTCATTAACCATTGGTCAAGGTTAAGTGTTTCAAGGTCAGAAATGTATATCCCAAACACTTAGGGTCCTAGCACCATTTCCTGAGATACACCACTAGTTATATTTTTTCTTTCTGAGGTGACACCTGCTATGCTAACTACATGAGCTTTACCATTTACTGCATTCCCAATCCATCTTACCATGGACATGTCTACATTTAGAGCTTTTAGTTTATTAACCATACATGAATGAGGGATGGTGTCAAAGGCCTTGGCTATGTCCAAATAGGCTATGGGGACTGCTTGACCTACATCCACAGACTCTGTGACTTTCTGTAAATAATTTGCCAAATTGAGCAGACATGATCGACCTTTACAAAAAAAAAACTGCTGAGGACAAGGTATAATAGATTTTTTATATCACATTTAATGAAATCAAATATAACACACTACATAGACTTACAGATTAACTAGTGTGACTAATTGTTTTATAGTTTCCTGGGTCAGTGGTGGGTCCTTCAATAGGGAAGGGCACTACAAATATTGCCTTCCATGCTTCAGGAACATACTCTGGGACTAAAATATAAGATGAAAAGGTTCAAAAGGAACTCTGCCAAGGGCATGTTTGCCACTGTTTATTATACAGCCAAGTATATTGTCAAGTCCATGAGCAAACTAGTAAAGTAAGTCTGGCTTTTTTCTGCTTTTTGGATGTTGTCAAGTCCCATTGATGTGATATTTGTGGATTCTGAGAGCACAATTTGGACATGATTCTTTAAGCTCTTAGGTAGTGTGAAGGATTTGGGGATTTGCAGTTTAAAGGCTGTCTTTGTCATTAAATTTGAACTAAACTTATCTGACAGTATGTTTGCTATGTCCTTTGGGTTAGAGTAGGTGATTCCTCTTGGATTGTTTCTTAGATTCCTAATGTAGCTAAAGAAAGATTGATGATTATCATTGGCTTCAATGGTGATGGACAGGTAGACAGATGAGATCAGACAGGAGTTCTTGTGGACTATGATGTTTGCAGATGACATTGTGATCTGTGGTGAGAGTAGGGAACAGGTGGAGGAGACCCTGGAGAGGTGGAGATATGCTCTAGAGAGAAGAGGAATGAAGGTCAGCAGGACTAAGACAGAATATATGTGTGTGAATAAGAGGGAGGATAGAGGAATGGTGAGGATGCAGGGAGTAGAGGTGGTGAAGGTGGATAAGTTTAAGTACTTGGGATCAACAGTTCAGAGTAATGGTGAGTGTGGAAGAGGGGTGACGAAGAGAGTACAGGCAGGATGGAGTGGGTGGAGAAGAGTGTCAGGAGTGATTTGTGATAGGCGAGTACCAGTAAGAGTGAAAGGGAAGGTCTATAAGAGGGTAGTGAGACCAGCTATGTTATATGGGTTGGAGACAGTGGCATTGACAAAAAGGCAGGAGTCAGAGCCTGACGTGGCAGAGTTGAAGATGTTAAGATTTGCACTGGGTGTGGCAAGGACGGACAGGATTAGGAATAAGTATATTAGTGGGTCAGCCCAGGTTAGAAGGTTTGGAGACAAAGCCAGAAAGACAAGATTACGTTGGTTTGTACATGTGCTGAGAAGGGATGCAGAGTATATTGGGAAAAAGATGCTAAGGATGAAGCTGCCAGGTAACAGGAAAAGAGGAAGGCCTAAGATAAGGTTTATGGATGTGGTGAGAGAGGACATGCAGGTGGTTGGTGGGACAGAGTAAGATGCAGAGGACAGGAAGAAATGGAAACAGTTGATCTGCTGTGGTGACCCCTAACGAGAGCAGCCGAAAGAAGAAGAAGAAGATTGGCTTCAGGTACCAGTTTTAGTTCATGTTTAGCTTTGCTCCTCCTAATGGTATGTTTTTGATCCTTTACTAATCCCTTTGATGGAGTTTTTCAGGTGGCTGGATGTAGGAGTGTGTTTTTCTTCCATTACATACATTGATAATGCTAGTGGATCACCATGGTGGTTTGCTTTTGAAGTTTCCAGTGTATCTATTTCTCATACAGACTACTTTGTCTAATCAATCTCCACATGGAAGAAAAGCACCAAAACTTGAGTACAAAAATAAATAACACCCAAATGCTAAAGGTGGTCCGTCACAAAAACAGTCAATATTGGCAGAAAAAAGACAGAAAATCCACGCGAGGATGGCCAATCAACGAAATCCACAAGTATTCCAGTTAAAATGCAGTCCTTTAATACGAATAAAACTTTGACTTGAAAATCAAATGAAAAATAAAAAGCTCAAAACTGCCCCTTGAAGATATCTGATAAATGCTTTCAACTGCTGTCTTCCTCAGATCATATAAGACACTAGGGACTTACATTTCCTTTTATATATGAAATTCTATACTGTTTGACCAATCACCATTGATGAATACTTGGCAACATCTAATCTGATCTTGTTATCTCAAGATTAATTTGCATGTAATCAACTCTATGCTTCTGTTTCCCACCTTTATTGAGTATGTAAATTAGATGTTTCAATCCCTCATTTTGATTGGATGTATATTGTGTTATTGATGATAATGTGAGCAAAGTGAGTATTACTCTTCCATTTTCCTTTAATTCTCAAGATCAATAACAGGTGGCGCTGTTCTAAATGATGTAGTATCTAAAGTAAATAGAAGCATTCATAAACACTCCAAATATTAAATCTTCGAAGAAATTTTCTATTCATTACAATGCTATGCAGGTATGATGGATCTTTACCTGCATAATCAAAATAATGCCACTTAAAATTATGGAATTATAATAAGTATCCTTCAACTAAATTATATCACATTTCAAAAAATACAACCAATGCCTGCTTCAGATGTTATCTCTAAAATACCAAAGTCTTGCCAAAAACAGGAAAGCGTGTGGATAGAATAGAAATGCTAACTGTTCATTTTCCAATCTCTTTCAAGCAAAGGCAACATCCAAACCTATCTTATTATCTCAAGATAAGATATCTCTCCGAGGATCCATACAGGGGCAGCTGGTCCCTCATATTTTGTAGCTGATTACAGCAGGAGGAAAGAGGAATCTTCTAATTCAACACTATCTTTGATATATGCAATCTTAGACATAAAGGATAGATTATCAGTCAAGGAAGCCACACTCTTGTGGAACACGACATAAGGGGTCGAAAATTCTGACCCAATCCTGTCTGACGTAATAGTCACCAGAATGATAACCTTACATGACAAGAACTTCAAGCTGCCTTCATCTGCTGACTAAGAGTGCAATTTAGTCATTTCCAACAATACAAAGTTAATATTCCTCTTAGGGACCACCAGTCTCCTCGGATATGTTAAATGTAAATTCATTTTCAGGAGCAACTTTTGTAGGAAGAGAAAATAGAGGCTCCTACACTAATCTAGTCATTAACACTGAGCATTGTGTCTTGACAGCTGAGTAGAGCACAAATCAATCCAGGAAATGTGTGAAATACCTCAAAACAATAGAAGAATTCACTTGACTTGATACGAGATCTTCCTCATGACCCCAGTAAAGGAAATACAGCCACTTTAATAAATGGCACTTCCTGACATTAGGTTTCTGTCTTTTGAAAAACCCAACACAGCACTGCATAGAACAACTGCATATATGCTACCTCCAAAACTAGACTTTCAAAACCTCACTGTGCATCTATTGATGTAGATCCCTACCATGATGTTGCAAGAAAAAAATCTTTCCTGAGAACAGTGGCAGAAACTTCTGTACACTGTAAAAGGAGGAAAAAAAATGTTCCTTTGCTCACTTTAAACTGTTATCGCTAACCTTGATCTCTATTTTTTGTAATTTTATTATGTATCACGTACAGCTTTGTTACTGTACAATACTCATGCATGGTTATATCACATACAGCCTTGTTACTGTACAATACATATGCATGGTTATATCACATACAGCTTTGTTACTGTACAATACTCATGCAAGGTTATATCATGTACAGCCTTGTTACTGTACAATACTCATGCATGGTTATATCATGCGCAGCTTTGTTACTATACAATACTCATGCATGGTTATATCACGTATAGCTTTGTTACTGTACAATACTCATGCATGGTTATATCATGCACAGCTTTGTTACTATACAATACTCATGCATGGTTATACCATGTAGTAGTTATATACCATACGATACTAATGGATGGTTATACCATGTAGTACTTACATACTATACAATACTCATGCATGGTTATATCATGTACAGCTTTGTTACTGTACAATACTCATGCATGGTTATATCACGTACAGCCTTGTTACTGTACAATACTCATGCATGGTTATATCATATACAGCTTTGTTACTGTACAATACTCATGCATGGTTATGCCATGTAGTACTTACATACTTTACAATACTCATGCATGGTTATATCATGTACAGCTTTGCTACTGTACAATTCTCATGCATGGTTATACCATGTACAGCCTTGTTACTGTTCAATACTCATGCATGGTTATACCATGTAGTACTTACATATTATACAATACTCATGCATGGTTATATCATGTAGTACTTACATACTATACAATACTCATGCAGGGTTATATCACATACAGCTTTGTTACTGTACAATACTCATGCATGGTTATACCATGTAGTACTTACATATTATACAATACTCATGCATGGTTATATCATGTAGTACTTACATACTATACAATACTCATGCAGGGTTATATCACATACAGCTTTGTTACTGTACAATACTCATGCATGGTTATACCATGTAGTACTTACATACTATGCAATACTCATGCATGGTTATACCATGTACAGCCTTGTTACTGTTCAATACTCATGCATGGTTATGCCATGTAGTAGTTACATACTATACAATACCCATGCATGGTTATACCATGTAGTAGTTACATACTATACAATACTCATGCATGGTTATATCATGCACAGCTTTGTTACTGTACAATACTCATGCATGGTTATACCATGTAGTAGTTACATACTATACAATACTCATGCATGGTTATACCATGTATTAGTTACATACTATACAATACTCATGCATGGTTATATCATGTACAGCTTTGTTACTGTACAATACTCATGCATGGTTATACCATGCAGTAGTTACATACTATACAATACATATGCATGGTTATACTATGTACTACTTGTGTACTATACAATACTCATGCACGGTTATATCATGTAGTAGTTATATACTATACAATACATATGCATGGTTATACATAATGTACTACTTGTGTACTATACAATACTCATGCACGGTTATACCATGTAGTAGTTACATACTATACAATACATATGCATGGTTATACCATGTACTACTTGTGTACTATACAATACTCATGCACGGTTATACCATGTAGTAGTTGTAGTAGTTACATACTATACAATACATATGCATGGTTATACCATGTACTACTTGTGTACTATACAATACTCATGCACGGTTATACCATGTAGTAGTTACATACTATACAATACATATACCTGGTTATACCATGTACTGCTTGTGTACTATACAATACTCATGCATGGTTATACCATGTAGTAGTTACATACTATACAATACATATGCATGGTTATACCGTGTACTACTTATGTACTATACAATACTCATGCATGGTTATACCATGTAGTAGTTACATACTATACAATACATATGCATGGTTATACCATGTACTACTTGTGTACTATACAATACTCATGCATGGTTATACCATGTAGTAGTTACATACTATACAATACATATGCATGGTTATACCATGTACTACTTGTGTACTATACAATACTCATGCATGGTTATACCATGTAGTAGTTACATACTATACAATACATATGCATGGTTATACCATGTACTACTTGTGTACTATACAATACTCATGCATGGTTATACCATGTAGTAGTTACATACTATACAATACATATGCATGGTTATACCATGTACTACTTGTGTACTATACAATACTCATGCATGGTTATACCATGTAGTAGTTGTAGTAGTTACATACTATACAATACATATGCATGGTTATACCATGTACTACTTGTGTACTATACAATACTCATGCATGGTTATACCATGTAGTAGTTACATACTATACAATACATATGCATGGTTATACCATGTACTACTTGTGTAATATACAATACTCATGCATGGTTATACCATGTAGTAGTTACATACTATACAATACATACACATGGTTATACCATGTACTACTTGTGTACTATACAATACTCATGCACGGTTATACCATGTAGTAGTTACATACTATACAATACATATGCATGGTTATACCATGTACTACTTGTGTACTATACAATACTCATGCACAGTTATACCATGTAGTAGTTGTAGTAGTTACATACTATACAATACATATGCATGGTTATACCATGTACTACTTGTGTACTATACAATACTTATGCACAGTTATACCATGTAGTAGTTGTAGTAGTTACATACTATACAATACATATACCTGGTTATACCATGTACTGCTTGTGTACTATACAATACTCATGCATGGTTATACTATGTAGTAGTTACATACTATGCAATACATATGCATGGTTATACCATGTACTACTTGTGTACTATACAATACTCATGCATGGTTATATCATGTTCTACTTCCATACTATACAATAATCATGCATGGTTATACCATGTTCTACTTACATACTATACAATACTCATGATTGGTTATACCATGTTCTACTTACATACTTTACAATACACATGCATGGTTATACCATGTTCTACTTACATACTATAGAATACTCATGCTCGGTTATACCATGTACGACTTACATAATATAAAATAATAATGCTTGGTTATACCATGTTCTACTTACATACTATACAATACATATGCATAGTTATACCATGCACTACTTGTGTACTATACAATACTCATGCATGGTTATACCATGTTCTACTTACATACTATACAATACTCATGCATGGTTATACCATGTTCTACTTACAAACTATACAATACTCATGCATGGTTATACCATATACTACTTACATACTATACAATACTCATGCATGGTTATACCATGTACTACTTACATACTATACAATAATCATGCATGGTTATACTATGTACTACTTACATAATTTACAATACTCATGCATGGTTATACCATGTACTAATTCTCTACTATACAATTCTCAAGCAGGTTATATCATGTACTACTTACATACTCTATAATACTCATGCAGGTTATACCATGTACTACTTACAAACTTTACGATACTCATGCATGGTTATACCATGTACTGCTTGTGTACTATACAATACTCATGCATGGTTATACCATGTTCTACTTACATACTTTACAATACTTATGCATGGCTATACCATGTTCTACTTACAAACTATACAATACTCATGCATGGTTATACCATGTAGTACTTCTCTACTATACAATACTCAAGCAGGTTATACCATGTACTACTTACATACTATACAATACTCATGCAGGTTATACCATGTACTACTTACAAACTATACAATACTCATGCATGGTTATACCACATAGTACTTCTCTATTATACAATACTCAAGCAGGTTATACCATGTACTACCTACATACTATACAATACTCATGCATGGTTATACCATGTACTACTTACATACTATGCAATACTCATGCAGGTTATACCATGTACTACTTCTCTACTATACAATACTCAAGCAGGTTATACCATGTACTACTTACATACTATACAATACTCATGCATGGTTATATATTGTTCTACTTACATGCTATACAATACTTATGTGCAGTTATAGGACAAAATTACCAAAGTGAAAAATTCTTCTAAATGAAATTTAAAGGTCATACCACTAAACGCAAGGAGTTTTAACATGAAACTGCACTCATTGCAAGCATTACTCGCCTTAGAAAATGCTGACATTTGTGCAGTCACTGAAACCTGGTTCAAAGCTATAAAGAGCACCCCAGCCTTACCATGTTTCTTGTTCTACTATGCTTTCAGACCCCAAACAGAGGGCTGCAAAGCCAAAGGAGGTAGACGTTTCAATATTTATCAAAGACATGCACACCTCCAGGCTAGTCAAACAGTATGATGTACAGGAGACACTTCAGGTGCAGTTAACTGTTGACAATACATCTATTCAAATCATAGTTAGCTACATACCCCACCATGACTCAGGAAGCCCACTCCACCTATCTGGACTTACTTGAATCCATCAAGATTCAACCCTCTACCCTGATATTGGGTGACGTGAACTACTCAACCATAGAGTGGAAGACTATTCTAGCTCAAACACAAATGCCCAGTGATTCCTCAACCTCATCAATGCCAATGCATTGGATCAGCTGGTTTACACCACCCCAAGAGGTGAAAATATCTTGGACCTGGTACTAACCAACATGAGTACTCACTGTAGCACCCCTACAGTGTCATCCTCCTTGGTAAGATCCGACTATAAAGCAATCACTTTCAAAGTCACCTTCTCCCCTGACCCCCCCTCCCTTGCCAGGGTCGAACAAAAAAAGCTTTTCCAAAGCTGACTAAAACCTCCTGAGAGCAGGTGTAAGCAGCTTCACAGCCACCATCCCTTCAGTTGGAATAAGCACTAATGTCCAGGCCTAAACCAAAAAACTATATGAGCACCTATAACTGCATGGACTCAGCAATACCTGACAAGACCAAATAATCTCCCTCAAGGAAGAGTAAACCTGTCTGGTGGATAGCAGCAATAAACAGACTCTATAATAAAAGGAACAAATTGCTGTCAAGGACCAAGAAGGAGCAGGTGCCATGTTGAAAGCAAGCTCTCCTTTGTCTGAACAAGCAAATAAGATCACTGCTGAAATCCTCTAAGGTTAACTATGAGTCCAGATTGGCCACATCCACTAAGGGTAATCAGAAGGCCTTGTTTGCATTTGTCTGCAATCTCAAAGGTAACTCCCAAATCTAATCAGAAGTGGTGGTCAAGAATTCCACATACACAAATGCCATAGAGATAGCCAACCCGCTGGCAGACAAGTTCAGTGAAAACTTTACCCCCTGTCCACCCTCATCAGTAAACCTGGACATCCCCAGCACCTGCCCACCTCCCCTCATCACCAGGGAGCAGGTTATTAATGTCCTCTCAAAAGCAAAAATTACAGCCTCCATGAGACCCAACAACTTCCCTGGCTGTGTCCTACATGAACTCAGGCAAGAACTCTCAACACCACTAGGCACATTTTTCAACCAAAGCCTGTGGACCGGTTTCATCCCAGCAGAATGGTGGACAGCCACTGTCATCTCTCTGCGCAAAGGTGGAGCCTACACTGACCCAAGCAATTATAGGCCCATCAGCCTAACTTGCTTGATCTGCAAGGCCATGGAATGGATTATCACAGACCTTATAAACAAGAACAATGGTAACCTCCAAACACTTGATTCCACACAGTTTGGTTTTGTCAGAGGAAAATCATGCATGTTAAACTTAGTCACCTTCTTCAAAACAGTCACCAAAGCCATGGATGAAGGCAAGACAGTGCACACCGCCTACCGTGATCTAGCCAAAGCCTTTGACACTATTCCCACTCAGGCATTATAGATAAACTGTCCCAGTTAGGCATCAACCCATATGTTACCAGATGGGTAGCTAACAGGCTCACTGATAGAACCCACTCAGTCAAAATAGGGGAAGCCACCTCTAGTAGAACCGTAACAAGCGGCATAACTCAAGGATTGGTCTTGGGGCTTCTACTGCTTGGAATATACTTTTCTGAGGTGCAAGCCAAACCAATGGTCTGTGGCTGACCAAGTTTGCAGATGACTGCAAGCTGGGCACTGTCATAAATTGCCCTAGTGATGTGAACATCCTCCAAGAGGGCCTTAACTAAACTAATGACTGGTGCCAGAAGCATGCCCTCAAACTGAATGCCAAGAAATGCATCATTATCTCCTTTGGGGAAAATTGTGTCCCCACTAATTATCACATTAATAACAATGTACTAAGCATGCAGTCTGTTGTGATGGACTTGTGCACCCAGGTTGATAGCAACCTGACTTTTGACCACCATATTGCCTCCGTTGTATGGAAGGCTTTCTACATTGCCCACCTCATAAGTAAGGGTATTTCATCCAGGACAAGAAGGTCATAACATTCCTGTACTCCTCCTTTATCAGACCCATTATTGAGTATAATTCCCCCTTCGGCATGTACCTTGCTAAGCACATGCAGCAGTTGAAGAGACCACAGAGGTTCTTGACCAGGAAAATCAATGGTCTCAAGCACCTATCCTATGCAGATAGGCTAAAAGTCCTGTCCCTCTACTCAGTCTCAAACAGACTGCTCAGAGGTGACCTGTGTCTGGCATACAATATCTCAGACTCAGTCTTGATGGAGTTGCTGCATATCTGTAAGTCAAACTCCACTCACTCAACCCGCATGCAAGGTCTCAACCTGGTCTGTAATATTAATAGAATTTGTTGGCGGGATAGATTTGTGTCCCAACACTGCCCAATCTGTGGAATAGACTCCCTCCCCATGTCAGACAGAGTAACTCACTAGCCCTCTTTAAGAGGAGCCTGGATGATTGGATGGGAAACAGAAAATATACTCCTGGGATCCCAGCTGTGTCCATACTGGACAGGGAAAACCTGTGCTGACTTTGTGGGAACATGGGTGAAATTCTTGGCTAGGCTTATAAGGGTCTCCAGGTCAATAGCTTAGTATCATCCTATGCGCCTATGACTTATGTACTGCATCTATACTACACAATACGCATGCATTGCTATACTATGTACTGCTTCCATACAATACAATATGCATGCATGACTATATAATCTGTTACTTCCATATTATAAAATAGTTATGCCCAGTTATTCCATATACTACTTACATGCTATACAATACTCATGCATGGTTATACCGTGTGCTACTTACATGCTATACAACACTCATGCATGGCTATACCATGTGCTACTTACATGCTATACAATACTCATGCACAGTTATACCATGTACTACTTTTATGCTATACAATACTCATGCATGGTAATACCATGTAATACTTCTGTACTATGAAATACAGTTATACTATGTACTACATCCATGATGTACAATAGTCATGCATGGTTATATATGTACTACTTATACCATGTAATACTTCTGTACTATACAATACAATTATACTATGTACTATGTCCATGCTATACAAATTAGTCATGCATGGTTATACTATGTACTACTTACACACTGTACAATGCTCATGCACAATTATACCATGTAGTACTTATATAATATAAAATACTCTTGCACAGTTATACCATGCACTACTTACATACTAGGAAAACTATAACCAGCAAATACCATGCAGCCAAAGAGAAAACTTGTAAAATGAAAAAAAGGCTCACATAGTGAACAATCACCAACAACTCTTCCCATCTCTGTGTTATGGCATGGTCATTCAAACCAGGAATTGCTGTAGCATTCATCCTGAATTGCCAAATGCATTCCTTTTTGTCTATCTGTATTTTCTCAACTGCCCCCTCTGACACTCTGGTTTAAAGGGCCATACCTCATTGGCACCAATACATTTATCATTACTAGTATTACTAGTATCAGCTAACCTATAAATAAAGATAACTAACCAAGAAACAAATATTTAGCTTTATTAGGAACCCTACTTTTAAAAGAGAGCCTGGGACGGGATCTACTAGAATGATTTAAAACGAGAGTACTTCACCAATATCTACAGGCTGGTGAACAAAGCCCAAGTCACTACATTATTATTCTTATTCATTTACTTTGTCACACTTTGGTTTACACTATTTTCAGACTGGTCTATATTTTTTGTATTTTTTGTGGTAAATCACATTTTACATATTTAACTGTAACACTGTCTTTTTAAAATTTTAAATGTTGCACTAATTGAACTGTCACATGACTGCGTGATTTTTAAATAAAAAGTGGTTTTATATGTAATTCAAATGGTTCTGAAGAAGTCCAAGATTGAATGGATGAAAGTGTTTGACCGTTTTTGTATGTAATTGGCATCCTTTTATGTTTGGAATTTATAATGTCTCTACTTTTATGTGACACCTGGAGTCTGCATTTTATTTACTTCAGTGATGAACTAACATTCTTCAGTACACTGAGGGTTGTTGGTGATTATTCACTATGTGAGCTTTTTTTTTTCATTTTTACTACTTACATAGTATACAATATTCTTGCACAGTTATACCATGTACTGGTTATATAATACACAATACATCATGTATGGTTATACTATGTATTACTTACATACAATATAATACTTGTGCATGGTTATACCATGTAGTACTTACATAACATACAATACTCATGCATGGCTATACTATGTACTTCTTCAGTACTATACAATACTCGTGCATGGATTTACTGTGTACTACTTATACAAGTTACAGTACTTATGCAGTTATACTATGTTACATACAACCTGCATAATACTCATGCACGGTTGCACCATGAACTGATTACATATGATACAATGTTCATGCAAAGTTATTACTACTTACATATTATACAACAATCATGCATGGATATACCATCCACTACTTGATTACTATACAATACTCATGCGCAGTTATAGCATGTAATACTTCCATACTATACAGCACAGTTATACTCTGTACTACATCCATACTATACAATAGTCATGCATGGTTATACTATGTACTACTTATGTATGATATAATACTCATGCACAGTTATACCCTGTACTACTTACATTCTATAGAAAACTCATGCATGGTTATATAATGTACTACTTAAATACTATATGATACTCATGCATGGTTATATTATGTGCTACTTACATACTATACAATACTCATGCACAGTTATACCATGTGCTGCTTACATACTATACACTATTCTTGCATGGTTATACCACATGCTACTTACATAATGTACATTAGTTATGCACCACTATACTATGTACTACTTCAGTACAATACAATACTCATGCATGTATATACCGTATACTACTTACACGTGATGAAGTACTTATGCAGTTATACTATATGTTACATACAACCTGCAGAATACTCATGCACGGTTACACCATGTACTGATTACATATGATACAATGTTCATGCAAAGTTATTACTACTTACATATTATACAATGACCCCCCATTAATATTAAAAAACGTGCATGCTGATTAGTCAGTGTGCACGTTGTAAATCAGAGTTATAGTAATGAAAAAATTTCCGATTGCCCGGACTTTTTCCATTAATATAACTCTTTTTTTACAGCAACGGAGAACACAAGATCTCTGTTGCTTCACACTGTCTCGCTATGTTAAAGGAGTTTAATATAGCAAGGCAGCTTTAAAAAAAGCAATGGAGACTCTCTGTTGCTTTTTTTTAAAAGCTGTCTCGCTATGTTAAACTCCTTTAACATAGTGAGACTGTTTGTAAAAAACAACGGAGATCTTGCTTTCTCCATTGCTTTTACCCCCAGCTCTGATGTACTGTGTAGGCATACGTATGTGCAGTACATCAGAACTGCCGCAGAATAACAGACAGCTGCGGAAGGGCAGCAAGTAGACATTATACAATGCCATTATTTAAGAAAAGTAATTATTTTTTTCTTAAATAATGTCATTGTAAAATACCAATAACTCACGCCTGGGTGTGGGTAATGTTGGATTTACCCACAGTTGGCTTTGTTTGGCCACTCGGGCTTCGCCCTCGTGACCAAACCACATCAACTGTGGGTAAATCCAGCATTACACACACCCAGGCATGGGTTATTGCTATATTATACAACAATCATGCATGGATATACCATCCACTACTTGCTTACTATACAATACTCATGCACAGTTATAGCATGTAATACTTCCGTACTATACAGTACAGTTATACTATGTACTACATCCATACTATACAATAGTCATGCATGGTTATACTATGTACTACTTATGTATGATATAATACTCATGCACAGTTATAGAATGTAATACTTCCGTACTATACAGTACAGTTATACTATGTACTACATCCATACTATACAATAGCCATGCATGGTTATACTATGTACTACTTATGTATGATATAATACTCATGCACAGTTATAGAATGTAATACTTCCGTACTATACAGTACAGTTATACTATGTACTACATCCATACTATACAATAGTCATGCATGGTTATACTATGTACTACTTATGTATGATATAATACTCATGCACAGTTATAGCCTGTACTACTTACATTCTATAGAAAACTCATGCATGGTTATACCATGCACTACTTAAATACTATATGATACTCATGTATGGTTATATTATGTACTACTTACATACTATACAATACTAATGCACAGTTATACCACATGCTACTTACATAATGTACATTAGTCATGCACCACTATACTGTGTACTACTTCAGCACGATATAATACTCATGCATGTATATACCATGTACTATTTACACGTGATTAAGTACTTATGTACAGTTATACCATATGCTATGTACATACTGTATAATACTCTTGCACAGTCATACCATGTACTGCTTACATATGATACAATGTTCATGCATGGTTGTACTACTTATATATTATACACCACTCATGCATGGTTATGCCATGAAGTACTTACATACCTTGCAATACTCATGCACAGTTATACCATGTGCTACTAACATACTATGCAATACTCAGGCACAGTTATACCATGTATTATGTACATACTATACAATTCTCATAGACAGTTATACAATGCATTACTTCCATACTACACAATACTCATGCATGGTTATACTATGTAAAACTTACTACACAATACTCATACACTGTTATACCTTGTACTACTTACATACTATGTGACACTTATGCATGGTTATACCATGTACTATTACATACTGTGTAATAGTCATGTACAGTTATACCTTGTACTAAATACATACAATACAATACAATACTCATGTATGGTTATACCATATACTACTTACATACTGTGCAATAGTCATGTACAGTTATACCTTGTACTAAATACATACAATACAATACTCATGCATGGTTATACCACATACTGCTTCTGATACAATACAATACTCATGCACAGTCATACCACATATTGCTTACATACTGTGCAATCGTCATGCACGGTCATACCATGTAGTGTTTCTGCACTACACAATATTCATGCACATTTACAGCATGTACAACTTGTGTGTTATGCAATATTTAAGCATGGTTTTACCATGTGCTTCTTGCATATTGTGCAGTACTCGTGTATGGTTGTACCCTATACTGCTTACATACTGTGCAATACTCATAGGACGATAGGATGATACTAGGCTATTGGCCTGGAGGCCCTTATACGCTTAGGCAAGAATTTTGCCCATGTTCTCTCAAAGTCAGCACTTGTTTTCCCTGTCCAGCAGGGACACAGTTGAGATCCCAGGGGTATATTTTCTGTTTCCCATCCAGTCGTCCAGGTTCCTCTTAAAGAGGGCTGGAGAGGTACTCTGCTTGACATGGAGAGGGATGGAGTCTATTCCACAGATGGTGGAGTCTTTGGGACACAAATCTATCCCGCCAACAAGTTTTATTAATGTCACAGACCAGTTTAAGGCCTTGTTTGTGGTTTGTACAAGTGGAGTTTGTCTTACATATATACAGCAACTCCATCAAGGCTCATGCACAGTTATACTATGTACTACTTACATGCTATACAATACTGATGTGTGCTTATGCTATGTACTACGTACATACTGTACAATACTCATGTCCAGTTTTACTATGTACTACTTACATACTCTGCAATACTCATGCACAGTAATACCATGTACTATTTACATACCATACAATACTCATGCACAGTAATACCATGTAGTATTTACATGATATACAATACTGATGCACAGTAATACCATGTAGTATTTACATACTATACAATACTGATGCACAGTAATACCATGTAGTATTTACATACTATACAATACTCATGCACAGTGATACCATGTACTATTTTCATACTATACAATACTCATGCATGAGGCTCTTATTACTCCTGCCACTGTTTTGCATATTTGAGTTTTGGGTCTGTATCCAGTGTGTCTCTATCTCCCCCTTGATTTCCACTTGTGTTTATAGTATTCTAATATTTCTTGCTATTCCATCTTTTTTTTTCTCAATCCCCAGTTTTGTTCATATTCAGGATTCTCTAGCCACACCATGAATATTCTGTCCAGGTCTTCATTTGTTATGTTTTTCCTTTCTTCAAGTGCCTCATTATGGTAGTTTTTTTGTTTTGGTTGACATGATTCTTATTTCTTTTCTTTTTTTCCTGTCCCACACATGCTTTCCTGCCCTATATATTGATGTCTCAGTATGGTAGTGCTTCTTTGTCATATATTCTGTTCCAGTTTACTATTGCTTGATCTCATATCCCACATATCCATAGAGATCCCCACAACATGGTTCACATTCCTGCCTACTTTTCCTCACATCTTTAGCAGTCTGATTGTCGTTTCTACCCTCTCAGTGTAGTATGTTACTAAGATCATGTACAATCTGTGGAGGTCTCACATTCTGGTCTCCTTTTATAGGCACTCTTTGCTATTCTGTTACTTCTTCATTATACCACCTCATGTCCCTTGTCATTTTCCATACACTCTTATCCCTTTCCCTGTAGTCTCAGTTTTCCTTTTCCTCAGGTCCCCATATGTTTTCCTTGTTCTTTTCTGCTTCTTGAATGGTGCCATCATCTCATTCCTTCCTTCCCCTTACTGACGTATCCTAGTGCCTTTTCTTTTCTTCTTTATGCAGCTATTTATCCCTAAGCCTATAATATATTAATCTGTTAGTCTGTGTAAGCCCATATTCTTACCACAGTTCTTGTAGAGTCTTAAACATCTGCTACTACTTATTTTATTATTTGTTTTTCTTTGTATATTCCTTGGCCTTGCCATTTAAGTTGTTTCTTTCTTACAAACTCTCCCTACCTTCCTTTCCCCATATTTTTTCTTTCATTACACCCTCATTTCATGTTTCCCTACCGCCACTAATTTGTGTTCCCTCTTCCATTCCCTACTGTCTGCTTTCTGATTCTTTCCTCCTTGCTTTAATATTCTATCCACCATTTTTAATTATAGATCAGTGCTGTATTGGAAAAGTAGGAGTACCTATTCCCCTTTCTTGCTTGCCAGCTTTAGTTTTTCCCTTTCTATCTTCTTTACCTCTCTCCTGCCCATTTCCATCCATTCCTCTGTCTCTTTTGTATTGAATTATGAGCCCTTTTCCTCTGGGTGCACTGACAGAGTCCATAAATTGTGCGTTACCATCAATGTGACTATCATTTTGATTCCATTTATTCTACCTAACATTGTGAATGTTTTTCCTCCTCTCATTGAAGTGACTTTCTTATTTGGAATTTGATTTTCTTCAGACTTTTTTCTTTAAGACTCTGCCAGAGCTGTGAGAAGAATTTGGACTTGTATAGACTGACAGATGGATATATTATAGGCTCAGAGATTAACATCTAGAGAAAGAAGAAAATAAAGGGACCGAGGAGAAGTCAAGGGGTGGAGGGCTTCCAATTCTTATGTCTAGATGTTTCGTACTCTGTCTTCCTCCTTTTCCCTTACTCGCTCCCATCTTCAAACCTGCTGTCTTTTTGATATTACACCTTAGACTTCATACCATTTCAAACCTGTGGTACACTTTCAATGTTTCTGCTAGTGCTGCCTTTGTATCTTTAAACACCAGGATGCAGTCATCTGCTACAGCAAGAAGATTGAGTTCATTCCCACACATTCTTTTAGGATTCTTAGTTTCCTTGTTACCTCCCTAGCCTGTCCGTCTTTCACTAGGGTGAACAATCCCAGAGACAGTGTCCACCTCTGGATGGCACCCCTTATATATATATATGAAATGGTTGTGAGACCCCCCCCCACTTACAAGTGTTGAGTGCTTGTCTTTTTTATTACTGCCCATCTTCAGTAAATTCACTGAAACACAAAGCAGTTCAAGCAAAACTTTATTTTCCAAATAGACTGGCAGCATATTTAAACTAAACTAACAACAAGCCTAGACAAACACTAACAACATGTCAATACTACAGACACTAAATACAAGGACAAACACATTCTGGATCATTATTTCCAATTATAATTCATATATTTTATTTACAGCAGAAATATGCAATTATTCAGAGACTACTGGTTAGCCTATTTTCACATACTCTGCACTTTCTCATAACGTCATTCACATATTTACACAAACAAGGCTATACTCAACATGGAACAGAGACCAGAACAAGGTTAAACTACAGAGACATATTAGTTATGTTTCTAACCATTTCACTCCCACAATCAACATTCTTTAATATTTTTTTGTTTATTTAGATTGCAGCATACAGTTGCTGTAAACATCACTTATCTGAATGACAGAAATTAATTTTGTCAGTTGCAATGTCTGAAACAATTCTACTAGATAAAATCTGTTCTGGCACTTATATTTTTTTGCTATTTCAACATAGGTCTAACAATCAGCACCAGCCTCTCTGCCTCATTGTGCATGGCTTATTCAGCAGAAAATCATATCTCTCAACAGTCCCTGCTTTGCAGAAAGTCTCTGATTTTGCCTTATATTTTTCCTCTGTCCCTGATTTTCCTGGTAAATCACTGATAATTACAAAGAAGTCAGTAATTGCCAGACATCAGAGTTTCAAACTTCTCATTGTTAAAGTACATGTTGATTCAAAACCTGTTGTTCTATTAACTTTTTAAGTGAATTAAGGTAATATTTAAAATTTTCCCACTATTACTTTTGGCAATGTCCACAATTCTTAAGTGAAGACGTGGAAAGGTAGATCGCAGAGATGTTCTACAAAAGCAGAAACATTTGACTTATGGTTCCCTGGATACCTCTCAACTTCTTTTGTCAAGAATTCTGGACATAGCCAAAAGTCATATGGGGACAAATACCCAAAATTTAGGATATATATTTTTAACATTCCTGTACTTTTTTTTTTAACAAACATCACTACTTTATTAATATTTAGCAATATATATAACCCAACAGACCATAAGCAACAATGAAATTCAAATGAATGCAGATAAAAATATCCCAATAATCCTGTAGCAGATGTTTATCTTTATGCATATAAAAATGAAACCAGACATGATTCTCACAAATATTAAAAATATGTAGTTTTAATAGTGTTGGATCTGCAATGTCTATAAATAATTGCAAGAATCATTAACAGATAAATTCTAATCCAGAACTTTCTCACCTCATTTAACTGGCCTTTTCCATCTATTCTACCTAACAACCATAACTCCAGATAGTCCAGATTAGGGAGTGCCACCCTCAAAGTCCAAGTGCAGCCTCATGTTCTTTACTCCATTTCCTTCTAATTTGTGGACAATTCCAAATCATATGTGAGTAACTGGCCTAAGGGCATGCAGGCCCTGCTGCAGCCATCCTATTGTAAAGCCTCAGTAGTGAGTGTTACTCATGTAGTGTTTTGTACCAGCTAAAGGCCATCTGCTGAACAAACACAACTGTTCGCCATTGTCCATTACCCTTACCTATGCATCCACTGAAAGTGACATACCTACATTATTCTTACCCATGCATTCACCAAAAGTGACAAACCTACATTATCCTTAACCATGTATCTACAAAAAGGGAATGCCTACATTACCCTTACCTATGCATCCACCGAAAGTGACATACCTGCATTATCCTCACCCATGCATTCACCATCAGTGACATACCTACATTATCCTTATCCACCAATCCACCAAAAGTGACATGCCTACATTATCCTTATCCACCAATCCACCAAAACTAACATGCCTACATTATCCTTATCCACACATCCATCAAAACTGACATGCCTACATTATTCTTACCTATCCATCCACCAAAAGTGACAACTTACATTATCCTTACTGATGCATCCACTAAAAGTGACATACCTACATTATCCTTAACCATGTATCCACCAAAAGGGCATGCCTATATTACCCTTACCTATGCATCCATTGAAAGTGGCATACCTGCATTATCCTCACCCATGCATTCACCAACAGTGACATACCTACATTATCCTTATCCACCAATCCACCAAAAGTGACAAACCTACATTATCCTTAATCATGTATCTACCAAAAGGGAATGCCTACATTACCCTTACCTATGCATCCACTGAAAGTGACATACCTGCATTATCCTCACCCATGCATTCACCAACAGTGACATACCTACATTATCCTTATCCACCAATCCACCAAAAGTGACATGCCTACATTATCCTTATCCACCAATCCACCAAAACTAACATGCCTACATTATCCTTATCCACACATCCATCAAAACTGACATGCCTACATTATTCTTACCTATCCATCCACCAAAAGTGATAACTTACATTATCCTTACTGATGCATCCACTAAAAGTGACATACCTACATTATCCTTAACCATGTATCCACCAAAAGGGCATGCCTACATTACCCTTACCTATGCATCCACTGAAAGTGACATACCTGCATTATCCTCACCCATGCATTCACCAACAGTGACATACCTACATTATCCTTATCCACCAATCCACCAAAAGTGACATGCCTACATTATTCTTATCCACCAATCCACCAAAAGTAACATGCCTACATTATCCTTATCCACACATCCATCAAAACTGACATGCCTATATTATCCTTACCCATCCATCCACCAAAAGTGATAACTTACATTATCCTTACTGATGCATCCACTAAAAGTGACATACCTACATTATCCTTAACCATGTATCCACCAAAAGGGCATGCCTATATTACCCTTACCTATGCATCCACTGAAAGTGACATACCTGCATTATCCTCACCCATGCATTCACCAACAGTGACATACCTACATTATCCTTATCCACCAATCCACCAAAAGTGACAAACCTACATTATCCTTAACCATGTATCCACCAAAAGGGCATGCCTACATTACCCTTACCTATGCATCCACTGAAAGTGACATACCTGCATTATCCTCACCCATGCATTCACCAACAGTGACATACCTACATTATCCTTATCCACCAATCCACCAAAAGTGACATGCCTACATTATCCTTATCTACCAATCCACCAAAAGTAACATGCCTACATTATGCTTATCCACACATCCATCAAAACTGACATGCCTACATTATTGCCATTACATTAAATGCCAAAAAAACAAAACTCCTCCTCTTCTCCCCCACCACTCGGTCCCCACCTTTAAACTTTACCATTTCCTCAAATAATGGCACTATCATCTCACCTGATCCAACTACAAAACTCTTAGGAATAACCATTGACAATAATCTCTCCTTCAATCAGCACATTAACAACACCATCAAGATTGTTAACAGAAAAATTGGATCCCTATATCGTATCAAACCTTTTCTAACCCCAGCAACTAGAACCAAAATTGCTCAATCTCATCTCTTATCTACTCTCCTATATGCTTCCCCCATTTATACAAACCTTAAGAAAATCAATCTTAACAAACTTACAACTTGCTATAACAACATAGCTCGCCACTAGTAACCCCTTCAGGACCCACCATTGCATAAACCTAAAACAACTTGGCTGGCTCGAATTTCAAAACTACCTTATAATTCCTCAACTCACTATAGCCCACAACATATTACACCTTCCTGACAACACCCCAATACTCTCTCAACTTCTAATCCCTTACAACAATCTTAACTCACTTCGCTCCTCTAGTAAACTCATGACAAAATCAATAAAGGTAAACAACACAGCAGGTGGTTCTCTATTCACTAACACACTAGGTAGAAGTTGGAATCTCTTACCTAGTGACATAACTCTTGACTACATCCCTGCCACAATTCAAACAGAAAATTAAACTGTACTACCAAAATCATTGGCTTTGTTCCTGCAGTACACCTGACTAACCATTTTCTCGTACTCTATTTCTCCTTCACTCTTTTCATCTCTACCTTTTTCATTTCTCTTCCTTTCACTGTTCAGATTTAAGTATGTACATTTTATGTACAATTTGCTATCATGTAATGAACTGCATATTGAAAACTTGTTTCTCTTTTGAAATGATCTTTCATTCTTTGTGTTGATATGACTCCAATTTTTGCTATTTCTTAAAGTAATGATTTGTTTATGTAATGTACTTAGTATTTAGTGGAGCTTTTCTCCTCGGGCCTCTGCTGAAAATGGACATGTATCCAGCCAGACTAGCCCGGTCAACAAATGTAAAATAAAAATAAAATAAAATAAAAATATTCTTACCTATCCATCCACCAAAAGTGACAACTTACATTATCCTTACTGATGCATCCACTAAAAGTAACATACCTACATTATCCTTACCCTTGCATTCCACCCAAAGTGGCATACCTAATTGTGGTAGCCAGGCCTCTCTAGATGGTACATACTGTTATTTGATTTATTTTTGGTTAAAATTATGTCATTCAGCACAACTATTCTGTAGGCATTCTGTTCTTTGCCATACAGAGACGTTAGGGGTCCCAAGAAAGCTAAGACATGGATATGAGTTGGTAGCAATCTTGACATTTAGAAAAATAGTTCCTAATTGCAAAAACTGCCAAGAACTAAATTAATTGTGCATGAATATTTCCTGACTTGTCTGACAAGAGATAAACTCCAAAGAATAATTTCCCACTGAGTCTTCCTAAAACAAACATTCTCTTTTAACCCATCTTTGCCAAAATATGGGTTTGATATAAGTGTTGATCTCCTATACAGTGTGAAAATATGAGCCAGAATGCTTACCACTTATGTACTTTACGTCCACATTTCTAAACCAACTGAGTTCCAAATTTCTCCTCTATCTTATAGACAGGTGTGTAACCTTACAATGTGAACCATAGATATTTCCAGAAGTAATTAGCTTGGCATGGTCAGCTTCCTGGCCTGAAACACTTGACTTAAAGCAATAGTGGTAGCGTAAGTTGGTAGGTCTGGTCACTGCAGACCCCTCCCCACCCCCTGTGTGAATGATGCTTCCAGTTTCATCTTTGATCACCGAACCCCATAGAGAATTCATAAAGACATTTTTAAACTTTTGAGGAAAAGGACTCATGCAAATACTTGATAAATGTCTGCATAAGAAGATAAACTTAGGTAAACAAAAATTTTGATAGCATTAATTCTGGCAAGAAAAGGTAGCTGCAGTGTCTTCCATTCTTTCAATATATCACTTGAGGTCCACAAGGATAAGTTGTACACTCTTGTCCAGCTTCACAGAACATGTCTGTGTTCCCATGTACGCACATGTTCAGACACCCATGAACCACTTGATAATACTACATATCCTGTCTGTGTTCCCATGTACGCACACATTCAGACATCCATGAAACATATTGATTTTACTACATGTCCTGTCTGTGTTCCCATGTATGCACATGTTCAGACATCCATGAAACATATTGATTTTACTACATGTCCTGTCTGTGTTCCCATGTATGCACATGTTCAGACATCTGTGAACCACTTGATAATACTACATATCCTGTCTGTGTTCCCATGTGTGCACACATTCAGACATCTGTGAAACATATTGATTTTACTACATGTCCTGTCTGTGTTCCCATATATGCACATGTTCAGACATCTGTGAACCACTTGATAATACTACATATCCTGTCTAGGTTCCCATGTATGCACACATTCAGACATCTATGAAACATATTGATTTTACTACATGTCCTGTCTGTGTTCTCATGTATGCACATGTTCAGACATCTGTGAACCACTTGATAATACTACATATCCTATCTGTGTTCCCATGTACGCACACATTCAGACATCCATGAAACATATTGATTTTACTACATGTCATGTCTGTGTTCCCATGTATGCACATGTTCAGACATCTGTGAACCACTTGATAATACTACATATCCTGTGTTCCCATGTATGCACACATTCAGACATCCATAAAACATATTGATTTTACTACATGTCCTGTCTGTGTTCCCATGTATGCACATGTTCAGACATCTGTGAACCACTTGATAATACTATATATCCTGTCTATGTTCCCATGTATGCACACATTCAGACATCTGTGAACCACTTGATAATACTACATATCCTGTCTGTGTTCCCATGTGTGCACACATTCATACATCTGTGAAACATATTGATTTTACTACATGTCCTGTCTGTGTTCCCATGTATGCACATGTTCAGACATCTATGAAACATATTGATTTTACTACATATCTTGTCTGTGTTCCCATGTATGCACACATTCAGACATCCATGAAACATATTGATTTTACTACATATCTTGTCTGTGTTCCCATATATGCACATGTTCAGACATCTATGAAACATATTGATTTTACTACATGTCCTGTCTGTGTTCCCATGTACGCATACATTCAGACATCTGTGAACCACTTGATAATACTACATATCCTGTCTGTGTTCCCATGTGTGCACATATTCAGACATCTGTGAAACATATTGATTTTACTACGTCCTGTCTGTGTTCCCATGTATGCACACATTCAGACATCTATGAAACATATTGATTTTACTACATGTCCTGTCTGTGTTCCCATGTACGCACACATTCAGACATCTGTGAACCACTTGATAATACTACATATCCTGTCTGTGTTCCCATGTGTGCACACATTCAGACATCTGTGAAACATATTGATTTTACTACATATCCTGTCTGTGTTCCCATGTCTGCACATGTATGCACATAAACATCCGTGAATCATGCTGATTATACTGCATGTCCTGTCTGTGTTCCCATGTGTGCACACATTCAGATGTCTGTGAACCATGTTGATTATACTGCATGTCCTGTCTGTGTTCCCATGTATGCACACATTCAGACATCCATGAACCATTTTGATTATACTTCATGCACTTTCATAATGTAATTGCATAATTTGCACACTTTTGTAAATGATAAGCAGCCAGGGTGTGCACTGTCAAAAGAAATAACTAGTTTACTTATAAAAGTCAATAGATCAACAGGGTTTGCACCCATATTCATTTTCTGAGCAATAAGACATATGGAATTGCAATGTCTGACATTTTTAACCTGTTAGTGAACCTTCAGCCCTCTGGAGCAGCATACATTCCTGTGGCTATTGTTTTACCATCTACTCATCAAAAGTGACAGTCTGGTGAGGAGAGGAAGCATCAGTCTCAACTGCATCTAATTATGAGAAATGTTCCTCCTTTTCAAAGATTCCATGTTCTGCCTTATTCCACACTGAAAAGGTTGGTCACACTTTCACTGTTGTGTTTTGCTTTGCTATTAACAAATAACCATGGTAAATAATACCGAATCATGTTACCTCATCAGAACAAACTCTAAATAAGTCTGAAGAGATTCTTAACCATGTTACGAACTTCATAGTTCATGTGCACATGTTCCAGTGTTCCACATTTTGTCCATTTGTTCCATGCTATGTGAGAGTCAGTGTTCCACATTTTGTCCATTTGTTCCATGCTATGTGAGAGTCAGTGTTCCACATTTTGTCCATTTGTTCCATGTTATGTGAGAGTCAGTGTTCCACATTTTGTCCATTTGTTCCATGCTATGTGAGAGTCAGTGTTCCACATTTTGTCCATTTGTTCCATGCTATGTGAGAGTCAGTGTTCCACATTTTGTCCATTTGTTCCATGTTATGTGAGAGTCAGTGTTCCACATTTTGTCCATTTGTTCCATGCTATGTGAGAGTCAGTGTTCCACATTTTGTCCATTTGTTCCATGCTATGTGAGAGTCAGTGTTCCACATTTTGTCCATTTGTTCCATGCTATGTGAGAGTCAGTGTTCCACATTTTGTCCATTTGTTCCATGCTATGTCAGAGTCAGTGTTCCACATTTTGTCCATTTGTTCCATGCTATGTGAGAGTCAGTGTTCCACATTTTGTCCATTTGTTCCATGCTATGTGAGAGTCAGTGTTCCACATTTTGTCCATTTGTTCCATGCTATGTGAGAGTCAGTGTTCCACATTTTGTCCATTAGTTCCATGCTATGTGAGAGTCAGTGTTCCACATTTTGTCCATTTGTTCCATGCTATGTGAGAGTCAGTGTTCCACATTTTGTCCATTAGTTCCATGCTATGTGAGTCAGTGTTCCACATTTTGTCCATTTGTTCCATGCTATGTGAGAGTCAATGTTCCACATTTTGTCCATTTGTTCCATGCTATGTGAGAGTCAGTGTTCCACATTTTGTCCATTTGTTCCATGCTATGTGAGAGTCAGTGTTCCACATTTTGTCCATTTGTTCCATGCTATGTGAGAGTCAGTGTTCCACATTTTGTCCATTTGTTCCATGCTATGTGAGAGTCAGTGTTTGTTAGACATTTTAAGATGGAAAGTTGAGAGTTATGGGAGGCAATCAGTGAAAGAAAGTAAATGGTCTAGCTGAGGCTGATCACATTAACGTTACCACTGCTGTGGCTTGCTGGGTCTGGGGACAGACTTTAGTATCTGAAAGTTTCGTGATGAAGCTTATTAGTGTGATCTGATGTTTTTTCACTTTTTCTGGTAGGAAACCAGATAGATCCATGGGCAGTGGTAAGAATACTGACTGCATATAGCACAATACACTTTTATTTATTTATCTATTTATTTATTGATTCATTGATTGATTTTTTTTTATTTTACTTTTATGGCAATAAATTCTGGGAATTTGTTGTCCTATAACAGAAAGTGGAGATACATTACCATGTATTCTTTGTTCTCTTGTCAATCAGACATCAGGAATATAGAAAATGTCAATAATATGTATCTGTGGCAGGTGATGTATAAAAGTAAATGTCTGTTACAGGGTTACTTGGAGGGAACAGTATCTGCCGATGGTCAATATAGTCATTATATTTACATCATTCTTTCACAGTCAAAAGTAGAGTATCATCTCAAAAGGACTAACTTCCATTTTCTCATTTTCTCATTACGCATGCGTTTTGCACACAAGTATCTTATTAGAAGTCCCTGATTTTTTTTTTTTTAATATAAGCTGCCATCAGGGAAGTTGCATACAGCTAGTGAATCCAGCTTTTCAGGGTTTTTTTTTTTTTTGTTACATTCTAGCACAAGGCTTGGTTTCATCTTGAGTGGCTATTTGAATAGTATACATAAGGCCATGTAAAACTAATCTTCAGAATATGTGTGTGTACTAACTTTGGATTATGTAAGAGGTAACAAATTATATATATTTCACTAGAAAGAATATTTTCCCATGATAACATGCCATAGGTACAATGTCATGCTTTAATGTGGGAAAGCTATGGAGTCAAATTACAGAGGTATGCTGCACTGGAAGATGTAAGGTATAAATTGCTCTCTTAGGTGTGCATTTTAGTTAAATATTTTGTTGTAGTTAGCTGATTGTTTTGAACTGATATCTAAAGCTGTGGAGAGCACCCCAACCTTACCAGGTTACTCATCCTACCATACTTTCAGACCCCAACTGGAGGGCTACAAAGCCAAAGGAGGTGGAGTTTCAATATTTATCAAAGACATACACACCTCCAGGCTGGTCAAATGGTATGATGCACAAGAGACACTGTAAGTGCAGTTAATTGTTGACAAAACACCTATTCGAATCAACTTAGCTACAGACCACCAACCATGACTCAGGACACCCACACCATCTATCTGGACTTACTTCAATCCATCAAGATTCAACTCTCTACCCTGATCCTGGGTGACCTTAACTACCCAAGCATAGAGTGCAAGACCTATTCTAGCCTGAACATGAATGGCCAGAGATTCCATGACTTTGTCAATGGCAATGCATTGGATCAGCTGGTCGACACCCCCATGAGAGCTGAAAATATCCTGTACCTGGTCCTAACCAACATGAGTAACCACTGTAACACTCCTATAGTGTCATCCTCCTTGGTAAGATCTGACCATAAAGCGATCACTTTTGAAGTTACCATCTCCCCTGCCCCTCCCCCTTGTCAGGGTCACATGAAAAAAACATGTCTGAAGCTGACTACAATTTCCTTAGAGCAGGTATAAGGAGCTGCACTGCCACTGTCCCGTCTGTTGGAACTAGCACTAATGTCTGAACCTACACCAGGAAAATATATCAGCATCTACATAGCTGTACGGACTCAGCAATACCTGCCAGGACCAAATCATCTTCCACAAGGAAGAGTAAACCTGTCTGGTGGACAGCAGCAGTAAACAAACTCTATAATAAAAGAAATAATCACTGTCCAGGGCCAAGAAGGAGCAGGTCCCAAGTTGGAAGCAATCTCTCCTTTGTTTGAACAAGCAAATAAGGTCACTGGTGAAATCCTCTAAGACTAACTTCAAGTCCAAAGAGCCACATCCACCAAGGACAATCACAAGTCCTTCACATATGTCCACAATCTCAAAGGCAACACCCAAATCAACTCTAAACTGGTGGTCAATAACACCACATAAGCAAATGCAATAGATATAACCAACCTGCTGGTAGACAGGTTAAGTGGAATCTCCACCCCACTGCCCCCCCCCCCCATCAGTACACCAGGACATCCCCAGCACCTGCCCTCCTCCCCTCATCACCATGGAGAAGGTCCTTAATACCCTTTCAAAGCCAAAAAACAAAGCCTCCATGGGACCCAATAACATCCCTCCCTGCATCCTGCATGAACTCAGGCATGAGCTCTCAACTCCATTAGGCACCCTATTCAACCACAGTCTGAGCACCGGCTTTATCCCAGCTGCATGGAGGACAGCCACTGTCAACCCTCTACACAAAGGTGGAGTGTCCACTGACCCAGCCAGTTATAGGCCCATCAGTCTAACTAGCCTAATCTGTAAGGCCATGAATGCGTTATCATAGACCTTATAAACAAGGACACTAGCAACCTCCAAAGACAGCACCTCACACAGTTTGGTTTTGTCAAAGGGAGATCACGACTGTTAAACATGGTTGAATTCTTAAAAACAGTCACCAAAGCCATGGATGAGGGGACCATGGTGCACAGTGCCTACCTTGACCTAGCCAAAGCCTTTGACACTATTCCACACTCATGGATGCTACATAAACCCTCCCAGCTAGGTATCAGTCTGTATGTTACCAGATGGGTAGCTAACTGGCTCACTGATAGAAGCCACTCAGTCAAAGCAAGGGAAGCCACCTCTAGTAGTAGACCCATAACAAGTGGAGTACCCCAAGGATCAGTCTTGAGGCCTGTACTGTTTGCCTTATACTTGTCTGAGGTGCAAGACACAAGCAGTGGTCTGTGGCTGACCAAGTTTGCAGATGACTGCAAGCTGGGTGCTGTCTTAAATTCCCCTAGTGATGTGAACATCATCCAAGAGGGCCTTATCCAAACTAATGACTGGTGCCAGAAGCATGACCTCAAAATGAATGGCAAGAACTGCATCAAATTGTCATCCCCACTACTTATGACATTAATAACAATGTGCTAAGTATGCCATCAGTTGTGAGAAAAGTGGGCACCCAGGTTGATATCAACCTGACTTTTGACCACCACATTGCCTCCATTGTACAAAAGGCTGTCTACATGGCCCAGCTCATAAATCAGGGTATGTCATCCAGGAACAAAGAGGTCATAACATCTCTGTACTTCTCCCTTATCAGACCCATTATCGAGCACAAAATCCCCTTTGGCATGTACCTTGCCATGCACATGCAGCAGTTGGAGAGACCACAGAGGTTCCTGACCAGGAAAATCCAGGGTCTCAAACACCTATCCTATACAGATATGCTAAAAGCCCTGTCCCTCTCTCATACAGACTGCTCAGAGGTGACCTGTATCTGGCATACAAGGCCATGTCTGACCCAGCCTTGATGGAGTTGCTGCATATCTGTAAGACAAACTAAACTCATGCAACCCGCACGCAAGCCTTAACTTGGTCTGTGACATGAATATAATTTGTTTGTGGGATAGATTTGTGTCCCAAAGACTCAGCCATCTGTGGAACAGAGTCCCTCTCCATGTCATGCAGAGTACCTCTCCAGCCCTTTTTAAGAAGAACCTTGATGACTGGATAGGAAACAGAACATACACACCTGGGATCCCACCTGTGTCCCTGCTGGACAGGGGAAACGTGTGCTGCCTTTGAAGGAACATGGGCAAAAGTCTTGGCTATGCCTATAAGGGCCTCCAGGCCAATAACCTAGTATCATCCTATGAACCTATGAACCTATGAACCTATGAACCTATTACTGTAGATGTTTGCTGTAATTATTTCAGATTGTCCTGTAACGTTGTCTGAAATTATTCCCTGTGAGTCTGAAGTCTGTAATTACTGTACTGATTGAGTATTGTCTTGTTCCTTTATTAGTTATTATTAAACATCACCTTGGTATTAATCCACCTACCAGCCTTCATTGACTGCCTACCTTATCCCATAGAAAAACAGCACCACTACACCCAAACCTGCAACCTAGCATCCTTCAACCCTGACATTTTTTGACTGCCTAAAGCACACTGACTGGTCACCCCTAAAAATATTTCCACTAGACAGTGCTGTATCTTATTTCAACCAAACATTCCTTACCCTTCTAAATCAACTAGATCCCCTTACAACCAAATGCATCAAAACCAATCCCTGCCCCTGGCTATCCTATGAGACAAAAATGGAAACAGTACCAAAAACATAAAAAAAACTCCCTGCTAGAACTTAAACAAGTACGGAACCTGGCCAAAAAACTAATAACTAAAGATTGCAACAAGAGCTACTGCTGCAAACTGTAATCCATGCACTCAACCAGCCCTAAAACATTTTGGAATTCCATTTCTGCCATTCTTCACCCTGGAAACAAAGACAACCCATGCCCAGTTCCTAACCTCACCAGTCTAGAAACTGCCACAAAATTCAACTCATTCTTTACTGACTGCATAGCAAAACTATTCTCCTCCTTCCCTGACCTCCCTCCAACCCCACCCCCTCCTGCCCCCCTCTCCTCCACAATCAACCTCCTCCCTCCACCCCTTTCAGCCTAACACCCATCCCTACAAACACAATAAAAAGACTTATCCTCAAGCTAAAACCCTGTTGCAACACACCAGACAATCTACCACCTACCTTCCTCAAACAATCTGCTGAAGCCATAGCCTGTCCCATATCTATTCTTATGAATAGATCCATACAAGAATCCAATGTCCCAACCATCTGGCACCATGCATTCATCATCCTTCTCCACAAAGGTGGTAAAAACATAGACACAACCAATTTCAGACCCATGGCTATACTTCCTCCACTTCCTAAAATGCTAGAAAAAGCTATCCATGCACAACTCATGCCATACTTAACCCTAAAGAAACTTCTCTAACCTACCCAACATGGCTTTCGCTCTGGCCATAGTACCATGACTGCCCTCCTTTCCTTTCTTGAAACTATCAACCTAGCATGTGACAATGGCAAATATGTATCTTCACTAGATCTCTCAAAGGCATTCAACACCATCTCCCACTCCTTAATCCTATCCCAGCTCTCATTCCTACATCTCTCTCCCTCTGCCTTAGCCTGGTTCTCCAGCTACTTATTAAATTGCCAACAAGCTGTCCAATGGAAAACATCAACCTCTCTTTTCTTACCAACACCCACAGTGCGTTACCCAGGGATCTGTACTGGGGCCTCTCCTCTTTAACATATTCTTAAACAACTTCCACCACTCCATCCCCAAAGCCTCAGTTATCCAGTACGTAGATGACTCCACCATCATTTGCTCAAGCCTCCTGCCCATCTGAACTGCTGCTAAAAAAACAACCAGCCTTCTCCACAACAGAATCATGGATGCAATCCAATCACCTAGCCCTAAATGCTAACAAAACAAAACTAATGATTTTTACTCCTACCAAAAACGTCAATTTCGACAGAAACACATTCTCCATTATAAGCCAAAATAACTCCCCCCTACAAATTGTTCCCAGTACCAAGCTGCTGGGCATCATCATTGATGAAAACCTAAAATCTGAAAACCCATTCAAAAATAGGTCTTTTCTACATACACAACCGTTACCTCAGCCCCTCCACCCGACAAGCTTTCACATCTACCTTCATACTCCCCTCTCTCATGTATGGTGCTCCCTTTTCACCAACCTCCAACTTGGCCTACGTTCCAAACTCGAATCCTGCTACCACAAAATTTGCAAATTTGCAATCAGTACAAAAGACACATCTCATCACTGCCACTCCCTACACACCCTTAAATTGCTAGAACTCCCCAACTACCTGAAATACCTACAACTAGCAACTGCCCACAAGCTCATATTCAAACTGGCAGACTGTCCTTCTCTCGCCACTTCCCTAATACCCTACATACCCAAACATTCCCTCAGATCCGAGAGCGAAAACCTCCTACAAGTGCACAAACCCTCTCACCCCCCCCCCCCAGGCCACCTACTACTATCCTACACCATAGCTAAACTGTGGAACTCTCTTCCCTCTTCACTATGCAGTATACCAAACAACGACAATTTCAAATCCCTCCTGCACTCATATCTATCCTCCAAATGGGAATGCACTTCTCATGCTCCTACATAAACACCCACAACTCTTAAATCCTACACCCTTCTTATAAGGATTCTGATTACTTCACTATCCTACTGTACAACTTTCAATTTTCTATTCTTATCCCTGACTCACTAATATATTCATTACACATAAGCTATTTGCTTCAAACACTTTTAAAAAATGGAATTTTCTAAGTCAATAACTAACCTCTGTGCTAGCTTTACTAGCAATGTTTAAATGCTTCAAATTAAATCTTCACAAGATAAATTCCTATAAAAAATGTGCTATCTTAGCCAGGATTATTTAATGTTTAAAAATAGGTTTTATCATAAGATAATTTTACAATCTAATATGCAACCTCTATGTAATGAATGTTATACGACAGCCTCTGGGTCATTAGTAGTATTATTTTTGCAAAATATGTAACCTCTCTCACTATGAATGTAACTGCTTGTGGAGCTTTTCTCCCCATGTCTCCACTGAAAATTGGTTGTTCCAACCCAGTGGACTCTCCCGGTCAAAAAATGCAAATAAATAAATAAATAAAAGAAAGAAAGAAATATAGGTAAACCTTTTAATTGTGTCTGGTCTGTATAAAACTAAGTAAGTGTTAGAGTACCTGCATTTGTATTCAGTGACACTGTATAGTCTTGGTCACACTTACCATTTGCCTAATAGGCACATCACACATTAGGATTTGTCATCTTTTAGTAAGGGCCTTACAGTAGCTGATATAGAGCTGTGGCAGTGAGAACTACCTTTAAGTGTGGGCAGAAGGGGCCATAGCTGATAAACCTGTGCCAGCCTTTCCCTGGAGTGAGTGTGTGTGTGTGTGTGTGTGTGTGTGTGTGTGTGTGTGTGTGTGTGTGTGTGTGTGTGTGCGTGTGTGATTCATAAATCAAATCTCAAAGTGTGTGTGTCAACTACTTGGGCAGGGACACAAAGCACTAGTTGGACAGAGAGGGTGATGGAAGTTTTGGCTTCAGTGCTCTGCTGAGATGTTAACCATATAGCTGTGCCAGTGAGGGAGTCTTATTGGGGATCTGGAGAGAGAGGGAGAAACCAGCCCCAGACTGATTGTGATCTCTGTGTGCTCTGAAGGGTAATTTTACTTTATTGTGAATGTACTTGTCATCCTCCCATTGTGTACATCCCTCACTGGTGGTAGTGGTGAAGATTAAGGCTCCTTGATTACTTGGTCAGTGCCAGGGTGTCACACTAACAGTATGTACTGGTGGATACAGCTGGCATATCACATCATGTACCATCCTTGAGCCTCTTTCAGTCTGCCAATGACATACATGATTATTTCACAGATTGTCCAGGGCTTCCTGACCACTCCTGACATATTTTCTAGGTCAGTGTGTACTCCACACCTGTGTCCGATTGCCTGACACCTATGGCTAAAATACCTAATGAGCCTCTGCAGCAGGACAGCAGATACTAGTAGTGGGGGGGGGGTGCTGGCTCTGGCTCAACAGCAGTGCATACATACTGAGAATCCAATGTAAGGGAATGGATACAGTACCAGATATTCATGTATCAGTAGTGTGTCCCCAGGGGTCTGGCATTTCAAAGACACATTCCCCAAACTCTGTGGCCAACCATCATGTATTGCCCAACTGGTGTCCAGGAATACACATTTGTCTGGCAGGGAGGGTCTACATCTATCAGACATGTGTACCCATTCTGCAAATATCTGGGTACTGCAGATGTCAGATACCTATGAAGAGTTCATCCTACATCACATATGCACTGCTCTCTGTTATTGTGTACCTCAGATGTTCCTGGAATGTCCACATACACCTGTAGTAGCACTCACCTATTTGTCAGATGTAGGCTGGATGGCTTGGTACTGTAACACTGCCTATAGGGGACACCCAGCAGTCAATGACAGTGAAGTGTGTGGACACATAACAACACAGTCTGTCACAGCAGTGAGGCAACTTCTGGTAGTCTTGGTACTATTGTAGGGTACTAGGCTATGGGCCTTGAGCAGCCACATGGCTAGGCCACATGTCAGCCCCTGTGTATGCCAGGCAGTAGCTGATGTCCTCATCAAACAGGGACACAGGTGGTATCCCAAGGGTGTATGTGCTGTTAATTATCCATCTGACCAGGTTACGCTTGCAAATGTTTAGGTAGCTACCCTGCCTGATGTGGACAGGGTGCCTATTCCACCACAGGGTGATCATGTGTGACACACATGTGAGCTGCCAAGGCCAGCCCAGGTCACTCACCAGGTTTTGTGTGTGTGTGTGTGTTTGTGTGTCTGTGTGTGTGTGTGTGTGTGTGTGTGTGTGTGTGTGTGTGTGTGTGTGTGTGTGTGTGTGTGTGTGTGTGTTAACACAGTGCAGCATGACTTGCACTCATGCAGCAGTCCCAGCAATGTGAAGTCCATAATTGCCTTGCATGCCACAGTGAGGTCACTCCTGAGGAGTATGTATCACACCACATAGAGGGTTGGCCTTATAGCCTATAGGTGTATGGTATATATTTGATGGCCTGGTATTCCTTGGTGGGGAACCTCTGTGATGTCCCCAGCTGCTGCATGTGCTGTGTGATATGAATGATGAATGGAGGATTATGCACATTAATAGTCCTCATTGAGGGGAACATGAAGCATCAGGATCAGGGGGGCAATGCATGCTGTAATGCCAATATGTTGACAATACCCACACACATAGTGTACTGATAAATGACATGGGTGTGATATGGGTGTTAGCAGTGAATAGTTCTAGCAAAAGTGGATGTGCAGGGTCTGTACATAATGGTGGTTAGTGTATACAGTCCTGTGATGTGTTCCCCTGTTCATGTCTTTCAGGTGGGATGGACCACAGACACAACCCTCCCTTCTCAGATGATGAGACTGTGGCAATCATTTATGTCCTCAGACTCCATCCCAGGGTACTGTTGGGAAGGAGCTGGCAAAACCAGCAGGAATGCACTGCCCTGTGGGCGGAACTGGTAGTGACAGTCAACAATGTTGGACACTGGGACAGGACCTACAAACAAGTCTGACCCTGTGCCACAGACCTGGTACACAATACATGGCAAAGGGCTGCAGCTGTGGCCAGGGACCACACAGGCACAGGTGGAGGGCCTGCTACTCAGGCACTACTCACAGCCACTGAGGAGTTCCTCGCAAACCTTGGTGCAGCCACCGCCTCCCAGGAAACCATCACTACATATGTTGTGGAAGTGGGTGGCACAAAGTCAACAGCCAAGGAGTGTCCAGGTAAGACCCCAGTGGGCATCATGTCAACACTGTAGCATTCATAGTGGCAGCCTTTGTATACCTGGATGCATATGTCAGGTCAAACTGCATTTGCAGGTGGGGTTTTGTAATGCACACTAGTGCACACCTATTGTGAATTTCAGCAATTTGGGTAGTATCACAGCTTGTACTGTACATGTTCATGATTGCACATATTATCCTGTACTGATGCCACATATGTGTGTGCTGACAATAACTGCCCCCCAATACTGCATAGGTCCTTCTGGTGTGGCTGGGGAGCAGCAACCTGAAGCCATTGAGTGTGGAACTGTCTTGTTGTGGCTCACCAATACTATAGGCATGTTGAGGAGAGCCATTTTTCCATGCACACAACTGTTATGCTTAGCCATACTGCAATATGTGCATGTTCACGTGTGGTGGGGTTAACTGCAATGCATCACATTGGTCACCACAGGAGCCTATTCACAGGAGCTGTAACATATTGGCACGTACTGTTGTATAGCTGTTGCCACTGTGCTATACAGGGTTACATTAGTATTGTGTACACATGTGCACTGTGTATTAGGTGAAGGTCCATCACATACTGCGACTCCTCACATGTCCCACAGGTGTATAGTAATAGCAATATTAACTGGACGTAGGTGCTCTGCATGTTGTTGAGGGCCTATCCTGAGTGTATCTGTTGTGGTCTGAATGCGTGTCGTGCATGTCATCATTCAGAAAGTGTGGTCTGTATAATCTTGTTGTACCACCTCACCTGTGTGTGTGTGTGCGTGTGTGTGTGTGTGTGTGTGTGTGTGTGTGTGTGTGTGTGTGTGTGTGTGTGTGTGTAGTGCAGGTAGTAATTTACATATGTTGTCTTCCCCTCACAGGTGAACATGGGGGTTGGGGTATCTTCCCCTCACAATCTGATGTCAGTGTCTTATCAGACTCCGATGATGATGGTGGTCATAGTGGGGCACAGGTGGCGTTGTTTTGGGCTGAATCTTTACCATTGGTTGACATCCCACTTCCACCAGCAATGTCCCCACACATGGTCAGTATGCCCACACATACCCAGTCTCCAGCAATCACAGATATTGGACAGTCGAGGGTGGTGGCATACAACAGCCTAATGTGGTGGATATGGCCTCTGTGAATGTAGCCACTAGCCATAGCCAGAGAGCTGGTAAGGTCCCACACAGGCAGATTGACAGGGGTGCTCAAAGAAGGACTGCTGCCCTTCCAGCCCCTGTCAGAGGTGTCACAGCAGGTGTCACCTGATGCATGTTTCAGTCCATCATGGAGGCACAGACATGTTGTGAATGCTACACCAGACAGATGCTCAGGGTCATGGATTCAGCACTACCTGCCATGCGTGATGACCTGCATGGTATTGCTGATGCCGTACATCATTTTGCTGATGTTGCAGATACATGGTGGGGTGAGAGATTGTCAGTGCTCAACTGTGCAATGTCTGTGCTTGAACATGTGGTGGGAGTAGGGCATCAGACATGTGGATGTAGGTCAGCAGCAACACCAGCTGAGACCCCACGTGGCCATGTACATTCACACTCCCATAGTGGCCATACCACCAGCACTTCCAAAGGGATGGTGCTGTCCACACTACCCTGTAGCAGGCCATGGCCATGTGTTCCTGGCCATTCTTGTGAGGGACACAGAGCCAGCAGACAGCAGTGACTGTCAGGAAGTAGTACCACATCTGGCCTGGTCTTGGTGGTGCCACTGACACTCCTGGTAGAACCAGTTCCTGTGCCCATGGCAAGAGATGGTGAACTGTACAACCTTCCATGTACGGTCCAGGGCTGTCCAACATACCCACATGTAGGGCTAGCACATGGCTTGACTGTGTGCATACACAAACTTACACATCACTATCACATGCAGGTCACCACTAGACACACACACAGCTCCTCTCCATGGCCCAGCTGAACACCACCCCTCCAGACACACATACATGATGTCAACTGTATGATCCAGGTAGGTCTTGGCAACCCCACACCACACCCTGTGCATGTGATGATACCTGCGCCACATCCCTGTTATCCATACCATCAATGCAGGGACATGCTAATATGTGTCTGATGCACAGGGTGAATATATGCCAGTGTGTAGTGTAGTTATGCCATGTAAGGTACTGTCTGCTGGCAATTGTCATGGGTACACATTGAAGTGAATGGACCTTTCTGGCATGATGCATTACTGCTGTTAGTACTGCTGACTGACTGTTGTCTCACATACCTTATTCTATTCCAGGTGTCTATGTGTGTGTACAGCCTGCAGCACTAATGACATTACCACAGCTGAGTATGGTGGACTGGAAACACAGTGACCTTTTCATCGCCAAGGTATGGCTGTATATGTACATGTTTTCCTAGGTGCATATGCGTGCGACAGTGTGTGAGGGACAATGGGGGCAGACAGTGTAACCTTGCATGCATACCCCTTGACACAGCCAGCTAACCTTCATGCATGTTACCTGGGTGTTCTGTAAGACCACAAGTTCACAGATACAGAGGAGGTTGTTAGAGTACTGGCCCTGGGTCTCTCACAAGCCTAGCCATTACTTTATCCCCAACAGTATCATCAAGCAGCACCTGATGCCCCTGCCATTGTGGGACACAAGTTAAACCACAAGGACAGATGGTTTTTTTTTCCCATCCATTCAGCCTAGATGCAGTTGATGAGGGTATGCAAGGTACTGTGTTTGACAAGTTTGGGGAGTGTAGTGCTGACACAGGGTAGCCTCTGGAAGCCAAACCTGACTCTCCAGCATGTATGTCTCGAATCTCATATGCAAGTCAGTCCTTTTGTGCCAGGAATGCGCACAGAGTTATACTCTTGTACATGGAACAGCTAGCTGTTGAAGGGGTGAGCACAGCATTGCTCTCTAGGCATGCCACAGACACCTGTAGACAGCATGACTGGTGACCAGTGGGGAAGTATTGATTACAGGCTGTCTGCATGGAACAAGTATTGAGGGCTGTGGCTGACCTTTGCGGGTGTTAACATAGACTTTACAGTTTCTGCAGATGTCTGCATAGGTGTATAGCAGACCAGCCATGCTACTAATGTAATGTTGTACTAACTGAGGACTATTCAGAGGTAATGTCCACCTTTTGCCTGGATGGTTTCCCTTTACCTATGTGGTTAACCACATTGAAGCAATTCCTGTCCACTGTCACTACTTTTTGCCTGAATGCAACATTGGTGCCATCCTGAATATCCAGGTCTGTCATTGCAGTCTGTGTGTTTATGGGGTTGTTGCTGATGTGGGAAATACTGGGGACATGTCTTTGCCATATGGCATGCTGACACTGTTGTTTGTATTCAACTTGAAGCCAGGACCTTGACACCATTCCATAGCCACTGTATGGCCCATTCCAGTGTGTTTACAGCAGTTTGTGGCTCAATGGCAGACTGCACAATACTTACAGTTGACACAGCCTTAGGCGGTACCTACATATGTGGGTGGTGGAAGTTATCATTCATGCCTTTCTACATGTGGGTAATTGGGGGCAGCAAGTAGTCACAGGGTCTTCATATGTCTAAATATTGCACACACATAGGCAACACTGATTGTGGTTGCCACCTTATCAAATGTGGACTGTGGGGCACATCTTGTAGTAATGTGACAGTTGTCAGGACATACCATAACCATGGCAATTGCAACAAACAGGACTTCCTTTGCTTTGCTGCAATGACAACTTTATTTGTGTGACATTACCTTAGCTTACACTATTTGTCATAACAACGCACTGCTTCTGATGTGCAATAACTGCTCTATGCAATTAGTAGACAACTGTATGAAATGTTTGTTGTCCTACATTCTCGGGACCGCTTTATTGTTTCAGTTGTTATCACAGGTCACACCTTGGCAAACATGGACTGCAACCCTCAGGGTGGTACAGATTGTGGCCATACCTGTGACCTCTGCACATTTCTGCAGATTGCCCAGATGTCTGACACAAATTTGACCTCTGTTTGTCATAACATTGTGGTTTTCTGGCAAATTGTTTGAAAATCATGACACACTAACATTACAGATTAATGTCGGATATCGTCATGTATCAACACATACCATTTGGAAAGTGCATTCAAATGCACAACCTATTCTGGTATCTACTTTCCATGTGTGTCACAGCAATATGTGAAGGTTGTGTTCAGTGTTTGATCTTTGCCCCACTTTTCCATACGGCTTTCACCAGATGTCTTTCTTTGAGGGGTTGAGATGTATGCTGGTGGCTGTAACACAGTTAGACTGCTGCAAGGGGATATACACACACAAACACACATACTCACACACACACACACACACACACACACACACACACACACACACACACGTGCGTGCACACACACATGCACGCATGCACGCACACACTTACACACACACACACACACACACACACACACACACACACACACACACACACACACACACACACACACACACACACACACACACACACACACATGCACTCATGACCTGCCCTTGCTGATAGTAGAACCTCTACCTGCCTAGTTTTACAAACGATACTGCTATATACATAATACAAGCACCACAAACTACTATAGTGTTACAGTGACTGCCACTACTATTCAAGTGGGTAATAACTGCAGGTGCTGTTAGGATTGACAATGGGGGCTTCACAGGCCCTTAATATGGTGGAGCCATCTGAAACACACACACAATGCTGCATGGGGACATGCATCGAGACATACATGCACATAGAGTTAACACTTTTCTGATTTGAAGGCCTATCTATCTAGTTATGTACATTACAGAGTGACATGCTTATTGCATGTGCCACAGTGTCTTTGTGTTAGGAAATGTGTAACTGTGCTTGTAAGGTGGATGACATCTGTAGGAGCCATGAGTATGTTGGAAGAGGGGAGTTAACAGGGTGGTGCAGGCACACAAAATGGTATAACCATCGCATACACACAGGCAAGACAGCCACAGGGGATATGCATACAGAAATACATACATTCACACAGTTGGCAATGGTCAGATTACAACCCCTACCTATATATTTGTATATACTATAGTGCTACATACATATTACATGAGCCACAGAGTTTATATGCCAGGGACATAAGTCACAACCTCCTACACCAATTAATCTTGGGAATGCGTTCATGGATGGTGGGATAAACCACCCAAAATAGTGACTGTTCTCACACATTGCTTTTATAAACCTGGATAAAAGCATAAAAATTGGCAGGAACACCACATTCACACAGTACAAATATTTATTTGTAAAAATGGACCAGATATTCACTTTCACATTGTAAAACCAATGCTTCTTCAGATCATAAAAACACAAAATCACAGCTCAGTTTAAAAACATTTAGATGTTCAATCAGCTATGTTAATTCATCACTTCATTAAACCAATTTCCTCCCTTTCAATGCAGGTTTTAAAGAGACACAAAAATTAATATCAGGATGTTTATTAGCCTGAAGCCTCCAGATCCATGTAAGTTTTACTGTTTCAGTGAGATCACCCCCCCCCCTGGTGACCCACATGCACTATTTGTAGTACTCTAAAAACAAACTCATGTCCAACATTTTCTTTAATATGTTTAGCTAGTGCATTGTTCATATTGCAAGTCCTAATCTCATAAAATGACTAAAAATTGTATCTTTTAATCTCTTGCTGGTCTTACAAACATAGAATCCTGTACAGGACTTGCATGTGGCTAAATAAATCACATTTGCTGTACTACAATCTGCATAGAATCTGGGACTAAAAATATATTTCATCAGTTGATGTTTGAACACTTGTTCCTGTGAAATATATGTACAGCCTCTGCAATGCCTGCAGCTGTATGTACAAAGTCTGGCAGATAGCAAGTTAATTGACCAAGTATTAAAATTCCCTGTGCACAATTTTCTTTTCAAGTTTAAAAAATATTTGTACATAAAAGAGGGATTGTTCCCAACTATTTCAGCTGTCTTTTCACTTGTACGTATTCCTTAGTTTTTTTTCGTATATTACACACAGAGCCTACATCATTTGTGTACTTCAAACCAAATCTGAGTTTAGTGACAAAACTCCTATCCTTATGTACACTAGAAGCACATCTAAAGAAGTATGGGGCAGCAGTGTTTTTTCTATCCTTGACTACCCTGTCCTTATGCTGCATCAGAAGGTCCTTGTTACAGTCCCTTTTCAAAAAATGTTAACTCAATGTATCAATGTTTTCATGGAATGCTTCCTCTTGTGTGCATAGCCTAGAGGGTCTCATATATTGGCCTCTTACGGGTGGTGCAGTGGTGCAGTGGTTAACATTGTTGCCTCACAGCAAGAGGTTCTCCGGTTTGATTCTCGGCTGGGGTGCCTTCTGTGTGGAGTTTGCATGTTCTCTCTGTGTTCGCGTGGGTTTCCTCTGGGTACTCCGGTTTCCTCCCACATTCCAAAGACATGCATCTGGAGCATTTCTCTCCAGGCCTCCACTGAAAACAGGCTCTGTGGATCCTAGTTGGACTTTCCCAGTCAACAAATGATAAATAAATAAAATAAATACTACATTAGGATATATATATATATGCCTGGGGTCCGTACTATCAAAGGTCAACTAACTATTTTTCCAACATCCATTTTGGTATAAATTGGTATCTATCTGACTCATTTGATTGACCATTAATCATACTTCCAAAAAGTCTATCTCTTTCTGTGACATGGACATAGTAAACCTCAAAAATTCAGTAGTGCGGTTAATGTAGTGAAGAAAACCATACCATGCTTCTTGGCCCCCTCCCCACAAAGTAAAAAATTGTCCACAAAACAACGATAAAATCTAATGTGTGGTCTGTATATATTGTTATTGTCAAGCACAAATTGTTCCTCCCATGAATTCATTGCTGCATTTGCTTATAAATTTGCACAGGGGTTGTCCATGGTCACCCTCCCCCACATATTTGTGCATATAAGCAGTCACCGAACAAAAAACATTATTGTTTAAAACCAAATCCAACAAGCAGCAAACCATATCAACCTGACTGTTGTAAAAATTCTCTTTGTGTATCAACAGTTCTCTAATGGTATCAAGGCTATGCTCATTCGGGATGCACATAAATAAATTCACTACATCAAGGCTCACAAGAAAAAAACCCTGTTATATCACCACAGCTCTCCAAAAACATGAAGAGGTCAGTTAAAAATTGCTCAGTGTCCCTGAGTACAACAGCGACTGAAGCCAACATTGTCTTAAGCTTACATTCCACATATAAAGAACATGTTTGTGTAACCCGTCCTTCCCCTGACACAATCAAACATAGGGGTGGTTTAGTCAAAGATTTATGAACCTTGGGAAAGCCCTTTATCACCTGGACAAGTGATAGGGTAACAGACTTTGCATCACCATGACGTTTCAGACAGATATGACATCTGAAGCTGACGTGTGTAACTATGGCAACTGTCACATATTTGCCAATCATTTGTCGTAAAACCCCATTGTTAGGAGACATGGACCACATATATGTTACCAACATATGGACATTCTGCATACATCTATACAGATAAGTGATATGGCCTGCAGAGTTTAACATGGTGCATATATGATGGATGACAGCAACAGGCCCTCTAAAGTAATGTCATGGGGAGGGGGTCAACACACATTAAAATGGTATAACCAATACACACAACAGCCACAGGGGATACGTTTCACACACAAACACAGTAGTATACTTGGCTGTATTGAAATTCAACCCTCTACCTACTTACTTTTATGTACTATAGTGCTGTCTACTTATCACATGTGCCATGGAGCTTATATACCTAGAAAGAGTCTAACAGTGGATCTAAGGTTGATGACATGATCAGGCCCGGTAAAGTAATGCAATGGGGGGACCTGGGTGGAACAGGTCTCAAAATGGTATAATCAACACACACAGAGGATATAGGCCTCAAACAGTCACCATTGCTGAGATTAGAACCCCCTATCTATTTATTTATTTGTACTATAGTGCTACAGTGTTACTGCATGTGCCACAGAGATTATAGGACTGAAGAGTGTCCAAAGCTACTTATAAGGTGAATGACATCAGCAGGCCTTGTAAAGTAATAAAATGGGGGGGGACAACAGGGTGGACCAGGCCTCAAAATGGTATAACCAAGACACACAGGGGATATGGGTCACACACACACAAACAGTCAACAGTGTGGAGATTAGAATCCCTACCTATTTATTTATTTCTTTATTTATACTACAGTGCTACATCATTACCGCATGCACCACAGAGCTTATAAAGCTGAAGAGTGTCCAAAGGTACTTTTAAGGTGAATGACATCAGCAGGCCTTGTAAAGCAGGGCCATGGGAAGTGTACTGGGTGGAAAAGGCCTCAAAACACTTTAATCTGCACATGTACAAACTTGTCAGTGCTGAGATTAGAACCCCTATCTATCTAGATACATATACTATAATGCTACTTATTTATCGCCTGTGCCATGGAGGTTATAGGGCTGAAGAGTGTCCAAAAGTAATTCTAAGGTGGTTGACATCAGCAAGCCTTGTAAATTAGGACATTTTTGAAGTTTACTGGGTGGAAAAATGCTTCAAAACACTTTAACCTTCAAAGACACACACACACACACACACACACACACACACACACACACACACACACACACACACACACACACACACACACACACACACACACACACACACACACACACACACATATATCAGTGCTGAGATTAGAACCCCTACCTACTTGTACTATAGTGCTACATATTTATTGCATGTGCTGCAGAGCTTGTAGGGCTAAAGAGTGTCCAAAGGTACTTGTAAGGTGAATGACAGCAGCAAGGCTTGTAACGTAGGGCAGTTTTGAAGTCTACTGAGTGGTAAAGGCCTCAAAATACTTTAACTTACAAACACACACACACACACACACACACACACACACACACACACACACACACACACACACACACACACAAGGAAGCTGAGGTGAGATTACAACCTCTACATGACTACTATTACACAATGTAAGTCACCTTTCATACTGACACATGTTAGTGATAGCTACCGGTGTGCAACTGTCTTCATGAGGACATCACTCTAGGTCTTTCAAGGTGTCTCTCTCTCTCTCTCTCACTATACATACATATATATATATATATATATATATATATATATATATATATATATATATATATATATATATCCCTCTCTCTCTCTCTCCACCTGTCTGTCTGCCTCTCTCTCTCTCTATCCATCTCTGTCTGTCTCTCCCTCCCCCTGTCTCTGCCTGTCTATAATTGATATACTTGTATATGTTACCTATATATATGTATGCCTATCACACTCAACAGATGCAGATATATCATGTATGTGCCACCTCCAGGTAGCTGCAGGTAATCCTGTCTGATGAGGGTGGGGAGACACAGTTAAGGTGTACCTAGCTGTCTGTATGTGAAGACATATCTGGACAGCAGAGTTGTATAGTCAGATGTGGGTTTCTACATGGGCTATAATTCTATAAATGTAGAAGCATGTCCAATAAGACTTTCAATAGTAAGAGCTGGACTCCATTCCAGAGGTAGCTGCAGTCCGGTCCAGGGTTTTGTGTGCTACAGCCGATTGGCTGATGAATCTGTTTAAATGGTCCAGCACCTCAGTGATATACTGTGTGAGGAATCTCCTGGCTGCATGCTACCCTTATTAAATAAGTCATATCCTGGGGTGGGTACAGACTGCATTGGACTGAGCATAGTTTTTCATAATATGTGTGGTACATTCTACATAGCACTGTGATTTTCTGGTATGTGAGTGGCAGATCAGTATAGAGTTATGTGAGGGAGCACTGACAGACATTTGTTTACTGACCCCATATACTGCAGGGGACTATGTTACAGCAGAAATTGTTCTAGTGTGCACATTCTATGTCTGGCTGGCCAGTGGTTCTCCTCCCCCTTATATGTGTCTCTTTGTCCTTCTGTAGTGCAGTCATGACCTTTGTCCACAGTTGCTGCTGTTATGTATTTATAGCTATGGTGTGAGTGGAGTAGAAGTCATAACATCACACACAGGGTTACAGACCTCACACCTCTGGCTGTACCTGTTTAGCGGGTTGTGCATTATTGTGCCCCATAGATCTGTCGTGGTCCTCAGATGGTTTGTGCTGCACTGTTATTGTCAGGCTACAAGTTGGCCATAGCTGTCAGACTCTTACAGATGGACATCTGGACTGGCCCATATATAACAGTCAGACACAGGCCCAGGCATGGAGTCAGGCTCTTAATATTGCTCTTCCAAACTTACACAGTTGGTGGAATGGTTTTGTATTAGCTTGCAATTACTTTTGGAGAGGACATCTGCATCTCTGCTGTCTGTCATTGCTGTTTTCACATCAGCCTTTAGTTTGTCAAGCAAATGCAATATTATGACAACCAGAACAGATATATGAGGCATACGTGTGAACATTCTGTAACACCCTATCATTTCACGGGTATGGGTCATAGGTTCATAGGTAGGTACTAGGCTATTGGCCCAAGGGCCTATGTAAGCCTAGCCAACAAGGTTCCCTGGCTTACACCACCCAAGAAAGTTATTTTCCTGTGCCACTGTCGAGCAGAGACACAGAAGTGATCCCCGGGGTGTATTTCCTATTTCCCATCCACTGATCAAGATTTTTCTTGAAGAGTGCTAATGAAGAACTTTGCTTGACATGGCTGGCACCCATTTACTTGTTGTCACTACTGACATAGTGATGTGGCAGCCTTTGTATCCTGGCAGTCGACTTGTCACAACCTGATGTTGTAGTAGGCACTGTGTAGGTTACTCAGACGTGTGTACTGTTCATATGTGTGGCCCCCTGTCCCTCCATTGACCATCTTTCCTACCGTAACAAATATTGCCTTCTGGACAGCGTGTACAACTCCTACCCTAGGTGTAGCTGACATGCAAAATAGCTGGCACAGCCAGTCTGGTACCACAGATCCTGTCAACTATTTAGACCACTAAACCACAACAGCCTGCAATAAGTGTTGTCTACTTTCTAACAGTATTAACCATGTATAGTCAGACATAGCACATTGACCCCTGAATATTGTGGGCTTCGATCAAGTTAGCAGATTAATTGGGACAGCCGTGGAAATGTGTGGTCTGCTGCTATTACCTTACAAACATAAATGTTACTGCATTTCTATGGGAACATGGGTGTGTTGAGGGAAGGGGGGCATATCTCTCAATTGTACAAATTACCACAGACTGTCCAGATGTTTGCTTCATATTTCTGGTTCATTTAGCACAGTATTGTGGTTGACTTGGAAAATACTGGCATGTCATAACATATCAGAGTTTGAAAGTAATGCAAGACATTTGAGTTTCAGACTTCTTACCCTTCAGAGACATAATGCAACAGCAAGACCTGTTGTAATATCACTGTATAAGTTTGTCAGAGCAATATTTCATAACTGTCCCTATTTGTGGCCCTTTGCCATGCATTTATCTATGGCTTTGTACAGCTGACTTGCTGGGAGAGGCTGAAAGGTGTGTATGGGACTCCAACATTGATAGCATGCATGTGACCTATGACTTCACAGTTTGTTAGTCCCTCACATATACTGCAGTGGGTTTTGTCACCTAGGGGACTACTGCATATTCTGGGGAAGCCATTATTTGTGAACTTTTCCTGTTGTCCAACATAGCTGTCAGTTTGCTGCTATCCCAGTAGGCCACCCCATTCCCTTGCATACATGCAGCGATACCATAGATATGCTACCACAACATACTACTTCATTCATTAGTTGCTAAGAAGAGTGACTTACCTTGTGTCTGTGGCAGTTGTGAGGACAGTGCTTTAGGGCTGACTCTGTCAGATGTATGCAATACACAGCCTATACATGGTAAGGTACAGGTAGTGTGATGTGGGTGGCATCCTTTTTACTGTGTGTGCAAGTCAGAGAGAAATGTCAGTCCCTGGGTCCCTAGGGTGTAAGTGTATGTGCCAAAGCCAAGGTGTACTGGGCATGCCTACATCTACCATACAGGGACAGGCTAAGGAGGTTCCTCCTCTGAGTTCCTCTGTGCCTGTGGGAACATTGGCAATGTTGGAGGGCTGTGTCCCCCTTCTCTGTGATGTTCCTGCCACAGCTGTTTCCACAGGATCATATCGTGTAGCATGGCATATACTATGAACATGTGTGCACATGTGGCTGGAGAGTACTGCAGGGATCCACCAGATATGTCGAGGCAGCGGAACCATGACATGAGCAGCCCAAGCACACAGTCTACAACTTTCCTAGTTTGTACACGTGCCTCATTATGACATTCTTCAGTGTGTATGTGTGCACTTCTGATGGATGTCATCATCCATGGTTCCAGTGCATAGCCAGCATCCCCCACAAGATGTCTTTATGGGATGTCCCACCTGGCAAATGCCTAGTACAACTGTGAGGCATGTTGGATGTGGAAGTTATGATACCTGCCAGAGCTGCCAGCACACACATTGATGATAATGCCCTGGGCATTGCACGTGACCTGACTGATGATGGAGTGATAGCCTTGTGGTTGACACAGACTCTACCCTCTTCACCAGGTGGTGCTTTAATGTGGACATGAGTGCAGTCTATGGCACCCAGTACCTCTGGGTACTGTGCTACACAGTGGAAGAGATGCATATTGTTGGCCTTCTCCTCAGGGGTGCTGGGGAAATAAATGTGCTCACTGGTATGTCTTAGCATGACATCCAGGAATTGGTGGGTACCCTGGATGTGAATGCCTGGGAAACCCCCATGATGTCCCCAGTAGGTCTTTGGAAAGTACCTATAGCTAGTATTCTTAAGGCTACACATACCTTTGTTTCCACTGGGATGGGTTCCCCTCTGTTGGCTTTGGGTCTGAGGTGAGGGAGGCAGAGCTCAGTGAGTTGCTGTAGTATGTCACTGTCCACCCTGTAGAGCTCTACTGTCTTCAGCTCATGTAGCCCCTAAAAGGTTGCCCTGGATCTGAACACTCTTCTCCTCCTCAGTTTGGGCCAGTTGTCAGCATCATCCTCATCTCTGCCCTCAGTCTGTAGCACATAGAGGTGTAGCAAAGCAGCAGCAGCCCCTATTATTTTGTCAGTTAAAATTCCCAAGTCTGTACTCCAATAGTGCAGAGTATGTGGGGAAATCAGATTGAAGGGTGTCTGCATACTTTATATTGGTGTGCTGCAGATACAGCCTGTGTGATTGGCTGACTATGATATATTCCACCTGTCAGCAACATTACTGAGGGGTTTGAATGTCCCACTGTAAGTGGCAGAGGCCTTATTAGTCCTTTATAGCTGACTGCCTTTTGTCTGCTATTTCCCTTTATTTTATTTTTTTTCCAGTTTCTTCCAGTTTTAACCCATAGAGCTAGTGTAAACACTGCTCAGCAGAAAAGGCCCTCCCCTGTACATGAGCATGATCAGCATTTCTCTCACCAGCTAAGCACAGCTAAGCAGCCTCAGACCCCCCCCCCCCCGTTTAGCTGTGCTTAGCTGAGTGCAAACAGAAGTCATGGAGCTCCAATGTGCTTACACAAAGCATGATGCACCCCTTTTTCATGTCAGCTGCCTCTTCTGCCTACATCACCACATTTTAGTCCCTACATAGTTAGGTACCTGCAGACATGGTGGCCAATTTTGCCACTCAATAAACTTAGCTCATTTGCATACACCTAATTACCTGTATCCTAGTAACAGTACTACATGATAGCTTATGTCCTTAGCAATCACTGTTACCTGCCATTGTATGAGTCTGCATGCTGGCCAGTATAATGGGGAAATTCATTTTAGCTTAAGTAATCCCCTTTTAATATTTTAAATTTATTTTTTGTCAGATCACATGTTTGAACGCCACTGTGCTCTTCTTAAACATGGTATAGGTGCAGAAAAAAATTAACTTTTGATTTTTAATATTTTGCACCAGTTTTCCATGCCAATGGCCATAGTTTTTGCCATTGGCATGCCTGATGCAACTAATACATGCTTTACTTTTAGTTGTCATAGTGCCAGTTTTTTATTTTGCAGTCTGGTACACAGACAGTACTCACATATATTTCTAATGCAGACACGGCTCCTACACTGATGCCTGTCTGCTTCCTGGATCAGTAAATCACCTCATTTATATGGTTTTCACCAGCAAATGAGGTGATTTACATTCTGTGATCATCTCTGTGGCAGCATAGTACTGGGAGGATTGTGCACACCCCCAGCCTTCCTTTCTGGATTGCTCCACCAACAAACTCCGTGTTCGGGCTGCAGCACTATGCTTACATGGAGATTAGCTCTGTGCAAGCTATATTGAATTATACCTGGTATTTTTCAGTTCCAAGGCAGCTAGAGACATAATGTCTGCACTAGGGAGCTATCTGTATTGTGTTTAGGATGAAATAATTACTACTCTTGAAATGTGGAGGAATGTAATTGTTTTATGATTTCTAGCATTTGACAAAGGTCTATGTATTTTCACAGGTAGATGATAAGTACTGCCAGCTTCATCAATAGTTGTTTCATCTGGGAACTAGAGTCAGATGACTAGTAATGGTGTCATCCTGCCATCCCAGCAGTAATATTTCAGATATTAATTTGAGAAGTCTCTTAGAGAGACAGAGCATTTTGTATTCTGTCTTAGATCTGGCAACAAGAAGACCCATTTACCACACTTCTGTCTTGCTCCAATGAAGTGGGTTTCTAGGAAGCATGGTACTCACCATAAACATCATCATCATCTCCATCATAAACACATTACTGCTGCCATAAACATCATCATCCCCACCATAAACACATCATCCACCAGAGACACGTCACTCTCACCATAAATACATCAGCCCTGTCATAAACGCATAATCCCCACCATAATCACCATCTTCAGCATAAACACATCATCCCCATCATAAATATCATCTCCACTATAAACACATCATCCACATCATAAAAACATCACCCCCATCATAAATATCATCCCCAGCATAAACACATCATCCCCATCATAAACACATCATCCCCATCATAAAAACATCATCCTCACCATAAATACATCATCCTCACTATAAACACATCATAAACATCATCCCCACCATAAACACATCATCCTCACTATAAACACATCATCCCCACCATAAACACATCATCCTCATCATAAACATCATCCCCACCATAAACAAATCATCCTCACTATAAGCACAGCATCCCCACCATAAACACATAATCCCCACTATAATCATCATCCTTACAATAAACACATCATCCTCACTATAAACACATCATCCCCACCATAAACACATCATTCCCATCATAAACACATCCTCCCCACTATAAACACATTATCCTCATCATAAATATCACCCCCATCATAAACACATCATCCCCATCATAAATACATCATCTGCATCATAAACACATCATCCTCATCATAAACATCATCCTCACCATAAAGACATCATCCCCACCTTAAACACATCAACCCCACAATAAACAGGTCATCCCACCATAAACACATCATTCCCATCTTAAACACATCACCCCCACCATAAACACATCATCCTCACTATAAACACATCATCCCCACCATAAAAACATAATCCCCACCATAATCATCATCCTCACCATAAACACATCATCCTCACTATAAACACATCATCCCCACCATAAACACATCATCCCCATCATAAATATCATCCCCACCATAAACACATCATCCCAATCATAAACTCTTCATCCCCATCATAAATATCATCCCCATCATAAACACATCATCCCCACCATAAACACATCAATCCCACAATAAACAAGTCATCCCCACATTAAACACATCATGCTTACTATAAACACATCATCCTCACTATAAACACATCACCCCACCATAAACACATAATCCCCACCATAATCATCATCCTCACCATAAACACATCATCCTCACTATAAACACATCATCCCCATCATAAACACAAAATCCCCACCTTAAACACATCAACCCCACAATAAACAGGTCATCCCCACCTTAAACACATCAACCCCACAATAAACAGATCATCCCCACCATAAACACATCATCCTCACTATAAACACATCATCCCCACCATAAACACATCATCCCCACCTTAAACACATCAACCCCACAATAAACAAGTCATCCCCACCATAAACACATCATCCTCACTATAAAGACATCACCCCGCCATAAACACATAATCCCCACCATAATCATCATCCTCACCATAAACACATCATCCTCACTATAAACACATCATCCCCACCATAAACACATAATCCCCACCATAATCATCATCCTCACTATAAACACATCATCCACACCATAAAAGCATCATCCCCATCATAAATACATCGTCCCCACCATAAACACATCATTGCCACCTTAAACACATCAACACCACAATAAACAGGTCATCCTCACCATAAACACATCATCCCCACCATAAACACATCAACCCCACAATAAACAGGTCATCCCCACCATAAACACATCATTCCCATCATAAACACATCATCCCCACCATAAACACATCGTCCTCATCATAAACATCATCCCCACCGTAAACACATCATTACCATTATAAACACATAATCCCCATCATAAATATCATCATCCCCACCATAGACATCATCATCCCACCATAAACACATCATTCCCATCATAAACACATCATCCCCACCATAAACACATTGTCCTCATCATAAACATCATCCCCACCATAAACACATCATTACCATTATAAACACATAATCCCCATCATAAATATCATCATCCCCACCATAGACAACATCATCCCCACCATAAACACATCATTCCCACCTTAAACACATCAACCCCAGAATAAACAGGTCATCCCCACCATAAACACATCATCCTCAATATAAACACATCATCCTCACCATAAACACATAATCCCCACCATAATCATCATCTTCACTATAAACACATCATCCCCACCAGAAACACATCATCCCCATCATAAACACATCATCCCCACCTTAAACACATCAACCCCACAATAAACAGGTCATCCCCACCATAAACACATCACCCCCACCATAAACACATCAACCCCACAATAAACAGGTCATCCCCGCAATAAACACATCATTCCCACTATAAACACATCATCCCCACCATAAACACATCGTCCTCATCATAAACATCATCCCCACCATAAACACATAATTCCCATTATAAACACATAATCCCCATCATAAACATCATCATCCCCACCATAAACATCATCATCTCCACCATAAACACACCATCCCCACCATAAACATCATCATCCCCCCATAAACACATCATCTACATCATAAATACATCATCCCAGTATAAACAAACATGTTATCCCTACCATAAACACACCATCCTCACCATAAACACCATCCCCACAATATACTCACTATCCCCACCATACCCAATCAGAGGTTAAAGATCTATCAACATTGAATGGCAGGAGTTACACAGTGATGGTGCCATAAAATGATTCCCCTGTGAATACTTCAAAACAAAATATATCCAGTGTAAGTATGAACCATCTATAAAACTAAAAATGCAACTGGTATCTTCACAAACATACAAATATTGCACATGGCCATAACTCTGTCTATACCTGGTTCAGATGTATGTTGTACCTGGATGTCAGATGTACCCACATGCAAACTGCAATGTGAATGACAGATATAATTAGGGCTACATATTTATAGTACAACTACCTACCTAGGACATCAAAAGTGGGCATTCTCAGTTTCCTATCCTGTTTGGCCACAACATCCTTCACTGCACTGTGGAACTCTGTGGAGTTGGTACCTCTGTGAAGTAAGGAGAGAAACTCCTCTGTGTTCTTAAGTGGTAATTCAGTACAAGGCCCACTGATGGTTGTCCTTCATTCATGTACAGTGGCCTCTACTCTGTGGGTGGTAGCACATATCATATCTAAAGCTCTGCAGTGAACCACTGCATATTTACAGCCCTGGCCACCCACAACACTGACACTGCTCACACCCTCCGGCCACACATGGTCACAGAAGAACAGGTCTGTGGCATGCAGTGCTACCAGCCATCTACCACTGAGATGGAGGGCATCTAGTGCTACCACATTCTCAGTCTTTGTGAAGGCTTGTAAGTGGATGTGCCACTGTCTCCTCCTTAGGCATGGTTCTACATGCATCCTCAAACTACTAACATAGTAATACTCCATCTGCTATACTGTTTTACAAGTCTGACACTAATATTCCTGCACTCAACAGCTGAATATGTGAAGAGCAGTCATTACTTGTGTGCTACTCACAATTTCCCCCCACTAAAAAAAAACATGACTGCAACTAACCTAGCTGGTAATGTAGCAAACACACACAGAGTAGTCAAAACACTTGCCATATATATATATATATATATATATATATATATATATATATATATATATATATATATATATAGATAAATACAATAATTAAAATCCCATTCTTAAGTTAGAAAACACTTGTATTGCTTGGCACGCTTTACTCATTTTACTTGCATACTACAAAGGTAAATGTACTCCTTCAGAGGGCAGAGCCTAATGCATCAGTACATGTACTACAAATATGAACGCAATTCCACCTTTACAGTACACATCACAAAAAGGGTAGCCTTGTACAAATAAAGTGTTATGAAAGAACACATACCTTAGGTAAATGGTGCAAATAAGTGTTATGAAACATTACACATGCCTTAAGTAAACAGATACTTGCTATGTAGCAAAACAGTTTAGTTCACAGGATTCAATGCAGTTGACTTCTTTTCAGAGTGTGATGATGACGTGGGGATGTTGTGCTTATACTGCGCATATTCTCCAACTGGCTGCAAAGTTTATGCTAATTAGGACTCATGCAATTAGTGTCCCTCAATACCTACATTTGTGTGATGAGTAAACACGTTAAAAATCATGTAGAATTTTACACACACCTGAGCACCTGGGATAAACTCTGTACATGCTCTGGAAGCTAATTCTGTTCAGTTAAATACAATTGTTATCCCATAATTAATTATCTTAAGTTGGAGTTGTTACTGAACATTTCTTCTCAGCATCACACATTGGTAAGGAGGACTGCTATGCTTCACACCTTAAAGTACCACTGGAGTCATAACAATACAGTACCTATATTATGTTTTGTTGGTATCCATCATGCAAATCTAATTCTCATCAGTGCCCATCAGTGTGTGAAGGATGTGAAAAGTTAGATTTGCTTTGTGTTTCAGTTTTTCTCCTTTTTTCTTACTATCATATGTAGCGGCACAGAGACCTGGACCAAACACTCTGGCATAAACTATCATCCCCCCACCAGGTGGCAGCAGCAGAGCCATCACCACCGGAGGTAACCAGCACATCAGGGTCCCACCCTGCCATGGTTGCCCCATACTTCCTGCCCTACATGAATCACCTGTATCAGGTAGCACTGCCTCAAATGATGGTGCATTAGTACCCACTAGGAGCAGTGCCAGTAGAGATGGTGATTTTGTCACCTATCAGGAGCTGGAAGAGCTTCTTGGGGAGATACTGGGCAGGAGGTTTGAGACCTGCATTGTCCATATTGAGAAAATGCTACAGTGACTCATTGAGGTGATTCCCTGCCTAGCACTGCCTCCAGCCCATGAGGCAGGACACAGTGGTGACAGCTCCCAGGGTGAAGACTACTTTCCCACTTTGCTGAAGTGAACAGAGAATACATCTCTGAATAGTTAATCCTATTGCCAAACCTGCTGTTCCCCCTTACTTTTGTTCATGAGTTCATAGGTGTGTACTATTGTAACAACCACAGGGGCCTTTTTAAGCCTAGCCATACATCCCAAGTCCCTAACAAGTTGTGATACGCTTGATGATTGTAAGCAGGGGCTTGGGAGATTAAACTTTTACAAACAGGGGCCTGTGAAATGAACCATATGTATCCATTAGAGACATAGGAGCCAAGCCAGGGATGAATTTTCTGTTCCCCATCAAATTGTCTAAGTTATACTTGAATTGGGTTAGGGAGGAACTCTGCTTCGCAAGGATGGGGACCCTGGTCTAGATAAGGGGTGTCTCTGAGATACATACCTGTCTCTTCAGCAGGTGCTATTTATAAAAATGAAAATATGAAGGTGTTTCTGATCTATGCAAGGAGCCTAAACAGGAAAGTTCACTTACTACAAACACTCCTCATCAGAGGATGTAGACATCTGTTTAGTAACCGAGGCGTGGTTTAAAATGGTGGAGAGCACTCCAGCTGTGCAGGGCTATAACACCTTCCTCATGTTTAGGCCAACTACTGTGCAGGAGGGAAACAAATGGTAGTGTCCCATTCTTCATCCAGAAAAGACCCACATCAAGGCCTGTAAGGCAACATGATGTACTAGAGCTTTTTCATGTCCAAATAACCATCAGAAAGATCCGGTACCTTATGTTAGCTGGTTATAGGACTCCTTCTATCTATCTGCAGGAACTAGAAGCCGTCAGTATCAAACCCAGTACCATTCTCCTAGGTTATCTAAACTATCCGTCTATAAACTGGGGAACCTACACCATCACTAGTGCACAAGCACAGAGATTCCTAGACTTTGTCAATACAAATGCCCTAGAACAGTTAGCAGAGTACCCACTAGGGGGAATAATATCTTGGATCCTGTACTTGTTAGGTCTGACCATAAAGTCAGATCCTTTGAAATAAAACTGAAACCAGAGACCCTTTCCACCTAAGGCAACTTTAGAAATGTTTGTAAGACATACTACCTGGTCCTTAGTGATACATTGACAAGCTTCAAATCCCCAGCAAACCCAGTTAATTGCACTAAACATGCAGAAATATGCACAATCACAGTATAAAACCATTTAAACTGCTTCATAGATGCAACTGTATCCTGTAGGAACAAGTGAAGGGCAAACCCCAGAAACAAACAGCCATGGTGGAACCATAATATCAAACAGCTTTATAATAAAAGGAATGAATTTTTTACTGTAAGCCAAGTCTGAGGCTAAAATGGCTACCCAAGGCAAAGATAATCATGAGGCATTTTTTAATTATGCTTGTAATTAAAGTGTTAAGCTGATTGAAAATGATGTTGCCTACACTGAGGCCAATAAATTCAGCTCAAACTTTACCCCTCTCTCTCCTCCATCTATCGGACAAAAAATGGCTGAAGCCAGCTCTCCTTCAGATATAGCATAAGACCAAGTCCTAAAAGCATTATTAAAAGCTAAAATACTGCATCAGTAGATCCTGACAATATCCCGGGATGCATCTTACAGAGCACAAAGCATGATTTAGCCACACCCTTAGCAACACTTTTCAATCTCGGCCTCCATGTAGTGAATGGAGAACAGCTACAGTCATTCCCATGCATAACAGACCCATTCAATTACAAACCCATAAGTCTGACCAGCCTCATATACAAAATCATGCAATTATTAAGGATGTAGGGAACCTCCAACCACTGGACCTGTCTCAGTTTGGATTTTTCAAGGGTGGGTCATGCTTACTCAACCTGCTGGACTTTTATTGAAAAGATTACCAAAGCAATGAATGAAGATATAACCACACATACTGCACAGCTTGACATGGCCAAAGTGTTTGACACAATTCACCACTCAGGCATTGGATACAAGTTAAATAAACTGGCAATAAACCCATATGTCAGTTGCTGGATTGCAAAGTAGTTCACAAATAATGCACAAACTCAAAATATGTGACACTACCTCCACAAAGAGACTGGTTGCCAGTGGAGTTCACCAGGGTTCAATGCTAGGAAGTCCCCTGTTGGCATTGCCTTCTCTGATGTAAAACTCAATACAAAAGGTCTCTGGTTGACTAACTTTGCAGTTGACTGCAAGCAGTCATTGAATCCCCAAATGACTTAGCCATCCTGCAGGAATGTTTGTCCCCCCCCCCCCCAAAAAAAATGAACTGGTGCCAGAATCATTGTCTGAAACTAAATACCAAAAGATGCATTATTGTATTCTTTTCGAGTTATCTACCCCAGGGAACTACCAGATTGACAATACAACCCTAAGACTTGACACAGGTTTTTTGGGGGGATTTGGGAATTTATCTGGACAGTAACCTAACTTTCAACTGTGTGTGTCCACTGTCATAAGAAAGTCATTGTATATTGCACAGCTTATAAACAAGGTAATGCATCTTGATCTAGAAAGGTCATTGTCCACTTTACTCAACATTGCACGCCCTTACAATGACACCAGAAACTAAGCCAATAATTAAAGTCTTTCATCTTTTGTCCGCATTGTGGAATCATCCTTGGAGAAGGTAAAATGCTGCTCAATGCTAGGCTCATACCATCCTAGGGACACATATTCCAAGAGCTGCATGATGTCTCTCTTCATATAGTCTCTATGAAAATAACACATTAGTTTGTCAGAATAAAAGCTCAACAGACATAATAAAGTCATAGAGTTCAAGCATAAATTCTGTGGAAAGCCTGATAATAGGAAGATGCAGCATTATTTATATAACAGATTATTAACATAATGATTATTAATATTCTAGAGGTCATGAAATAGGGTAACAGATTTAGAGAAGGGTAGGGTGTGATAGAGGGGAATAGATGTGGAAAACATATGAGTGTAACCTCAGGAGAGTATGTGTAGAGAAAGGGAGGATATTGTAAGCTAGTAGTGGGGATAGAGAGAGCAGAGGTAGAAAAAGGTATAAGAGTACCTCAGCCTGGGCTCATACAGGAGCAAATCCAAGCTTTGTTGACGTCTTCTTTTGTATGTTAGTAGCAGTTTTGATAGTTAAAGGAAGGGAGTTCCATAGTTTTGTCACAGAGCAGGAGTAAAGGCTTAGGCATGGTGTTTTATTAGGTTTATAAACTGTGAGGCGATGTTTGTCTTCAGATCTGAGATGTTTATTTGGGATATAAAAGTTGATTATTGCATTAAGAGCAGGACAAGCTAGTGGGTTGTGGATAATTTTGTATACCATAGTAAGTTATACATATTGGAGGTGGAGGGTGAATTCAAGCCATCTTAGGGAATGTAGGGCCTTACAGTGATGAGTTAGAGTGGTTGTGTTTATGGCAAATTGTTTTTTTCTTAGGGAGGTTTGTAAGCTAGTTAGAATTGGGGCCGCATATAACAGTGAGGGCATGATTTAAATTTTTGCCAGGGTAATTCTGATAGCTGCTGTGAGGAAGTTTTTATTCCTGTATAGCATGCCTAGTTTTTTTTTTTATATACTGTTTTGTATATCGTCAATTGTGACACCTAGAAGTTTGGTATGCTGAAAAAACTCAGGTTCAGTATTGTTGGCTGATCCATCCTTACATATAAGGAATATAAAAAGTAGTATTCCCATGGAGTTCGCCGTACACACATATTTTCTAGAAATATGTTCCATTTACTTCACTGTACATATTGTTTTTCGTCTTATATCACTTTAATATAATATAGATTCTAATAAATCATGTTGCTTATGTCTAAACTTCGTACATCTCTTTTATTCGTATGTATTTTTTTCCATGTCCGCTTCCCAATAATTGACCACCGCCCAGCAGGATTAACATATCAGACATAAGTTGAATCAACATTAAGACATACATGTTTCAAAATGTTAAACTGCAAATGGTCGTGACAATAAGATCAAAGTTTTGAAATGTCGAAATTGTAATAAAAATTTAAACAAAACAATTTTTTTTTTTTACATTTCTGCAGGGAGACAAGCTCCCCGCACCCCCCTGATAAATAAATATACTAACTCCAAGATCGCACTACAGTGAGGAAAAGAAAAAAGTTCCCATTCCGCGCTGTATGGTGATCTCCATTCAAAATGTTCGAAGTTTCTAAACTTCGATCTTATGGTCTTGACCATTTGCAGTTCGAAGTTTTAAAACTTTGAGCTTGTGCAGGGAATCCATATATAAATATATATATATATAGATAGATTGATATATATATATATATATATATATATATATATATATATATATATATATATATATATATATATCGTTTACATCAGCAAAAGAAGATGTGTAGAACTCTTAATACAATATGAAAAATTTTAATAAATACCTTAATGGCCTTGCTCCATCGCACAACAGACTAAAAACAAAAAAAAATCAATAAATTCACCATTCAAAATATCATGACATTGAATTAAATCTATTATTTATACTTTATAGCTCAAAAACAGGGTCTACTTCATATGCCCTAAATTTCATTTGACTGAAATTCATTTGACTGAGACCAAAACACTGAAAGTTCAAAAGACTGAAAACTCATTTGTCTGAAACTCATAACACTGACACATTAAAGTAAAAGGTATATGCCCTTTTCCCAACTTTAGTACGATCCTGGAGTTAGTATATATAGTTAGGATGGTGTGGGGGATTTGGGGGGTGAAGCCTCCCACATACTTTATACATTTTAAACCTTACGCATGGATATTTATAACTGCAATGAATAACTCTTTGCAGAAAACAATATTTACCTAAACTATGTGGGGGCTTTGCCCTCACACCCCCAAATGTGGGGGGCTGTGCCCCCCCTAACTATATATACTAACTCCAGGATCTCACTACAGTGGGGAAAAGGGCATATACCTTTTACTTTAATGTGTCAATGTTATGAGTTTCAGTCAAATGAGTTTCAGTCAAATGAAATTTAGGTCATATAAAGTAGACTCTCAAAAACAATACCCATATCATAAGCTTATTTCTTTTAACAAAACATCTGAAAAAAATCCTCAGAATATGAGTAGTTTAGTATAAAGTAACTAAGGAAAAGAAATTTAAAATAAAATCTAAACCTGAAGAAATACTGACATCAAGTGGTGAAACTAGGAACTACTACCTACTAGAATTAATTAAATGTAGTCCTGGTTTAACTAAGGCACCCAGAAAAATAACCCACCTTCTTTCCTTATGCTCAATACTTTGTGTTTTTGTTTTAATATCTCGATCTGTAACCTTATATATTCCTATAAATTAAAAACAGGCTGACAGATGCTGCAAGATATGCTTAAATAGGAGGGTGACCTAATGGTTAAGGTGTTTGCCTAACAAACACAAGGTGCAGGGTTTGAGTCTCACAAGGGATAATTGGCTAAGCTTAAAATGACTTGCAAGGGCATTTAGCTTAGTACTAAACTATGATGAGAACACTATGATAAAAACATGTCCATCTCTGTTATACCTGATGTCACTCAGTTGAAGTGCAGTTTTTCAAGGAAGAGATATTTGGCCTACATAAAAGCTTTCACATTGGCATAGTATTAAATATATTACCCTAGGAGGAGTGAATGTGATTAATTGCTTAATTTCATAAACTCTAGTGGTATAGACTGATGTAAAAAGTTTAGTTCTAACCATATGTGGACAATACTTCCAATTTCCACGGGGTGAACAATCCCAGACTTCTTTTATGCATAACATCCTTCTTGGGTCCGATCTTATATGATAAAAAATGTTGTTTCATTTAAAGATACACTGCACACATCCATAACCACAATCATCCTTTTAGCCTACATTACATAAAACCAATACTCCCCATAGTGCCTTTTTTTAGGCAATGCCATGAGGTCAAAACTTCCAACATGAAAATTTCATCAAAATGTAAATTAAAGGTCATGCTGCTAAACACTAAGAGCATAAACATGAAACTGCACTCATTGCAAGCATTCTTAACCATGGAAGATGCTGGCATTTGTGCAGTCATAGAAACCTGGTTCAAAGCTGCAGAGAGCACCCCAGCCGTACCAGGTTACTCATCCTATCATACATTTAGACCTCAAACTGTGGGCAGCAAAGCAAAAGGAGGTGGAGCTGCTATATATAAAAGACATGCACATCTCCAGGCTGGTCAAACAGTATGGCACACAGGAAACACTCCAGGTGCAGTTAACAATTGACAAGACCCCTATTCAAAGCATACCTAGCTTTAGGCTTCCATCTTTGACCCAAGATGCCCACTCCACATATCTGGGTCTCTTTGAATCTATCAAGACTCATCCCTTTACCCTGATCCTGGGCAGCTTTAACTATCCAACCATAGACTGGAAGAAATATTCATGCCAAAACACAAATACCCAGAGATTTCTTGATTTTGTCAATGCAAATGCCTTGGACCAGTTGGTCGACACCCCCACAAGAGATAAAAATATCTTTGACTTGGTATTAATCAGCATGAGTAACCATTGCAGCATCCCTACAATGTCATCATCCCTGGTAAGATCCGACCAATAAGTGGTCACTTTCAAAGTCACAATCTCCCCAACGCCCCTCTACATAGGGTCAAACAAAAAAACTTCTCCAAAGCTGATTACAACCTCCTGAGGGAAGGTATAAACAGCTTCATAGCCACATCCCCATCCATAGGAACTAGCATATATGTCCAATCCTACACCAAAGTACTATATGAGCATTTATATAGCTGCATGGAATCAGGAATACCCGATACGACAAAATCCTCCTCCTCAAGGAAGAGAAAACCTGTCTGTTGGAAATCTGCAATAAATAAACACTATAATAAAAGGAAAAAAAATGTTGCCCAGGAGTAAGAAAGAGCACGATCCTAATTGGAAGCAACCTCTCCTTAGCCTGAACAAGCAAATAAGAGCACTAGTGAAATCCTCCAAAGCAAACTTCGAATCCAAACTGGCCTCATCTACTAAAGACAATCATAAGGCCTTCTTCACATATGCCCACAATCTCAAGGGAAGCACCCAGATCTGCTCATAACTAGTGGTCAAGGACACCACATACACAAATGCTGTAGATATAGCCAAAGTGCTGGGACACAGGTTCAGTGAAAACTTCACCCCTCTGTCCTCCCAATCAGTAAAACAGTTCACTGCCAGTATCTGCACCCCTCCCCATATCTCTAGGGAGCACGTCATCACTGCCCTCTCAAAGGCAAAAAATGCAGCCTCCATGGGACTGGATAACATCTCAGGCTGCATCCTACATGAACTCAGGCAGGAACTTGCAGCACCATCAGGCACCCTATTCAACCAAAGCCGGAGTACCGGCTTCATCCCAGCCAAGTGGAGGACAGTCACTGTCATCCCTTTGCACAAAGGTGGAGCATCCACCAATCCAGGAAATTACAGACCCATCAGCCTAGCTAGCCTGATCTGCAAGGCCATGGAGCATATTATCATGGAACTCATTAACAAGGACATTGGCAACATCCAGACACTCAATCCCACACAGTTTGGTTTTATCAAGGGGTGGTCATGTCTGTTATCACCAAGGCTATGGTTGAGGGGAAGATGGTGCACACCACCTACCTTGATGTGGCCAAAGCCTTCAATACTATTACCCACTCAGGTATAATAGATAAACACTCTCAACTAGGCATCAATCCATATGTTACCAGCTGGGTAGCAAACTGGCTCACTGACAGAAACCACCTAGCCAAAATAGGGGAAGCCACCTCAAGCGATAGACCCATAATGAGCGTTGTACCCTAGGGAATGGTTGTCGGGCCTCTGCTGTTTGGGATATACTTTTCTGACGTGCAGGCCAAAATCAGTGGGATATGGCTGACCAAGTTTGCAGATGACTGCAAGTTGGGTGCTGTCATGAATTCCCATAGTGATGTAGACATCTTTCAAGAGGGTCTCACCCAAACAAATGATTGCTGCCAGAAACATGGCCTCAAACTGAATGCCTAAAAATGCATCATCATCCACTTTGGGGAGAGTGACATCCCCACAAATTATCATATTGATAATAAGGTCCTAAGCACACAATCAGTCATGAGGGACTTGGGCACCCAGGTTGACAGCAAACTGACTTTTGATCACTATATTGCCTCTGTTGTATGGAACGATTTCTACATGGTCCACCTCATTAATAAGGGTATCTCATCCAGGGACAAGGTGGGCATAACACCCCTGTATTCTTCCCTTATAAGACCCATTATTGAATACAATGCCCCTTTCATCATGTACCTCATAAAGCACATGCAGCAGCTGGAGTCAGCACAGAGGTTCTTCACCAGGAGAATCCAGGGCCTTAAACATCTACCCTACATAGATAGGCTAAAAGCCCTGTCCCTCTAATCAGTCTTCTACAGACTCCTCAGAGGTGACCATTGTCTGGCAGACAAAGCAATCTCAGAGCCCACCCTGATGGGATTGCTGCATATCCACAAGTCAAGCCTCACTCGAGTAACCCACATGCGCAACTTCAACCTGGTCTGTGACATCAGTAGGACTTGCTGGTGGGACAGATTTGTGTCCCAGAAAGTCCCCCTTTTCATTGTGGAATAGACACCCTCTCCACATCAAGCAGAGTACCTCATTAACCCTTTTTAAGTGGAACCTGAATAACTGGATGGGGAACATAAAATACACCCCTGAGATTCCACCTACGCCCCTTCTGGACAGTGGCATAATGGTGCGGACTTGTTGGAACATGGGCTAAATCCTTGGCTAGGCTTTTAAGAGCCTCAGGATCAATAGCCTAGTAACTTCCTATGATCCATTGATCCTGTGAACCACGATCAATATTTAAAGCTACACTGCACATAAACATTACCACAGTCAACATTTAAAGCTGCACTGCACATAACTATAACCACAGTTAACATTTAAAGCTAAGCTGTACATGTCTATAACCAGAATCAGCATTTAAAGTTACACTGCACATAACCACAACTACAATCACCATTTAAACCTGTACTGCACTTAACCACAATCAGCATATAAACTACACTGTGCATATCCATAACCAGTATCAGTATTTAAAGCTACACTGCACATAGCCACAACCACAATCATCATTTTAACTTACACTGCACATAACCCAAAACTACAATGAGCATTTTAGGCTACACTGCACATAAACACTACCACAATCAACATTTAAAGCTACAATGCACATAACCATAACCACAATCAGTATTTTAGTAACAACAAAAACCTTCTTAACTGCTAAAGGTCTTCACAGGTATAAACAAATGCAAGTTCAGTTCTTCAGAACTAAAGAAGGCCTGAATAGGTTGAAAGCACTTTTTATTTTATCTTTTGGTTTTACTCACAAAGTTTTATGTTTAAATAAAGTCTAAATTTTAACGTACAACTTTTCAATACAAAGATATTCAACGTTACTTTTCAGTTCTGTGGTGGTTAACCCAGGATTATTTTCTGTTCTGTTTTACAATCAGTATTTTAGATTACACTGCAACCACAATTAACACTTAAAGCTGTACTGCACACAACCACAACCACAATCAGTGTTTTAGACTACACTACACAAAACCAAGTCCACAATTGACATTTAAAGCTGCACTGCATATAACCAAAACCCCAATCAGCATTTGAAGATACACTCCACATAACTATAACCACAATCAGCATTTAGAGCTCTAGTGAAGAGAGTTACTATTCTTGTAAATCAGATACTGAAATTAATGTCTATAGTAAGTTAGATACGTCAAAGGTAAAGGCAAAAAGTGTGTTTATGCTGCCATTTAAAAATGACAGTATAAATAAATTCTATCAAGCATTTCTTTTTGTATTAGAGAAGGAAGTTGAGGAATTTTATCAAAGTGACATTATATATAATATGTCGAAGGAAGAATGGCTGAGTTTACAGCAGTTAAGAAATGATGATAATATTGTATTTAAACCTTCGGACAAAGGTGGAAAATTGGTGGTCATGAAATCCAATGATTATTTGAAGATGTTTATGAATCATTTAAATAATTGTAAAGTGTATGAAAGAGTTGAGTTGGAAGTATACACACAAGCCAAAAGTCAGTATGATAGTTTATTGCATAAAGGTGTTCATTTAAATTATTTTATTGTACCTGATGTTGCTAACAAATTTTCAAGCAAAAATACTACTATGGCCTGATTTTATTGTGTGCCCAAAATACACAAGAGTTTGTTAAATCCACCAGGCTGACCTACTGTGTCGGCCTGTTGGTATTTTACTCATAATCTGGGGTATTTTTTGCATCAGTTTCTATTCTTCTTCTTCTGGCTTTTTCCCAGTTAGGGGTCGCCACAGCGGATCACCTTGTCCGCACATTGAATGGCAGTGGAGTTTTACGGTGTCGAGTTGCCAGCCTGGCGCCCAACCTTCCACAGAAGGCACACTCACACACACACCTAGGGCCAATTTAGAGTGTCCAATCCACCTGCAGCATGTCTTTGGGATGTGGGAGGAAACCGGAGCACCCGGAGGAAACCCACGCGACCACAGGGAGAACATGCAGACTCTGCACAGAAGGCACCCCAGCCGAGGATCGAACCGGAGAACCTCTTGCTGTGAGGCAGCAATGCTAACCACTACACCACCGTGGCTGCCCTGCATCAGTTTCTATTACAAGAAGTAATTAAATTACCTTCTTATATAAAGGATTCATTTGATTTCATTGATAAAATAAAGGATGTAAAATGAAATAAAAACATGTATTTTTTGGTACTGGATGTTACCAGTTTGTACACAATTATAAATCATTAATTTGACATGCAAGCTATAGAATATTTCTTGAAAGAAAGTCCTAGAACACAATATATTAAGGAATTGATGAATTTTTGTTTAACTAATAATATTTTTGAATTTGATGGTCAGCTATATAGACAATTGCAGGGAACAGCAATGGGGACAGCATTCGCCCCCATGTATGCAAATTTGTTTATGGGCTTGGTTGAAAATATTCATGTCGATAGAAGTTCTTTTTTTCAAAAATTTGTCATTAAATATTTTAGGTTTATAGATGACCTTATTTTTATTTGTCAGGGAGGACATAATAAAATACAATTATTTCTTAAGTATATGAATGAAAATAAATATCAAATAAAATACAATGGTTTACAAGAGGGTGTAAAGGTAAACTATTTGTAATTTTAGAAAATTTAATCAAGTGAATCATAGTTGTCATCCGAGGCACACAATAATATTCCCTATGGAGAAATTTTAAGAACAAGTAGATTATGCAACAATGTGAATGAAGCCAAGGAAGAGGCTAACAAAGTGGTAAATATGTTTGTTAATAGGGGATATAGAGCAGATATGGTAGCTCATAGTTATAGTAAGGTGTTTAATAATAAGGTAAATATGGAAAATACTTATAAAGGCAATTTAACAAAAAACAAGGAACCGTTTAAGTCAATTTCAGAAAACAGTTATACTATGTCTCTAAATACATTATTTTCAGACAAGCAAGCTCAGTTGTTAAGGTATTATTGGCAAATAGTTAAAAGAGAAGTTTCTTCTTTGAAGGAAGTCACATTACAGTTTTCATATCAGCGTGGTCATAGTCTTAAAGATTTTTTTAGTTCATAGTACTTACAGAAGACCACAGGAGTTAGTTATCAAAGGAATGAAATGGGGAGAGTTAATGCCTTGTGGGAAAAGTACGATATGTAAATATGTAGTACCAACATTTAATATTATTATTGGAATTAAAGTCCATACACGAGGTAATTTTTCTTGTAAAAGTACTGGTATTATTTATGCCATAAAATGTTCTTGCCATAATTTTTATATAGGGGAAAGTAAAAGAAGTCTTGGAGAGGGTTAAAGAACACATTAGTGACATCAGGTTTAATAAATTTACAAGTCCCTTAGCAAAACATTTTAATCAGTTACATCAAGGTGATTTTAGTAAACTAGAGGTAACAATATTAGAGTAAGTAAAAATAGATTATTTGAGTGAAGATACAATTAAATGCATAATAAGAAAAAAGGAATCTGTTTTTATATTAAAATATAATACTTTACATCCCAGGGACATGAATAAAGAATGTAATTTGAAAAGTTTTATAGAATAAGCCTTGAAGTATGTATATATCTTTTTAAAAAAGTGGAACAAACTTAATTGATTAATTGCTTTATTGTACAATTGTTAATGAATTTAATTATTGATGTATGATTTTATATAAAAGCCATGTTTTTTTAAAAAAATAATTTACTTTGTAAAGGCTGTTCTAAGCAAAGGCGCTAAGAGAGATTTAATTCCAGTGCTTTTCAAGTTTTATGTGATTTTTACATTTGCTGTAAAAATAAATGCTTTTGGAGGTATAATTCCTGGTCGTCTGTGGTATAAAACCGTTTTTTGTCTTCAGTGGAGTTAACAACTGCAATTAACATTTAAAGCTGTACTGCACATAACCACAACCACAATCAGTGTTTTGGACTACACTACACATAACCAAGCCCACAATCGACATTTAAAGCTGCACTGCATATAACCAAAAGCCCAATCAGCATTTAAAGCTACACTGCACATAACTATAACTACAATCAGCATTTAAAGCTGTACTGCACATAACCAACACCACAATCAGCATTTAAACCTACACTGCATATAACCGCAAACACAGTCAACATTTAAAGCTAAACTGTCCATATCCATAACCAGAAACAGCATTTAAAATTTCACTGCACATAACCACAACCACAATCAGCATTTAAACCTGTACTGCACATAACCACAATCAGCATATAAAGCTACACTGTACATATCCATAACCACAATCAGTATTTAAAGCTACACTACACATAACCAGGCTTTTGAGCAAGATCCCCTCGTGCACTTTTAATAAGTTCAGTGCAACTAAGCCTAACACCAAAGCTAACGCTGGTGTGGTCAAAGCAATTAAAATATTCTACTACCATGTCACATGTATTGATCCAAAATTGAAAACATCTGATGGATTTATGAAAAAGAGTAGAAAAAATTGTATTAAATCCAGTTAATTAATGACCCAGAGAAAGCCTTTTCTCATTTCCTTATCTATCCCGATACTGAAATCATGCAAGAAGACCACCTATCTGGAAAACAATAAAACTGAACAAAAACACAATATCTGTGAATTTCTGCAGAATGAAGCATCCTTTCACATGCTGTCAATGCATGATAAGAAATGTGAATCTCACCCTGATCCTACAGCATTTCCAAGACGTTTTGTTTCACCTGTCAAGATATAATGAATCCAAATTTGCCATAAACAGGCAGTTCTGGGTACATTGTACATGTAAGAAGAGTAGTTTTATAAATCAATAGTGATTTCTAGAAATTGAACTAAGGCCTGATCACAAAAGGAAAACAAATACTATTCTTTTATTGTCAATTAACCAAAATCCTACCACTAACTCCAGACACATGGTAGTGTTATGGAAATATTTTTTCATAAGGTAAGGTGTCAAGTTGGGGCTGGGGACAGGGGCAGGGGTAGGGTTAAGATTAGCATAAAATAGTAGAGGCAGGGGGACTTCACCCCCCAGCACAATATTACTAATGCATGTTATCATTAATCTTAGCCCTGCCCCTAACCCCAACACTATACCTTACCTTAGAAAAAAAAAAATCCTTACATAACATTATCTCTACTCAAGCCCCTCAGACATTCCTCACATGCACCAGCACACATGTATGTCACTAAATGTATCTCCTACCATAACTCTTACACTAATCTCAACCTATAAAGACATGTACAAACGCATACAAAAATTCAAATACACACAGAAACGTGCATGTGTGCACGCACACACACACACACACACACACACACACACACACACACACACACACACAGTGTCTAATCTCTAATGTGGAAACATTTGGTTTATCTGAAAGTTTTGGTACTAAAACACAATTCACACTTACCATAAGCATCATCACTTGATCTTTCTCCTTACAATACCTCCAGCAGTTTAAAAAAGTGATTTTATACTTTCAGTCTATTTTCAAAGCAGCTACTATGTAAATGAACTGACTATTTAACAGAGTGAATTTGTGAGTGTGTGTGTGTGTGTGTGTGTGTGTGTGTGTGTGTATGTGTATATATATATATATATATATATATATATATTAATATATGTCTATATATCTATATTTCTATATATATCTATATCTCCTTATATATATATATATATATATATATATATATATATATATATATATATATATATATATAAATTGCACCCATACAGCTACAGCATTTATATGTGACAGGCTTTTGTTCAATTTTGTTTTACTGTGGTTTGTTAGATTATGATAGCTTGCTTTGTGTAAGCTGGTGATGCATGGCAGTGTTTTTTTTTTCACTGGCCTACTGTATTGCACCATTAAAGATGGTGTGTGTAAATTTGGGAGCTAGGGGAATTTACTCAGACAAAAAAAGAAAGAAAATGTTTTTATTTGTTTTGTTCTTAGATATCTCAGAGGAATGTAGGAAATATATGCATATGTATATGTATATGCGCATGTATACATGCATATATGTGCCCAAACTGTCAGGCAGCTCGAGCTGAGCTGACTCAAAGACAAGTTTTAGGGTGAAGCCCTTCAGAACTTTCCTGCCAAAAGGGAGAGGGAGGCTGAGTAGTGAAAGGACAATGCTAGGAGCTACTCTGTCCAAGGAAAAGAAGAGGCATCTGTCTTCCAGGCCTTCTTGCATGGAGTCCTGGAAAAGAATCATTCAAGTTGACTGTTCAGAGAGGAGGCACTACCCCCTGCTATGGAACAGAGTCCCCATCCATGTGAAGCAGAGTTCTTCCCTAACTCAATTCAAGTGCAACTTGGACAACTGGATGGGGAACAGGAAATTCATCCCTAGTTTGGCACCTATATCTCTAATGGACACAGGCAACCTGCAAATGGTTCATCTCCCAGGCCCATGCTTACACTTATCAAGGGTATCAGAACTTGTCAGAGATTTGGGATGCATGGCTAGGCTTAAAAAGGCCCTTGTGGACGTTAGCCTATTAAACACCTGTGAACCTAAGAGGCCTACTTGAGGAACTCCCCACATATGGATCAAAACTTGGAAGACCCCCTGATCTAGTTTCCATTCATGAGGATCTGTCCTGCTCCTGCTCAGTTTGTCTGCCACACAATTTCTCTCTGACAGAATGTAGGATGCCTGTAGAGTGAGACTGCTCTGTGAAGTTATACGTCAAGCTAACATGGCTAGTCTGCAATGCGGTTGTGACCAGGCTTCCCCTTTCTTGTTATTTACCAAATAACTGTGGCACTGTCTGTGACACCTCTTAAAGAGGTCCAGGGGGCTAAAGTTAGTTCAGACAGTTGAGTTCCTTGGTCAGGCAAATATCTCTTTGATAATTATGTGCTTTTATTGGTCCTTGTTGTCCCATACCCTCTTCACTTTTATTCCTTTTGAAATTGCTCTCCAAGCAAAGTCTAAACCATCTATGGTGACTGACCGCTTTGGAGTACAGATGGAGAAGGGGAGACCTGGATTTAAGGTCTACACAGAAAGGTTTCTCAGCTGACAAACTCCAGCACTGGGATTTGAAAAAATAAAGGTTGTTGGTGATAGGATCAAAGAGATTCCATATACCACTGTATTGTTCTCATGTGGACTCTTGCCAGGGATATCATGAGAATCATAGATGTCACGAGGCCCAGAATCCTGTGGTATTCTTTCGCTATGACCAAAGTCTGAGTGGAAAAACCTTATAAATAGATCTAAATAAAATCTATTTTTTCCTGTAGAAGAAAAGTTCTTTGAACTGAGTTGTCTAGTTGACAGCCCAGGAATATGATTCTGTGTGAGGGAGTCAAGAAAGACTTTTAAATCCCAGCTTGTGTAACAGATATTTCACTCAAGAGATGGAGAGAGTTTCCTGACACATTGCAAAAGACTCTGCAGAAATAAACATATTATTTAAATATGGAAAAATGTGGATAACATGTAGCCTACAATATGCTATCACTGGAGCTTGACACTTTGGGAACACACTTGGTGCAGGCAATAGTCCAAATGGTAAGACAGATGATTGATAATGTGATCCAAATACACACAACCTTAAGAAACATCTGAAGTCTGGATAAATAGAGATGTGATAAGCATCTTTTAAGTCTAATGTTACCAGAAAACTTGAAAGATGAAGAATAGGTAACAGGCTATGAAGTAACATAATTTTGAATTTGGGCACTATCACAAACAGGTTAGGTAACAAAGATCCAGAACTGGTCACCAAGCATTTTCATTCTTTGGCACCAGGAACATCATAAAATAAACCCCCTTCCCCACCTTGGAAAGAGTAATTGTTTCTATTGCTCCTTGGGACAGCATGTGATGAAGAACAGGTGGAAATAAAACAGTTTGATCTGGATGGTTAGGAATGACCCCCTGAAAAGGAGGAATTTTCTCCCACTGCCACCTTTAACCTGATAAATGATTTTCAGAACCCATTTGCCTGGATCTTTTTCCAAAGAGAAAAAAAAAACTGAAATTCAGAATTCCTGGAAGAAAAAAAGGAGCCAGGGTGGGAGGGGTTACAGGGTCTCTTAAATAGTCATTCAGACTCAATGGACTGTCTTTGCTTTTTGGAGGTTCAAGACTTCATTTTGGAAGGATCAATAACCAGAATTAAGCCCTGAGTCACAACCATTAAGCTACTCTTATCAAAATAAATGTGAGGAGCACTAGATACATGCTTGTCTTTCTGTTTCATTTCCACAGGAACAATGGGGTCAGCCATGTTACTAATGGCAGCAGCTGCTTCCCAAGGGATGGGCACACAATGCTGACACAACAGGGAAACCATCCTTGTTTCCTCCAGCAGGACCGACAAGAGTGTTTCTCTCTTGCATACTGAGGGGACTCCAACAACCACAGTATGTATGGTTAATCCTTGGTCCAGAGTGACAGTTGGTGCTATACCACAGGGATCTGGGGCAAAAGATGAGTGATCTGAGGTACAACAAATAGCCACAACAAAGTTGCCCACTTGTGGCTAAGGCAAATTATTTGTCTGCTGTGGTGACAAAGGTTGTTTTCTTAACTTTATTTTATTTTTATTTTTATTTTTTTGGGTGTTCAGAAACACCAGCTATAGAACCAGTAGCCTGTTCCATTGTCAAGCCAGAAATGGTGTCTCTTTCCTGGGGAAGGCAAGCAGTAATTGCTGGTAAACACTATCAATCCACAAGTTACCTTTTTGACAGAATAAAAACATAGTGAAAAGTACTTTAAAACAATGTCACACCACAAAAGCAAAATAAACACACCCCAGGATTTAATAAAGTCCATGAAAGCTCCATGTAGAGCCTACACAGAATGTATCCATCTACACGGCCACAGTTCTCCATCGGCAGTGTGACATACATATTAATTATGGTGCGCACCTAAGGAAGGTCACAGCAACGTGGCTATTGAATCCGTGTAAGACTGACAGCACAGCCACATACCTTTCAGCCCATTAACCTTGACTGAAAGGTGTATAAGACATTTTATTTCATTAAACTGGATTTTTTTTTCTTCTGTATGTTTATGTGCTTGCTTGCTTGCATGGTGCAGCTCGTTGCTTAACTATGCTTAGTTTGAGTACATAAATATCAGACACCTGCTCGCCATCTAAAACTAGAAATTGGATGCATTATTTTTTTTCATGTGCTTGTTTGCAAGTTGCAGCATGTTGCTTAGCTATGCTTAGCTTTGCACACGGGTGGCCTAATGGTTAAGGTGTTTGCCTTACAAACACAAGGTACAGGGTTCGAGTCTCACAAGGGATAATTGGCTAGGCTTAAAATGGCTCACAAGGGCAGTTAGCCTAGTACTAATCTATGAACCTATGAACCTATATACATAAGACATCTGCTAGACATCTAAATGTAGAAACCAAATGCACTCAATTTTAATATTTTCTTTCATTACATGTGCTTGTTTGCGTGACGTGTTGCATTATTTAGATAAGCATAGTGTGGCATAATTAAGCATTAGACATCTGCTAGATAGCTAAAAATAGAAACTGGATGCACTCAATTGTAGTTTTCAGTGATTAGCAATGGGCAAACCCATGCAGTAAAGCTGTGCTATGCTTACAGGCACCTTCGCAGTATATCTGAAGATATACAAGTTCCCATCACTATCCCAGTGGCTAGATAGGACAAGTCATGACCTACAGTGTAGGAGATTCTAGGTTTTATTCCTGGACAGTAATACTTTTTACATATAGTGCTGCAAGACTGTCAGGTGACTGAAACACTGGTTGACTTTAATTTAAATAATTGTTACTTTTAGCTCTCTGGTAATTGCCCTGCAACAGCAGGGGTCTGTGCCATTGCACCAGAAGATCAATGAAAACCCTGGACTCCTGCACATCCAACCTTCATGCCCTAAAGCACACACCTTCCCCCATAACAGAAGCCATACCCACAGTCAAGGTCAGGCTCCAAGGAATAATGTGAAATTCCTACTGATTGGCCTTGAAACAGGCTGCATTCTTGCCCTTGCATGTCATACTGTAACTTTCAAAAATGTGCCGCATAGCTTAGCATTGTGCAAACCCATACATACCATGTTTAAGCGAAGCTTAGCAACCTGCAAATTGGAAAAGGTTGTTGACCATGGTTAAGCGCTGCTTAATATCCCACATCTTTTCTAAAAGTAACTTCTTCTTCTTCTTTCGGCTTTTCCTGGTTAGGCGTCACCACAGCGGATCACCGTCTGCTCATGATTGGCAGTGGAGTTTTACAGTGTTGAGTTGCCAGTCCGGCGCCCAACCTTCCACAGAAGGCACACACATGCACGCACTTATGCCTAGAGCTAATTTAGTGTGTTCAATCCACCTACAGCATGTCTTTGGGATGTGGGAGGAAACCAGAGCACCAGGAGGGAACCCACGCGACTACAGGGAGGACATGCAGACTCCGCACAGAAGGTACTCCAGCTGAGGATCAAACTGGAGAACCGCTTGCTGTGAGGTGACAATGCTAACCAATGAACCACCGTGGCTGCCCTCTTTTTAAAACTCCACTGCCAATCATGAGCGGACGGTGATCCGCTGTGGTGACCCCTAACCGGGAAAAGCCGAAAGAAGAAGAAGTTACTTTTAGAAAAGCTGTGGGATACTAAGCAGTGCTTAAACATGGTCAACAACCTTTTCCAATTTGCAGGTTGCTAAGCTTCGCTTAAACATGGTATGTATGGGTTTGCACGATACTAAGCTATGCGGCACATTTTTGAAAGTTACAGTATGACATGCAAGGGCAAGAATGCAGCCTGTTTAAAGGCTAATCAGTGGGAATTTCACATTATTCCTTGGAGCCTGACCTTGACTGTGGGTATGGCTGTTGTTATAGGGGAAGGTGTGTGCTTTAGGGCATGAAGGTGGGATGTGCAGTAGTCCAGGGTTTTCATTGAACTTCTGGTACAATGCCACAGATCCCAGCTGTTGCAGGGCAATTACCAGAGAGCACAGTGTAAGTCTGAGGCCTGGGATAGTTTAACAGAGGTCTAATCAGTGCAACTGGTATCCTCCGCACTGGTGAGCAGTGTCATCACCACTATGATGACCTGTATCATAGGAAGAGGGGGCCCTTGGACACCTGGATCTAAGAGGCAAGGGATGGGCACAGCCCACAGATATGTAAATATGTTTTTTAGTACTTTATAAATATATAAACTGAATCTGTGCAAAACTGGTTTGCATAATCGTTTCTTTCTCTTACCACTGCTGCAGAAAAGAGGGCTTGAAACGTCCAGTCCCATGCAAGGCATTTGGCCAGGATGAGGCAAGCACGTGGTATATAAGTAAATCAATAAAGTAATAACATAATGCATAACTTAATAATAAAATAAAGTAAATACAGATATTGCAGTCGTAAGAGTCGTATGAAATACTGGGACATCATACATTTTTATTAATGTGTCAGGGCATATCTGAACTGGTAAAGCAAGTTGAAGCAAGTAAGCATGCAGTACTGTGTAGCATAGCTTCCAACCATCATTTAACATTTTGGTCTACCCAGATTAAGAGTCAATGTTGAGGTGTACTCATTGTGAGGTGTACTCATTGTAAGGTGTACTCATTGTTTGAAATATGCTGTAGATTGCATTGAATAAATGAACAGGGTAAGCATGTAAGTTTAAGTCAACAGAAGTCCTAGACAGGTATCCATGTGTGTAAATGCCAGACTTAAAGCAACATTAATCAATAAAGTGTAAAAGAAGATGGTGCTCTGCTAATTAATTTTTCAAATAAAATGTTCAGTATTCCTACATTCACTGCTTGTGGATTCTAATCCAACACCAGCCAGCTGATAAATGTACGGTTGTCACTAATGGTTCACCATATGACATAACTAAATGCTGTACAACACCCAGATTAGGAGTGAATCCTGTGTTCTACTTATTTTGTCTGACCAGATTAGGAGTCAATGCTGTGTTCTACTTATTTTGTCTGACCAGAATAAGAGTCAATGCTGTGTTCTACTTATTTTGTTTGACCAGATTAGGAGTCAATGCTGTGTTCTACTTATTTTATCTGACCAGATTAGGAGTCAGTGCTGTGTTCTACTTATTTTGTCTGACATGCTGTAGGTTACAATTAATAAATGAGTGCGGTAAACATGTAGGTTAACAATCAAGATTTGAATCAATATAAATCAATAAAGCGTAAAAGGAGATGTTGCGCTGATAATTTAACATTTTCAAATAAAATGTTCACTGTTCCTGTATTCACTACTTGTAGTTTCTAATCTGACACCAGCCATTTTATATGTGTATAGTAGACAATACTGTTTTAGTACATCAGAAATAAATGCTGTGCAATACCCAGATTAAGAGTCAATGCTGCATTCTGCTCATTTTGTCTGATACATGCTGCAGGTTGCAGTCAGTAAATGAACAGGGTAAATGTGCAAGTTAACAGAACTCCTACACAGCTATGCATGTGTGTAAATGCAAGATTTGACACAACATGAATCAATAAAAGTTTAAAAGGAGATGTTTGTCTGATAATTTGTTTTTTTAAAATAAAATGTGCAGTATTCCTGTAGTCACTGCTAGTGGGTTATAATCCCACACTAGCTAACTGAGAAATGTCCAGCTGTCAAGTGTAATCAGTATATACAACATACCTCTCAAATGTCACAATTTTTACAGAATGTAATGGATTTTGTCCCATATGTCTGTTCCTCTGATTTGCAGATAGATGACATCACTTGAAATGCAATTTAATGGCAGATCCATTATCAGAACACTTTGCTGCTATTCTATGAGCATAATATGTAAAACTATTCCCTGTCATTGTATCTTTGTACAACCATTATGTATGGCTTGGCCCATAATGTCCCATGCTAAGAGGTTGAGAGCTATGTACGTGGAACATCATATATATAATATAAGCAGTCAGTGTTCTCACAAGTGAAGGTTAACATATCTACAAGTATGTTGTTGTAGTCTGTGTAGTTATACTATCTGTGAAGTTACTAACGTTCTTCTTTTTTCTCTCACCCCACCTTTTTTCTGGTTTTATTTATTAAATATATTTATTATCATTATTTGATATTATCATATTATTTCTAATGACCTCTTATGTTGGCCTTATGTATAATTTAAATTTCTTTCCCATTAAAAAACTTTCATTTACATTATTTATTGTGTTCCTCATTATATTATTTTAAGTTTGTTTCCATTACTCATTACTGTTTTCTCTTATGTTATTAATTTCATTTGTTTTGGTTATGTTTATTTTTCCTTATGTTTATATTTCATTTACCACAGCACAAGAAGGTAGGCTGGTTCCCGGTGATTGAACTACCTTGGTGTCATGAAAGAAGATATTGCCAGCCTAGCTATCTGGAATTTTGTAAACAATTATATGTCATTATTGAATATCAACATAATTCACATAAGATGCTTGTGTTACAAAAGTATTAGAACTGTATGTCAAGTGTATATCAAACTAGGTTTGTACAGGCATGTGAGTTAAAAAGATGTTTTACAAAGTGCTTGTGCTTAAAATGTAACCACAGCATGCCCTACTGGAAAATAACAAAAATGCACATGCACTATTGTAACTGTTTAAATGTATGTTTTAACAGTGGAAACTGAAATACAGGAGGTTAACTTTAGAAACATAGCTGAAATTAAATTACTTTACAGCTAGGTCATAAAAAGATGATGTCTTTCAGTTTTAGTGCAGAAAGGAGACACAATGTCTAAAATTAAGGAGCTTCCTGCATTGTCTTGAGTGTTTTATTGTTTTATGATTTTCACATTTGACAAAGATCTGAGGAAAAGCCCTTATCAATGTATATTTACAGGTAGATGATAAATGCTACCAGCTACCAATAATGGTTGCTTTGAGGCTTGGGAACTGAGAGTCAGATGACAAGAAATGAATTATGCAAGCTAGCTCAGTAGTAATATTTGAGATATTAATTTGAGAACTCTCTTTGACCTGACAACATCAGCTACAAGATCCAGTCACTACACCTCTGCCTTGTACTGAGTAAGTCTAGGGAACAGTCTAATTTTCTTAGATATACTCAGGAATATAGCAAAGCTTAATTTAGATATTTTTCTTTATTTATTTGAGACTGTCCTGCAATGTTGTTTTAAATATTTCCTGTGATTGTGAACTCTGATGTCACTGTAAATATATATTTAGTATTGTCTTGTCCTTTTATTATTTATTATGAAATATATTTAAACCTTTCATTGTGGCTGATCTTTGTAGAGTGATCTAGGTTCTGAGAGTACTTGCATATTTTTGGTTACACTGTGGGCCACTCCTGATAGCCTTGCTCTTGGTCATACTACCATTTGTATTAATAATAACATTACACAGTAAGCTTGGACACCCTTTGTTAAGGGCCTTAAAGTAGCTGATAAGGGGTTCTGCTGGCAGTGATAACTACCTTATAGTCTGGGCAGAAGGTGGCATAGCTAGTAAATGTGTGCCAGCCTGTGTGTGTGTGTGTGTGTGTGTGTGTGTGTGTGTGTGTGTGTGTGTGTGTGTGTGTGTGTGTGTGTGTGTGTGTGTGTGTGTGTGTGTGTGTGTGTGTGTGTGTGTGTGTGTGTGTGTGTGTGTGTATGTGTGTGTGTGTGTGTGTGTGTGTGTGTGTGTGTGTGTGTGTGTGTGTGTGTGTGTGTGTGTGTGTGTGTGTGTGTGTGTGTAAAACAAATATCCAAGAGTTTGTGTGTCAGCTACTTGGGCAGGGACATGAAGCACTGATTAGACAGAGAGATAGTTGGAGGACTTGGCTTGGAACCCTGGCTAAGAACTCACCTCGATAGCTGTGCCAGTGAAGAGTGTTATTGGGAATCTGAAGAAAGAGAGAGAAACCATCCCCAGACTGACTGATATCTCTGTGTGCTTTTAAGGGAAATTGCACTTGATGCAGAGAGCTGCATCTGAAAATAGTGTGTGTGTACCTGTCATCCTTTCAGTGTACACCCCCCACTGGTGCCAGTGGTGAGAATTAAGGCTCCTTGATTACTCTTCCAGTGGTGGGGCATCACACTTGGTTTCCCCAGCCAAGGCACTGGTGCCCAGCACATCTGGGCCGCAACCTGATGGCACCCCTCCTGCTGCCCCTTCACTACCTACTCCATTGGGTAGTTCCACTCCACAAGTTGGAGGTGGTCCCCCCTCTGGGAGTGGAGGTGGAGGGATGCTTTTGTCACCCAAGAACAACTGTCAGGTATGGTGCATAGGCTTGTGCACCAAACTATTGGTGCACATGCCAGGCATAGTGTGTAGGCTTGTGCACTAATGCACTAATCTTTTGGTGCACACCTATGCCGGATGGAGAGCATGCTGTATATCCTGGTGTGGCAGTTTTGCTCCAGCTGCTGGCATTAACCACTGCCTCCACAGGAACAGTAAATGTGCAGTGCTGACAGTCCCATGGGTGTGGACTTGAGTCACACTGCTACCATCTCTGACGTCCATGGGACTGGGATTTAACAACACCCTCCCCAACCAAGGTGTTCACCCCCTCTTGTGTTACACATCAACCATGTTTGTTGTCTTGTCTTCTCTTGTCTGTCTGCAAAAGCTTCCTCACCATCCCAGCTTACCTTCCTCACACATACCTATGTCCCTTCTCCAACATTCCACTCTCTCCTTAAAAAAAGGGCATCTGTCCATCCCAAAAATATATTGCCCCATACATAGCTCTCCATTTTGCACAAGTGTCCACTGGACACACTTAATTTGGTCCAACTGGCTTGACAATGCACTTATGTTATCACCCCCTCTCTGGAGGTGACATTCCAAATTCAACTAAAATACTGTTAAAGTGCCCAGTTGTTGCCATTGAAGAAATGGATGGCTATAGTTCTTTCCTACACCCTTCCTGCACATGCCAACCTGCCTTTCATTATGTTTTTCCTCCTGTTTGCATCCCATTTCACCACTGTCCTATCTCCCCAAATTTTCCTTTCTTTAAAGAATTATTCTGCAATGCTTGCCTATGTGTAGCATCACTAAACTATGCTAAATGGTGGTATATTGATATTTGTATTTGAAAACATAGTAATCACATTCAAAAAATATACCTCTGCCCTCTTTCAAACCCAGTACCACTGCACCTGAAGGTCAGTGCATCCACCCACCAAGCTGCTGAGCTAGTTAATTAACACAGGTATTTTAAGCAAAACACAGTAATTGTAATTTTCTCCTCATTAAACATGTTTAAGCAATGCTGCACATTGTGCCGCATTGTGCAAATATGTTAAAAGATTAATGGAAAAATAGGAGTTTTACCGGGACTCTGGTACAGAAATACATCACTACAAAGCCATACACATAATAATAGATTTTAGTAAGGAATGTAACAGCAGACAAGTGTATAATTATATCTACCACATGTAAAAATACACCCATGATAACAGTGACTCCATAGCTCAATCGGTTAAATGCTTTGGAAGCATTCAGTTTTAGTCCTGGGTTCAAATACAGCTGTATCTAGCACTTAAAATACATGTATGTGTACATCACCAGTATAAATTCTGATATGCATGACTGTCTCATCACCTATTTATCCACCGAAAGCAGTACAGACTGAATGCCTGCTTATAAATAATGGAAGTGAAATGCCTACAAATAGGACCACATTTAAACTATTCCTGTTACAACACTAGAAAATGCATAGAATGCCAGGTCATGCATCAGTATGAATTCCCAGATGAGTTTGAAGTATGTAGTTCAAATTAGGCCCAGTAATATCAGACTGCAGCCCACAGTGATTTGTTAGTAATATTACAGACAACCACAGCTGCAGAAGTAACATACACATAGGGAGGTTATGCTAGAAGCAAGGGTTGCCAGCACACATGTTCCAGAAGACTACCATGACAAAACACAACTTGACAGTTATCCAACTGGTTGGCATAATGGTTAATGTAGCCCCTACCTTGTTCTAGGACACAAGCATGTTGCCTTTTACTCTCTTAATGATACCTTTGGCTAACATACTTACCTTAAATGCATACCTTAATCTCCAGTGGAATGGGTTCCCTCAATCTGGCTCTGACTGTACACCAAGGCTGCCACAGGGCCCACAGTTATTCTTAAGTGTTGTTGTCCTGCACATTCTGCAGCTTCTCTGACTGTGCATATTGCATGCAGCATTAGCAACAGCAGCACCTTCAGCCTGTAGTACTCACATCTGTACGTAAAAAGTAGCTGCTACAAACATTCTTTCTGTGCTGATGTATTATCTTCAAAAATTTCCATCCCAAAATATAATAAAGGGGATGGAACCAACTTTGGCCTTATACATTGTTGAGCAGTTGCATGGGATTGGCTGATTATACTGCAAATCAGCTATGTATGTTGCATGTAGCATTCCTGAACCACATATTGGTTCAGAGGAAATCACCTGCCAATGAGAACCATCTTAAAAAACATCTTAAAAAGGCAAACACCTAGCTTGGGGAACCATTGTGCATGATAGTTAGTTTGCATGGTTAACCCATTGACACAGTACTCATATAGCTGTATCTTTCAGTAGGGGAGTTTTGTACTCCGGCAGGTATGTAACCATTTTGTTTCTAACATAATGCATGTGTTTGAATATACTTAGGGGGAATGGGGATTACATCAGTAAGCCTTTGTTAGAACTGTACTGATGACACACCATTGATCTCCAGCTGTTACACCTACAGAGGATGTAGAGTACAGCAAGGGTATAATGCTGTGTGTTAGCTAGGTACACAGGTCTCCTGGATACTTCCTTTGATAGCAGTTGTAATAGTACACTGATATTTGGTTGGGGTTATTTATACATATGTTATCGGGGGTCCTGCTATGGGGCACACTACAATGGACTCCTGTGTTGGGTGTGTAGTCACATGTGAGTATCTGTTCTGGCATAAACAGGAGTAGGTCATTATTCCTCCTATCCTAGTTGCATTCACAACCTTTGTATGTTTGGCACACTGTTGAATATGAGATGTGTAATCAATGGGGGAATACTAATACCCTTCCTTTACTGCTGTATCTCTACATACTGTACTCCCAAGTATATGATCCTGATACATGTTCTCATTTATTTGTATTTCAGGAGATATCATGCATGTAAGACACTGGGCACCTTTCACTGAGGCAGAAAACAACCTCATCACTGAGGTCTTGCAAAAATGCTACCAAGTCCTGTCATCCAGAGGGGAGGGCAAATAGGCAAGAGTGTGCAGCCTTTTGGGATGAACTGATGCATAACATCAATGCAGGGGCCACCAGAATCGCACATATGAGTAGGTGTGACACGGTGCCACAGATATGATCAATGCAGCACACAAACATGCAGCGGATGTGGCCAGAAATTGTCAGGTCACTGGTGGTGGGCCTGCAGCAGAACAACCTCTGTCAGCCACAGAAGAATTCCTGAAGAACCTTGCAACTCAGGACAGCTCCCAGGCATCCATCAGCCAATATGTTGTGAATGTGGTGCCACCACTTCCACTCAAGAGGAGCATCCAGGTATGCTTAGTTGGATCAGCACTGGAATACTGTAGCATTTATTGTGTCAGGGTGTACATAGTTTTAAGTTAGTTTCAGGTGTTTTATTGTGGGGGGGTTAACTGCAGTTTAAAGCTCATGCACATATTATGACCCACATACCTGTTAACATAGCAGCTACTGTAAATGTGAGATATTTTGATGTATTACCCATGTTATAACATAACATGTGGTGCTGCTTACATTACCTCTCCCTCACATTTTCCAGGACAGTCAAGGATTGGACAAAGCCATGCTCCTGCTCCTGGTAAGCACAAAACTGCTTTGTCAGAGATGTAGATTTAGTTCAATGTATTTGCTAAAGTGTCATCCCAGGCCTGCTGGCTGAATTGATGTACTGTCTGCATGATTGCCAAATGGATAGATATTTTCTGACTTACACAGTTTAGACTCATATCTATGCCTTGTAGGCATGACCACAGTGATTGATTTGACAGTATTGTTAGGACATTAAAGATTGCCATAACTGTCAACTGTGCAGAGTTTTGCAGAATGTCAATGGGGTAGCATTTCTGGAGCATTTCTCCCCGGGCCTCCGCTGAAAACAGGCTCTGTGGAACCTAGTCGGACTTTCCCGGTCAACAAATGTTAAATAAATAAATAAATAAAATAAATAAAAGTATATCATTTATGTTTTTCTCATGAGATTCTTCTTTAAAAAACTGTTATTTCCAAATAATTATGGATTTGGGTAAGAAAACAATGTCCTCATTTCCTACTATATGAGCTTGGTGGTTATACAAGTCTGTAATAGTGACAGCAGTGTATACAGCTTAACATATATTGCAACATAGTACTGCAGAGCATAGTAGTGCAGATATTAATGTACTGCTTTTCCCTTTTTATCACAGGTGACCAGGGAGGTTGGTATTTGTCCCCTTCACAACCTGATGTCAGTCTCTCTTCAGACTCTGACGATGATGGAGGCCAAAGTGAGGCACAGCTGGGGGTTGCAGGGGCTGAATCTGACACAGAGTTTGACATCCCTCATCCACCCTCATTATCACTGTACACAGCCAGTATTCCTGTGCATATTCAGTCCCCTATGGCTACAGATATTGTACAGTCAGAGGGTGGGGATATTGAACAAGGAAGTGTGGCTACTGTGGCTTCAGTGACTGTCAACACTGGCCATAGCCAAAGAGTTGGCAAGGTTTCACGCAGGCGGATTGATAGCGGTGTTCATAGGTGGCCTGCTGTCTGTCCACCACCTGTTGCAGGTGTCTCATCATGTGTCACTCAACATATGTTTAGGGCCATCGTGGAGGCAGAGGCATGTTCAGAAAGGAGCACCCAATGAATCCTCAGGGTTATGGATGCAGCACAGTCTGACTGCCTCCACCATGTTGCTGATACCCTGGAATGGTTGACTGATGCAGTGGAAAGATGCTGTTCCAAGACAGATCGCACACTATCTGCCTTGGAATGCATATTGTCTGTGATGGGCCGTCTGGTTGGAGTTGAGCATTGGTATCATGGATGTAAGTCAGCAACTACATCTGCTGAGAGTCAATGTGGCTGTGCACAATCATGCTCCCATAGTGGTAGTATACCCAGTGCTCCAGAAGGGAATGTGTGTCCACACCAAGCTGTTGCCATTTATAATGAGTATACCATAATAATGTGTATACCTTATGATGGATGATGTTGAAATGGCTATGTAGTCACACAATGACAGGTGTTTCATGGAAATGTTTACATTTCACTTTCAGTATTGTGTAGGACACACCTATGGGTACACATCTACAATCAATCCATCAACATCAGAGTACAAGACTGAATATCAGCACATAAGAAAAATGTCATCAGAAAGGTAAACAGTACAGGTTCATATGTGTTTAATAGGCTAACAAACACAATGGCTTCTTTGAGGCTAAACATGCATCCCTAAACTCTGTCAAGATCTGATACCCTTGATAAGTGTAAGTTGGGTTTTGGGAGCTGAAACATCTACAATCCAGGCTGTGGAAGATGAACCATCTGCAGTTTCCCTGTGTCCATTAGAGACATTGGTCCTAAACCTGGTATGATTGCCCTGCTCCCCATCCAATTGTGTAACTTGCACTTTATTTTATTTTTTTTATTTTTATTTAACATTTGTTGACCGGGAATGTCCGACTATGTTCCACAGAGCCTGTTTTCAGCAGAGGCCCGGGGAGAAATGCTCCAGATGCATGTCTTTGGAATGTGGGAGGAAACCGAAGTACCCGGAGGAAACCCATGCGAACACAGGGAGAACATGCAAACTCCACACAGAAGGCACCCCAGCCGAGAATCGAACTGGAGAACCTCTTGCTGTGAGGCGACAACGTTAACCGCTGCACCACTGTGCCGCCCACACTTGATTTGTGTTAGGATGGAACTCTGCTTCACATGGATGGGGAATGTGCTCCATATAGGAGTAGTCTCTGGGTTACATACCTGTCTCTCCAGCATGTCCTCTTTATACCACAGACAAGGTGTAGGTCTGCAGAACAGGTAATTCTTGTTTATTTCATTATCTCATGGATATGCAGGTCCACAGTGGGGTCTGACACCACCCTGACACCACCCTCTAAAGCAGGCATACACCTCCCCTCCAAAGCATGGAGGAGGCAAAATACATGGATAGGGGCTTGACGTGGTGTGCATGGAATATGTTACTTACACCGTGTAGTGGTTTAGTAAGGAACCTCTGTGGATGTTACAATTGTCGGATATGACTGGTTAGTTACATACAAAAGGTGGCATTACACTCAATGCTAAGTCTGATGAATACTGAATACAGTGGAATACTGGTGTCCTTGGACTAACATGTCATACCTTTGTGTATAGGTTGCACAACATAGAATGATTTTCCCAATATTACAGACACGTGACAGTCAAATGCTAGATCACTATCTATGTGTCCATAAGTCCCTGAATACTGGGTCAACTGTTGGAGGTGTGCTGTCAATACTAAAGTTACAAGGGGTAGATGACTTCCCAAAGGATAGTATTGTGCATTTCTTGGCATTTAGTGTTAGTCCATGGCTCTGACAACAACTGTATGTCTGTGTCAGTCCCTTCTGGAGAACATTTGTGTCAGTGCGGGACTCAATGACAGCTCTTAATTTGCAGTCATCAGCAAATTAATCAGCCAGAGACCACTGACAGTGGCCTTGACTTCAGGGAAATAAATGCATAAAAGGATCAGTCCGAGGAATGATTTGTGATGGAGTCCACTGGTGACTGGTCTCATTATAGAGGTAGACTCCCCAATGCTAACCTCCTGGACCCTGTCAGCCACTTGGCTATCCACTGACTGACCTGCTAGTTTGTACCTAACCTCCTGAGTTTGTCAACAATGCCTGATGGGGTTATCATGTCAAATGCCTTGTCAGGCCATGGTAGGTGCAGTGAATCATTTTTTTTCTCATCCATTAATTTGGTTACATTCTCAAATAGGTCCATCAAGTAGGGTAGGCATGATCTGCCCTTGAAGACATCAAGCTGGGTTTGGTCCAGTGTCTGGAGGTGTACTACATCTCTATTGACCATTTCCATGATAATTATTTTCATGGCTTTACATATCAGACTACTGAGACTTCTGGGTCTGTAGTCTCCAGGATCTGTAGATAGCCCACTTTTGTACAGAGGAATAACTGTTGCTGTTCTCCAGTCAGGAAAGGACAATGTCTGTTTGGTGGCTACAGCAAAATAGTAATTCCAGAGGCCCTGAAAGGTCATGTTTTATGCTATATAGAAGTATGCTGGGATGTTGTCTGGGCCCATTGAGGCAGTGTACTTGGTCTTAGAGCATTAATTCCCTGATCCCAAGTGATAGTAGTAGTACTTATATTTGATGGCATTTCCTGAGGGAAGGTTGAGGGGGAGAGAGGGGTAATGCTGGGGCCCGATTCATGAGCCAAGAGGTTTTCCTATATCATCTACCTCATTATAGATGGTTCCAATTACAATGAGATATGCACACAAGTGTATCTTACCTTTGTGGTTGTGGACATAGCTAAAGTATGCTTTGTGGTTGTCCTTGGCCTGGGAGCCTGAACATACATCAAATCTGGCTGGGGTAGACTTCATTTGTCCTCTGATTTATTTTTTTTACTTTGAGAGTGCTTTTATCCTGCTGTGTGCTGCACTCCTATGTTTTGCCATGAGTTTTTTCTGTCTGTTATACAGCCTGTCAACTCACTCTGTGATTCTATACGCT